>NC_084789.1:224218-572156 GCF_028858725.1 Colius striatus
GAACTCCAATACGAATTGGAGTCCAAGGCAGCCAAATGGTATGCCACCATTGATATTGCCAATGCATTCTTCTCAATCCCTTTAGCAAAAGAGTGCAGGCCTCAGTTTGCTTTCACTTGGAGAGGGGTGCAGTATACTTGGAATCGACTGCCCCAGGGGTGGAAACACAGCCCCACCATTTGCCATGGACTGATCCAGGCCACGCTGGAGGAGGGTGAGGCCCCAGAACATCTGCAATACATTGATGATATTGTGGTGTGGGGTGACTCAGCCGTGGAAGTCCTTGATAAAGGAAAGAAAATAATTCAAATTCTTCTAAAGGCTGGCTTTGCCATTAAACGCAGTAAAGTCAAAGGACCTGCACAGGAGATCCAGTTTTTAGGAGTAAAATGGCAGGATGGACATCGTCATATTCCAATAGAGGTGATAAACAAGATTGCAGCCATGTCTCCACCAACTAACAAAAAGGAAACACAACTCTTCCTAGCACCTCGACTGCCAGTGCTGGGCTGGATGTTCAAGGGGAAGGCATTCCCTACGCATCATGCAACTGATGCTACATGGAGTAAGTGGATCGCACTGATCACACAACGAGCTCGCATAGGGAAGCCTAGTCACCCTGGGATCCTGGAGGTGATCACAAACTGGCCAGAGTGTGAAGATGGTGAAATATCACCAGAGAAGGTGACACGTGTTGACAAGGCCCCATCGTATGATGAACTGTCAGAAGATGAGAAGCGGTATGCCCTGTTTACTGACGGCTCTTGTTGCCTTGTGGGAAGGCATCGAAGATGGAAGGCAGCTGTATGGAGTCCCCTACGCAAAATTTCAGAAGCTGTAGAAGGAGAGGGTGAATCGAGCCAGTTTGCAGAGGTAAAAGCCATCCAGTTGGCTTTAGACATTGCTGAACGGGAAAAATGGCCAAGGATCTACCTCTACACTGATTCGTGGATGGTGGCAAACGCTCTATGGGGATGGCTACAGCAATGGAGACGGAACAACTGGCAACGACGGGGCAAACCCGTCTGGGCTGCTCCACTATGGCAGGACATTGCTGCTCGAATGGAGAAACTAGTTGTGAAGGTGCGCCATGTAGATGCTCACGTACCCAAAAAGCGGGCCACAGAAGAACATCTGCATAACCAGCAAGTTGACAAGGCTGCTAAGATTTCTCAAATAGATTTGGATTTGCAACATAAGGGGGAGTTATTTTTAGCTCGATGGGCCCATGATACCTCAGGTCATCGAGGCAGAGATGCTACCTATAAATGGGCTCGCGATCGAGGGGTGAACTTAACCTTGGACACTATTGCACTCTCTACTTCCCATCAGCAGCGATGTCCGGCCACCTCCCGAGAAGCAGGGCTTCAGTACGCGTAGCGGTTGCTTTTGGAAGGCCTGAAATGAATCTCACCTCCCCTTCCTGCTCCTCTCCCCCAGTTTATATTACTGAGCTGACGTCATATGGTATGGAATATCTCCTTGGTCAGCCTGGGTCAACTGTCCTGGCCATAGTCCCTCCCAAGATCAGCTATTGGTGAAGGTGGGGGAAGGAATGCTGGAGGGACAGCCCTGATGCTGTGCAAGCAGTAGTCATAATATTGATATCAACAGTAAGCACAGCACTGCAGGAGCTGCTGTGGAAAATCACTACCATCCCAGGCCCACTACAGTGTCATATCCCGCTCACCCTTTATGCGCTCGTTAACACGTTTCCCTTAGGCATTGTATGTCTGGCCACTCGAGAACGGCACTCAGTGGCTATATGTCCAAACTTGCCACACCTGTAACAATTGCCATGAAATCTACCGTTGGGTCCAGATGGTCTGGTGGAGCTGTTTGTCCATACCCATGGTCTGGACCGACATGGATTTTTCACATGTCTTATTTTTCCACAGTTAAAGCATTTTGGCCTCCGATTTCCTTTGTGAGGTTGAACTAATGGTTTCAATGCTGTTGCCATAGCTTCAGCTGAATGTGCTGATGATCCTACCCGAGAGCAGGCTTCTATCGTCGACCAAAGTTGCCGTCCGCGGGAGAGCCTGCAGGATCTTTTTGCAGTCATGGTTAGCGTTAGCAACTGCTAAGTGTAACCCTATTTCCACTTTTACTTCAGCTGACATGTTTGGTATATGATCCAGAGCTGCTCTTAGACGGTCTAAAAAGGTCATAAAAGGCTCATTAGGTTTCTGTATAATGGTTGTGTATGAGGGAACTGAGGGATCGTCCATGTCAGGGACGATCTTAAACGCTTGACGAGCCAGCATCTGTGTTTGCTGCAAAATAGCTTCATGGAGTCGGGCTTGTACCTGAGGGTCAGCGAACGGTCCTTTTTCCTAACATCATATCTGCTGTGACGACTCGCCGCGGATCTCCCTGTTGTAAGTCCATATTTTCTACTACTGCCACATCAACTCTTTTTTCCCCATTCAGACTCCCATAGTAATACCTGAGTCGGCTTCAGGAAGGTTTCTGATAGCTTCCACCAGTCAAATGGAGTCATTAATCCACTGGCGAAAATATGATGTAATAAGGTTTGAACGTATGAGTTGGACAAGCCATATTGCATCACAGCTTTCTGGCCTTCCCTTACCAACTTCCAATCCAAAGGTGCCCATTGTCGTTTTCTTTGTGCTGCTATTACTGGAAAGGCTTGTGGAATAAGTTCTCCTTCAATTACTGCATCACGTATGAGGCCTCTCCATTTCTTAGCCGGATCATAGTCATCTGGCCGGGGGTCTCTGAGCACCTGTGGGGATGAAATTTTAATCTCTGGTTTAGTTAATTCATTAATCCATTCCAACAGTTGATTAGCTGTTGCTTTTGGCTTTTCCATCAGTTCCTCCAAATGGGCCAAAGTCTGTTTCATATCTTCTCCGTGTCTTATTAATTCTTCCTTTGACAATTGTCTTTGTTGATCTTCCCCTTCACTAGATGTTGGGGGTGATGATGGAAGAGGAATACACTCAGGGATTGATGAGCTCAGGGGCAATGGCAGATCCATAGTGTCATGGGCAAAGCGTACCTTTCGTTCTCTGCCAGGTACTCCTTCAGGCACAGCAGTAGGATGGGACGGGGCAGGATGGTGAAGGGTGGGTGGGAGGGGAGGAGAAGCAATGCGCACATTCGGCTCCTGGAACGGTGCTCTAGGGGGTTCTGGGGGAGGTGGGCTCACATCCATGCTCTCCTCTTCTAGAGGTGGAGCTGAGGGTATTAAAACATTATCCCCTCCAAAGCGTCTCTTAGTATTTTCTTCTAGAGGTGGAGCCGGTGGCACTGTAAAGTCACCACCTCCAAAGAACATTTTAGCATCTACTGGGAACGCAGATGGTACAGCATTTTCTGCTTTCATGGCAGCAGCTGCAGCACGCTCAGCTTCTAGCTGTTGTAGAATGGATGATAGCAGTTAACACAGGCCAATAGCATTATTCAACATGTCTCCTAGATTTTCCCAGTGTCCCTTTTCATATACTTCTTGGGGGGAGACAAAGAGACCTACTTCCTGTCCCCATCTTACAAGTCTTAGCAAATCCTTTCTTTCATAATTGAATCCTTTCTCAGCAAGGATATGCTGGAGGGTGTCAATAGGATCTTCCTCTTTGCTCATCACTTTTCCCATTATATCGGTTTACCCAGATGACTTGCCTTTTCAAGCAGGAATCCAGGTGCTTTTCTGCCGAGGGTTCTTAATCCAACCAATTCGGTGAATCACATCCGAATCACCAAAAGTTGTAGTGGCGCAAGCAATATTCACTCAAGGATGTAGAGAGTCTAGGTAATGCACATGCAGAGATAGACACAGGCAACAAAGTACAACCAACAGAATTGACTCAAAGCCACCCTTCCTTTGCTAGCTACCTCCTTATATGCTGCTTCTGCCCATGAGATCACCCAGGGCTCAATTGATTAACTTGCAGCACCTGTTTCTGAAGTAGCTTGCCAGCTGCATTAACTTGTCCCTACCATCTTTATTCAAGCTGGCTGGTCCAAGCTACATCTGTGCCGACAGAATCCCTTGACCTGGTGGCCACACTCTTCCTGATGCATCTCAGGATGCCATTGGCCTTCTTGGCCACGACGGCACATTGCTGGATCATATTTAGCTTATTATCAATCAGGACACCTGTTGCCTGTTCCGTCTGTTTGTTTGTTTGTTTTTACATCATAAGTCAAATTTTACTAACAAGCATCAGTTTTATAATCAGCAGCAAAGCTAGCATGTTTATACTACTTCTAATTGGTCCTTTCTCTAAAAGCCAGGTGTGCTTTCTGCAATAAGCCTTGGGGTTTCACATACTGCTCCTTGTTCAAGCTTGTTATCATGTAGACATTCTTTCTTTTTCTTTTTTCACAGAGCGGCTCAAGGACAATCCGAACATTAGTTCTCAAAGCATGGGTTACCAGGCCGTGGCCTCTTTCACAGAGAAATTCCTCCACAATTTCCCCTTTTTCTTTTTGAGCAACTCATGTCTGGTAAGCTTCTTTTTATACACTGAAAAAAAAAAGCAGAGCTGACAAACAAAATTATTACACTTGTGCTAAAAGTAAAAATCTATAGCACCCCATGCCCACCTCTTCTGTACCATCCACCTCTCGCATTACAACCCAAGATCTTCTGGACGCCTACAACAGAAGGCTAAAGCCCTTCTAGAATTAAATCTAGCCAGGAAAGATAAGGAAAGTAATAAGGGGTTTTTCAGGTACATCAGCAGCAAAAGGAAGATTGGGGAGGGGTGTAGGCCTACTGCTGAACATGAAGCATTCCCTGGTGACAGAGGATGCGGATGCTGGACTACTGAATGCATGCTTTGCTTCTGTCTTTACAGTCAAGGCCAGCCGTGGCGAAGTCCAGTCCAGCAAGCATAGTAGGATGATCTGGACAGCAGAGGACTTGCCCTGGATGAAAGAGGAAGAGGTTAAAGACTTGCTGGCCAAGCTTAAGGCTCATAAGTCAATGGATCCTAATGGGATGCATCCTAGAGTGCTGAGGAAGCTGGCTGATGTGATTGCTAAGCCTCTCTCCATCATTTTTGAACAATCATGGCGGACAGGCGAGGTGCCTGAGGACTGGAGAAAGGCCAATGTCACGCCAGTCTTCAAAAAGGGCAAGAAGAATGACCCAGGAAACTACAGGCCGGTCAGCCCCACCTCCATCCCTGGAAAAGTGATGGAACAACTCATCCTGAATGTTATCACTGAACATATGAAGGATAAGATGGTTAACAGGGGGAGTCAACATGGCTTCACCAAGGGGAAATCCTGTTTGACCAACCTGATAGCCTTCCATGAGTGCATAACCGGCTGCCTAGATGAGGGGAGAGCAGTGGATGTCATCTACCTTGACTTCAGCAAGGCTTTTGACACTGTCTCCCATAACATCCTCATCAGAAAGCTCAAGCAGTGTGGCTTGGATGAGTGGACGTTGAGGTGGATCGAGAGCTGGCTGAATGACAGAGCCCAGAGGGTGGCGATCAATGGCACAGAATCGCGTTGGAGGCCTGTGGCCAGTGGAGTTCCACAGGGATCGGTTCTGGGGCCAGTCATAGAATCACAGAATCACAGAATGGTAAGAGTTGGAAAGGTGCCTGTAGAGATCATCTAGTCCAAATCCCAAGTCCAACCACCAGTGTTGTTCAACATCTTCATCAACGACCTGGATGAGAGGACAGAATGTACCCTCAGCAAGTTCGCTGATGACACCAAATTGGGAGGACTGACTGATTCCCCAGAAGGCTGTGCTGCCATTCAGCGGGATCTCGACCGTCTTGAGAGTTGGGCAGAGAGGAATCTCATGAGGTTCAACAAGGACAAGTGCAGAGTCCTGCATCTGGGAAGGAACAACCCCATGCACCAGTACAGGCTGGGGGTCGAACTGCTGAAGAGCAGCTCTGCAGAGAGAGACCTGGGAGTCCTGATTGATAATAAGCTAAATATGGTCCAGCAATGCGCCGTCGTGGCCAAGAAGGCCAATGGCATCCTGAGATGCATCAGGAAGAGTGTGGCTAGCAGATCAAGGGATTCTATGATTCTATGACATTTGTAGAATACTTTGCAAACTAGAATGTGCACATAATGTCATACTCCCACCCCACATTCTTGTTGAGTTTGAAGACATGGATACAAATGATTACTGACTGGGTCAAAAATTTCCTTGCAGATACTGTGAATTTATTTCTTGACAGCCTTTATCAAGGCAAGAGGAACTGTTGAGGTATTATGAGTGCAGAAGACTGAGACTGGATGTGAAGGATTGTTTTAGTTTCCTAGTTAATTTAACAGCTGTAGGACATTTTGGATTGGGTTCAGTTTCGTAGTTTGTACACAGATCTCAGTTATCCTCTATTCTTGGCATTGATCTTTGCTTGCCTGACAGCTCAGTGATGGGAATCCAAGATCTTTGACGATATAAATCTGTTCCTACATAGGTGTCACCTCTTTCTGCAGTTGTGTGCTCAACATTCAAACATTTTCCTTGATCATTTCTCCCTACCAAGTGGGAAGCAGATGAGCCATGGCAAAACTTTATCACTTCTCAGAGATGATGTTATATCAGCTTCCACATAAGTCCTGAAGCCAGCTGCAGTTTTGTGCAGTCAATGGTTTGGACCTTAGTAGTGGTTTTGCCTGGGCCGGGTATTTTGGTAGTGGAGGGCTACAGGCGTGACTTTAAACAAAAAGAGTTGCAAGAAGCTTCCCCTGTAGATCGCAAGGTTAGGGCCAGTCAATTCTAAGCTGGACCCTGCACCTGACTCAGGTCTAGCCAATTTGTGATGGAGGTAAGGCCTCTATGAATAACATATTTGAGAAGGAGAAGAAGTTGTTGTGCAGTTGCAAAACTGCAGCAGCATCAGGGAGGGAGAATGTGAAAACATCTCCGCAGACATCAAGGTCAGTGGAGAAGGAGGGGGAGGAGGGTGCTTAGGCACTGAAAAGGCTCCCCTGTGTTACGTGGTGAGGACTATGGTGAAGCAGGTTGTCCCCCTAGAGTCCATGGATGACCACCGGGAAGCAGAGACCCACTCGCAGCCCGTGGAGGACCCCACGCTGGAGCAGGTGGATGCCTGAAGGAGGCAGTGACTCCATAAGAAGTTCATCCTGGAGCAAGTTCCTGGCAGGACCTAGGAGTTCTTGGGGGAGGTGCCCACGCCGGAGCAGGTTTACTGTCAGGACTCGTGATCCCATGAGGGACCCAGGCTGGAGCAGTCTGTCCCTGAAGGACTATTCTCCCGGTGGATGACCCACGCTGGGGCAGTGTGTGAGGAGCTACCCCCGTGGGAGGTCCCATGCCAGAGCAGTTTGTGAGGACCTGCAGCCAATGGGAAGGACCCATGCTGGAGAGGTTCGTGAGTGCGCTGCAGGGGGGGAAGGAAAGGGAGTCCTGGAAAGAGGAGGGATGGGGGAGGTGTTTTTAAGACGGTTTTATTTCTCATCTCCCTGCCCTTATTGTTTCTTTAATAAATCAAACCTTTTTTTCTCCCTGTTTTGCCTGTGGTGCTAATTGCCAAGTGATCTCTCCGTCCTTTTCTCAACTCACAAACCGTTTGTTATATATTTCTCTCTCTCTCCTGCCCAGTTTGTGAGGGGGAGTGATTTTTTGACTTGGTGGACATCGGGCTAAACCACCACAACCATTTTTCTATTTGCAAAAAAAAACTGTCCAGGCACAGCTGTCTCACCCTTATCAATATGACCAGCTCACATTAATGTCAATATCCCCTGGAACATGTGCATAGGTGAGTAGCGACCTTACTTCATAGAATCATAGAACCATAGAATGGTAGGGGTTGGAAGGGACCTTTAGAGATCACCTACTTCAACCCCCCTGCAGAAGCAGATTCACCTAGATTAGGTCGCATAGGAACATATCCAGGAGGGTCTTGAAGACCTCCAAGGAAGGAGAATCCACGAGCCCTCTGGGCAGCCTGTTCCACTGCTCCGTCACCCTCACAGTGAAATAATTTTTTCTTATGTTTAAGTGGAAATTTTTGTGTTCCAGCTTCATCCCATTACCCCTTGTCCTGTTGCTAGTTACCATAGAAAAAAGGGATGTCTGCTGAAGACGACGGGAGACAAGCCCACCCTGTAGTGCAACAAGTCTCAACTTTATTTGCAAAGATACAACTCTTTTATAGATACAATAATCAGGCTCATACATATTGCAAAAGCTAAGCTCATCATTGGTTCCCAGTTAGGTGCAAACCTCGCCCTTGTTTCAACATACTCCAGATACTTGTGGCTGCTTAACCCAAACTAAGCTCCTGCTTTCTCATCCTGTTATCATACAGCTCTCTTGCTCTCACGGCCTTGAGCAGGAGTCCAATATCTTATCGCTTAATGCTTACTGCCTAACCAGCTGTATTCTATCATGTCCTCTTTTCTCTAGCCAAGTCTCCACAAAACTCCCCACAGATGTCCCAACCTCCTGACACACAGCATTTAGATATTTGTAAATGTTAATAAGATCTCCCCTCAGTCTCCTCTTTACTAGACTAAACAGGCCCAGTACCCGCAGCCTTTCCTCGTATGAAAGATGTTCCATTCCCCTGATCATCTTGGTGGCTCTGCGCTGGACTCTCTCCAGAAGTTCTCTGTCCCTCTTGAGCTTTGGAGCCCAGAACTGGACACAGTACTCCAGATGAGGCCTCACCAGGGCAGAGTAGAGGGGGAGAAGAACCTCCCTCGACCTGCTGGCCATACTCTTCTTGAAGCATCCCAGGATGCCATTGGCCTTCTTGGCCAAGAGGGCACGTTGCTGGCTCATATTTAGTTTATTATCAATCAGGACTCCCAGGTCTCTCTCTGCAGAGCTGCTCTTCAGCAGTTTGACCCCTAGCCTGTACTGGTGCATGGGGTTGTTCCTTCTCAGATGCAGGACTCTGCACTTGTTCTTGTTGAACCTCATGAGGTTCCTCTCTGCCCAACTCTCAAGACGGTCGAGATCCCGCTGAATGGCAGCACAGCCTTCTGGGGAATCAGACAGTCCTCCCAGTTTGGTGTCATCAGCGAACTTGCTGAGGGTACACTCTGTCCCCTCATCCAGGTCGTTGATGAAGATGTTGAACAAGACTGGCCCCAGAATCGATCCCTGTGGACCTCCACTGGCCACAGGCCTCCAACGCGATTCTGTGCCATTGATCACCACCCTCTGGGTTCTGTCATTCAGCCAGCTCTCGATCCACCACACTGTCCACTCATCCACGCCGCACTGCTTGAGCTTTCTGATGAGAATGTTATGGGAGACAGTGTTAAAAGCTTTGCTGGAGTCAAGGTAGATGACATTCACTGCTCTCCCCTCATCTAGGCAGCCGGTTATGCACTCATGGAAGGCTATCATGTTGGTTAAACAGGATTTCCCCTGATAACCATCTTACCCTTCATATGTTCAGTGATAACATTCAGGATGTGTTTTTCCATCACCTTTCCAGGGATGGAGGTAGTTAAGGACAGTAATAAGGTATTTTTCAAGTACATCAGGAGCAGAAGGACGATGAGGGGGAATGTGGGCCTGCTTCTAGACACTGAGGGTGCCCTTGTGGATGCAGAGAAGGCTGAAGTACTGAATGCCTTCTTTGCTTCAGTCTTTACGGCCAAGGCCGGCCCTCGGGAAGCCCAGTCCAGCAAGGATAATAGGAAGGCCAGGACATCAGAGGACTTGCCCTGGGTGGAAGAGGAAGAGGTTAAAGACTTGTTGGCTCATAAGTCAATGGGTCTTGATGGGATGCATTCTGGAGTGCTGAGGGAGCTGGCTGATGTGATTGCTAAGCCTCTCTCCATCATTTTTGAACAATCATGGAGGATAGGAGAGGTACCTGAGGACTGGAGAAAGGCCAATGTCACTCCAGTCTTCTAAAAGGGCAGGAAGGACGACCCAGGAAACTACAGGCCGGTCCGTCTCACCTCCTTGCATTCCTCAAAGGGTTTTTTTTTCCAGATGAGGCAAAGTATTAACCAAACTATATTTGCTAACTTGCTGATGCCAGCCTGTAAACTGTGTCTGCTCGTAGGTGAAGTCATCCAAGTATTAACTGAACTGTGTCTGCTAGCTTGCAAATTGTGTCTCCTTTTGGAGTGAAACTATTTGTGTAAAGTTACCTGAAGTTTTAAGGGTCCTTCAATACCATGGAAACCAGATGTCTGCATGGCAGATAAGCTTGTAAGAGACTACTACATCCTTGTTAATGAAGATGATATTTGTGAAACTGTGAAAAACAACCTAAGGAGCATGTGGCGAGAGGGAAGATGTGAGGAAGACGTAGGACCTTCATCTCTGAAGATCACCAAAAGATGCCCTAGACGTCATTGTGCATGCTCTGTGTGGGAGTAGTTAATATAAATTACTTACTAGAATTAATTTGTATGACCCTGCCTTTTTTAAGAACCGACTATGCGTATCTAGTTTGTGTAAATGTAGAAAGTCTTGCTTTAAACGGTGCACACATGAGGCGGAGTGACCCCTTGCATGCCCAGCGCTGCAATAAAGAATACCTGTTTGATAGTCACACTAACTGTTGAGTTTTGAATTTGTGATTGTTTAACCAGTTGTGCACCAAGTCATAATATCACTTCCCCTCCCAAAACTGGACAGGAGAGAGAGAGAAACGAGCGGTTTGTGAGTCAAGATAAGGACAGGGAGATTGCTGAGCAATCACGGGCAAAACAGACTCAACTTGGGGAGAAAAAGGTTTGATTTATTAAAGGAACAATAAGAATGGGGAGATGAGAAATAAAACTGAATCTTAAAACACCGTCACCCACCCCCCCTCTTCCCAGGTCTCCCCTTCCTTCCCTCACAGCGGCACAGGGGATGGGGGATGGGAGTTGCAGTCAGTTCATTATAAATGGACTTTACTGCTGCCTCTTCTCAGGGGGAGGCCTCCTCACACTTCCAACTGCTACACTGTGGGGTCCCTCCCACAGGAGACAGTCCCTCACAAACTTCTCCAGCGTGGGTCCTTCCCATGGGATACAGTTCCTCACAAATTGCTCTGACATGGCGTCTCTCATGGGAGCAGCTCTGCACACACTCCCCACGGACTCTCAGGTCATGCCAGGAAATTGCTCCAACATGGGTTTCCCACAGAGTCACAGCTTCCTTCAGTCATCCACCTGCTCTGGCGTGGGGTCCTCCACGGGCTGTGAATGGATCTCTGCTTCCTGATGGTCCTCCATGGACTGCAGGGGGACAACCTGCCTCACCATGTTCTTCACCACAGGTCACAGGGGAGTCTTTCTTTCAGGGCCTAAGCACCCTTTTTCCCTGTCCTTCTCCACTGACCTTGGGGTCTGCGGAGATGTTTTCACATTCTCACTCCCTGTTACTGCTGCCATTTAGCAACTGTGCAGCAACTTCTTCTCCTTCTCAAATATGTTATTCACAGAGGCGTTGCCTTCATCACTAAATGGCCAGGCCTGGGTCAGGTGCGGGTTCTATCTTAGAATTGACTGGCCCTAGCCCTATCAGCTACAGGGGAAGCTTCTGATAGCTCTTTGTTTAAAGAAGCCACCCCTGTAGCTCCCCTCACTACCAAAAAATCTGGCCCAGGCAAAACCACTAAAGAATTGCACTTTCATGGCATCACAGACACATGCAACAATTATGCTGCTAGCGATGTGGCTGTTCTCGGCCAATTTGAGAGAATCACTGTGAGCTAAGGAGCATAGTTACTATTTTTGTAGCTACTGGCATCAAGTAACATAATTGTAGAATCATAGAATCATTACGGTTGGAAAAGACCTTTAAGATCATCAAGTCAGTGATGTTGCCTCTGGAATTAGCAAGATCCCACAGTTTTTCATCTTTCTTCCTTAGAGATTTGGCTTCTCTTGTCTCCCTAATCACTTTCTCATGTGTCAAATCAGGGTTGAGACTTTCTAATACAAAGCAATCTTTCATGCACAAAACATAATATGGTGCATTGTTTCATCATGCAACCAGCTGGAGAAATAGCAGCTTTGTAGGGAGACTGCATAAGGACTGGAATCTCAGTGCTCCTCCTCTGTATAATACCTGGGAGGCAATTAAGGTCCTAAGAAGGGCCCCAGAACATCTTGTCTCCCTGAATAAGACCAGTATCTGAACTGAAGGAGATGGGGTAGAGGAAAAGGGTCTGGGCAGCCATGCAATACCCAGCCACAGTATAGAAGACTGCCAATCCTGTTGACTCTGAATGACAGGTGCCATTGCATTTTCTTTGGAAATACCTCAGTAATGGTGTTTCCCTACTGCTGGTCTCAAAGTTGCAGCCAGCCCTAGGGAGCATGATGCAAATGGTGATGGGACTGCTTACAAATGGCAACGCACAAACATCCTCATTATGATCTCTCTTGTGAAGAACAGCTATTCCCTGTCTACCACCAGCTATCATGCATATTGATTAAATAGATACATCATTTCCCTAAAAAAAATGTTTTGTTCTTTTCTTTGCAAAGACAGAACAGGCAATAAAAGGACTGCAAAGACAGGACAGAAACCACCAGTTAATAGCTGGAGTGTACTAGCTGGGGATACTTTATGGTTTAAGTCATTATGTTGTAAGCACTCCGGTAGGATAAATGAGAGACGAGTAATCTCTAGGAATGGTTCTGAAGCAGTTCAGAGGATTTCAGAAACAAAGGTCCACAACTAGCCCTATCTAGCTGCAGTCATTCTCATTTAGGTAACATCCATTCAGCAAAGAATTTAACTGTGTTTAAATCCACCCCTGTTAAGCAAAGTGCAGAAGAATGTGGTCCAAATGAAATATATACCGAAATCCTTCTTCAAGGAGCCTCTTTGCCAATCTGAAACTCTGCAACTAAATTCCAGAAAAAACTAAACTGATGACAGGGCTTTTGACCCATGGATGTCATAGAATTATGGAATCATAGAATGGTAGGGGTTGGAAGGGACCTTTAGAGATCATCTAGTCCAATCCTGCTGCTAATGCTGATGAAGATGTTGAACAAGACTGGCCCCAGAACCGATCCCTGTGGAACTCCACTGGCCACAGGCCTCCAACGCGATTCTGTGCCATTGATCGCCACCCTCTGGGCTCTGTCATTCAGCCAGCTCTCGATCCACCTCAACGTCCACTCATCCAAGCCACACTGCTTGAGCTTTCTGATGAGGATGTTATGGGAGACAGTGTCAAAAGCCTTGCTGAAGTCAAGGTAGATGACATCCACTGCTCTCCCCTCATCTAGGCAGCCGGTTATGCACTCATGGAAGGCTATCAGGTTGGTCAAACAGGATTTCCCTTTGGTGAAGCCATGTTGACTCCCCCTGTTAACCATCTTATCCTTCATATGTTCAGTGATAACATTCAGGATGAGTTGTTCCATCACTTTTCCAGGGATGGAGGTGAGGCTGACCGGCCTGTAGCATCCTGGGTCATTTTTCTTGCCCTTTTTGAAGACTGGCGTGACATTGGCCTTTCTCCAGTCCTCAGGCACCTCGCCTGTCCTCCATGATTGTTCAAAAATGATGGAGAGAGGCTTAGCAATCACATCAGCCAGCTCTCTCAGCACTCTAGGATGCATCCCATTAGGATCCATTGACTTATGTGCCTTAAGCTTGGCCAGCAAGTCTTTAACCTCTTCCTCTTTCACCCAGGGCAAGTCCTCTGCTGTCCAGGCCATCCTGTTGTCCTTGCCGGACTGGGCTTCCCGAGGGTCAACCTTGGCCGTAAAGACTGAAGCAAAGAAGACATTCAGTACTTCGACCTTTTCTGCATCCTCAGACACCAGGCCACCCTCAGCGTTTAGCAGCGGGCCCACATTCCCCCTCACCATCCTTCTGCTGCTGATGTACTTGAAAAATGCCTTATTACTGTCTTTAACATCCCTGGCTAGATTTAATTCTGGAAGGGCTCTAGCCTTCCTAGTTACACCCTGCATGCCCTGGCAATGTTCCTATACTCTTCCTAAGAAGCCAGTCCCTGTTTCCACCTCTCATAGATGGCTGCTTTCTGCCTGAGTTGTCCCAGCAGATCCTTGCTCATCCATGGAGGCCTCCTACCTCCTTTTCCTCCTTTCTTGCGCATTGGGACACACTGATCCTGGGCTTGGAGGAAGTGGTGCTTGAAGACTGACCAGCTCTCATTGGCACTTCCGTCTTCTAGAATCATATCCCATGAGATCCGTTCAAATAGATCTTTAAGAGGCCAAAGTCGGCTCGCCTGAAATCCAGGGTCACGGTCCTGCTTTATGTTCTGCTTCTTCCACACAGGATCTTGAACTCTACCATCTCGTGGTCGCTTCAGCCGAGATTGTCTCCAATCTTTACATCCCCAACCAGGTCCTCCTTATTCGTCAGTACCAGGTCCAGCAGCACACCCCTCCTTGTTGGTTCCTCGATCATCTGCAACAGGAAGTTGTCGTCAACAATCTGTAGGAACCTCCTGGACTGCGTGTGCTTGGCTGTGTGACTATCCCAGAAAATATCAGGGTAGTTGAAGTCCCCCATGAGGACCAGGGACTGTGATCGTGAGGCAGCTCTCAGTTGTTCTTAGAAGGTCTCATCCACTTCCTCCTCCTGATCAGGTGGCCTGTAGGAAACTCCTACAACAATATCACCTGCCTTGCCCTGCCCATTAATCTTTACCCATAAGCACTCTACCCACTCCTCATCCCTACCCAGGCACAGTTCGGTACACATTAATTGCTCCCTCACATAGAGAGCAACTTCACCTCCACGTCTTGTCAGTCTGTCTTTCCTAAACAATACATAGCCCTCCATGGCTGTGCTCCAGTCATGGCAGCTGTCCCACCATGTGTCTGTGACTGCAATGAGATCGTAGCCCTGCATTCGCACCCACATCTCCAGTTCCTCCTGCTTATTCCCCAGGCTGCCTGCGCTGGTGTAGAAGCAGCACAGGGGCTTACTCAAAGAAGCATATTTCCCTGGACAGATGCAGGATGATATTCCCTGGTTTAGTACTCCCTCAGGGTGATCAACCTTCTGCATCTCAACATGGTGTGCTGAGTGATATCCCTGTCCTTGACTTGCGCGTCTCTCGTTATATTTCTCTTTCCCCTTTCTCTTTCTAGGAGGGGGAGTGATAGAATGACTTGGTGGGCACCTGGCACTAAGTCAGGGCTAAACCACCATAGTGATAAGACAAATTTTTGATTTGATGATCTGGGTCATGATATCATTGTTACATGCCAATTATTATGATGATATAGCAACAACTAAATGTCATTCAATGGATGTATTAAGAATAGGTTGACTGAAATATGTATGAAACTATGTATCTATGAAACTATGAAACTATGTATCATCATTACAAAGATGTTGAGCCTCAGAGAATCTCTTTTAATGAACATCTGGATATTAACTTGCAAATTATGACTTTTGCAACTGAACCTAAAAGATGAACTCATTGATATCACTGGATTATTAAGAGCTTATGTATTGATGTTTAATCATTTTAATAGATTTGCTTTCCTTACTGTAGAATATGACAATAAATGTGCTGTAAATAGTAACTATCTAGTATTAATCCTAATAATGCCAATAATACCATAATCTTATTCAATCTAATTTAAACCTACAGCAAAAAGACCTACTTAGAACCACTTCACAGAATCATAGAATCACAGAATCTTAAGGGTTGGAAGGGACCTTTAGAGATCATCTAGTCAGAGCAGGACCATATGTTGCCGCCACCGGCAACACCACCAGGCCATCCGCACGGATTACTCAGCCCCCCCGCTGAGGGGACAAGGATCACCACACACTCAGCATTGATGATACTTTATTCCCACCCCTTGTTTACACCATGTGCTTATATCTGCTACCACCAGCACCTCCTCTCACTCCACCCCATGCCCACCTCTTCTGTACCTTCCACCTCTCACATTACAACCCGAGATCTTCCGGACGCTTACCACACCTCCTAGAGTAGGTCACACAGAAACTTGTCCAGGTGCATTTGAATGTCCCCAGAGAAGGAGAGTCAACAACAATCTGGGCAGCCCGTTCCAGTGCTCCATCACCCTCACAGTGAAGAAGTTTTTCCTTATGTTTCTTTGGAATCTCTTATGTTCTAGCTCGTACCCATTGCTCCTTGATCTGTCATTTGACATCACTGAGAACAGTCTGGCTCCATCCTCCTGACACCCGTCCTTTACATATTTATAAACATTAATGAGGTCACCCCTCAGTCTCCTCTTCTCCAAGCTGAAGAGCCCCAGCTCCCTCAGCCATTCATCATAAAGGAGATGCTCCACTCCCTTAATCATCTTGTTGACCCTGCGCTGAAATATATCCAGCAGCTCCTTGTCCTTGAACCAAGGGGCCCAGAACTGGACACAATATTCCAGATGCACCCTCATGAGAGGAGAGAAGAGGAGGAGAAGGAGAATCTCTCTCAACCTACTGCCCACATCCCTGGAAATACACCCCAGGATGCCATTGTCCTTCTTGGCCACGAGGGCACATTGCTGGGTGATGGTCATCCTGCTGTCCACCAGGACCTCCAGGTCCCTTTTCCCTACACTACTCTCTAAGAGTTCATTCCCCAACCTGTACTGGTACGTGGGGTTATTCTTTTCCAGATGCAATACTCTACACTTGCACTTGTTGAATTTCATTAGATTTCTCCCTGCCTAACTCTCCAGCCTGTCTAGGACTTGTTGAATGGCAGCACAGCCTTCTGGTGGGTCATCCACTCCTCCCAGTTTAGTACTTGCTGACAGTGCCCTCAGTTCCCTCATCAAGGTCATTAATGAATACTTGTCTGTTGTTGGTGGAAAAATTCTCATTATGAAAATTAAGTTACTTTTGAACTCCTTTGGCATACTAAATTCAAAGCCACTCACCATTTAGAAACCAGGCAGGAGCCCCAAATCTGCAAAATTCTTAGGGCAGAACTAATGCATCTGTCCCTTCCAACCCCTACCATTCTATGATTCTATGTTTAATAGGGATAAATTTAAGCATCTGCTTACAGACTTTGCTGAACTGGGCTTTTTCAAGATTTTGAGCAGGATCTTGGTTTTAAATTAGATTAATTTCACATCTACATCAGCAAAATCTCTTATTATCTGACTCAATTTACTTTTCCAATGAAGTCTCTGCTAGTGGGTATAGAAATTAACGGAAAAGAAGAGAGAGTAGAAGGCCACATGGCAAAACCATTGCTGAAATCAACTGGTAAAGCCTGTCTGGCATACAAAACTCTTGGTATATAATACATTTTCTTTATTTCACATGTATTCTGCATCAGAAAAAAAAATCCTCTGAGAGTATGTAACCTAAGTATGGATTTGCCTCAGCAATATTTAAAATAAACTCTATCATCAAATATTTCTAAGGTGAATCCATCCTGAAATTTCAATACATGTATAAATGCTGCAAAATTTTACAGAGCTAATTCTATAAAGGAAGAATATAAGATGTCTCCTTTTTATAACTAGTCTTATTCTATGTGTCTATTTGTATTTCAGTCATATCTTCTTGTATGCAAAGACAGTTTTGTTGTGTTTTGTTTGGTATCACTGCAGATCTGACGTGTCCCTGAGAATAAGGGCTGGATTCTCTCATGGCTAGCACTTCACACTATGAATGTGCCTCTGGTTGCAAAATTATTGTTGGTGGCAGCAAGAGAGATAGGAGGAATAAAGTTGGAATTCTGGACTATTTGTGGGACTGACAGCCAGGCTAAAAATATCTTTCCTGCTGAGAGATATAGAAGAGGGGATGTCATAGGGGTCAGATAAGCGTGGTAGTCAATATGTTAATTTTATCTGAGAAGTTCCTTTTCAGAATTGAACTGTAAGTTCAAAGCAAGCAGGATATGTTGGTTTGACAGGGAAGGGTAAAATGACATGTTTGCTGCAAAATTCACTGGTGCTGATAGTGATGTCTTGCAGGGGACATCACAGGTAGACTCACTGGTGAAGACTGTGTGAGGATGAAAATAGGACTGGGTGATTACAGGAGAAGGAAGAAATGGTGGCAGGATCCTGAGGTAATTCCACTGTGGGAACACAATGGAAGATTGGTGAGGAGAACTGTAAATACACTCAATGCTAATTGTTGCTTAGCCCTGTGTCCTTGGCAAGTAGAACAACCTTGTTTAGATAATCAGGGATTGGTTATTTAGGCTTAATTTTCCACTGTGTTTTGATCTTTCCCACAGCAAGGCACAAATCTCAAGAATGTCTGATAGGTGCCTCTGAGTCCATCACAGGCCTGTGTTATCTAAACAAGGATGTTCTACTTGCCAAGCACACAGGTTGAAGCAATAATTAGCATCATTGATATATGTGTTTTTTGACACTCCAGCTGCAGGTCACTTGAGTGTATTTACAGTCCTCCTTGCCAATTTTCTGTTATGTTCCCACAGTTGCTCAAGGTCTTTCAACCCCAGGATTTTTCTGCCCACAAACCTCAGTGTCAAATGAGAAAAAAATTCATATGCAGGAGGACTGCACTGCAGGTACCAAATTTGATGACCGGGCTCAGGTAAAACCTGCTCAGCTCTCCTTAGAGCTGGTCTCCAAAGTCACCATGGGTGTCGTGGTTTGGCCCAGCTAGCAAAGAAGCACCACGACAGTCTCTCGCTCGGTGCCCCCATTCACCCCTGCCAACGTCTGGGAGACAGAAGAGGCAGGAATCAGACAACAAATCAATATGATTTGGAACTGAGACGTTTATTCTCTCTATTTGATCACTTATATACTTTGTCAAGCGAAAGCACGCGGTTTACAAATGCAGGGGATTGGTTGAGCATATAAGTTCACGAGCCTTGCATGCGTTCCAGCAAGTAATGATTGGTTAACAAAAATAGTATAGCATATTCCTGTAATCAGGACATTGACCTTCCAGATGTTCAAAACCTTTGTTCTTGTGCATCCTTTTAAGATGTTTTATGGCTTTGTTTATGTTTCTTAAGCTCTCAAGGTTAGAGCGTCCTGGGGTCGCTGCACGTACTCCTAAGAGATTCTTTTGTACACTGGCTTTAACTCAAAGGCTCCTACTAAAGCCCCAACACCTCCCTCTCTTTTTTCAAAAACTGCTTCAGCTAAGCTAGTCATTCGTGATGATATAATACGTACAAAGCAGGGTCCTAATAGCAATATAACAAGAAGAATCAACAAGATTATCGCTGCAGTTTTGATTAACTCCTTAGCCCAAGCAGTAATTCCCCAAGACATCAGTCAGTCATCAAAAGGGTTGTGATTTTGTGTTATTTTGGAAGTGTGGTCTCGCAGCCACTTTAACTGCTGATGGATGGAAGGACTGTGGTCTGATAGATTGAAACAACACATGCCCTCAACTTCTTCGTATCCCTTTCCCTGTGCTAAGAGCAGATAATCAACGGTAGCTCGGTTTTGTAACACTGCCTGACGAAGACCATCTGTATCTTGTGCGATCTGTGTTAATACTGCAGTAGTGATATTGGCTTGTTTAGCCGTCCAACACGCTAGTCTCTCGATAGTGGATAATGCATGAGCTGTTCCAAGCATAGGTATAAGAGAGCCAAAAAATCGAGCAGTATGACTCCATAAGGGTACTTCATCATTACACTCGGGGCCTAAGATGGATACATCTCTCCTTGATCAGGTATAATTAGCCTGTAATCCTTTTATAATCTGCATGCTTGGAGCTAGCATTGTTAAAGACCCTAAATAACAAGGTCCCCCTTGTGCATGTTTCGGGACACCTGGCCAGGTCCTGTCTCCACAAATGAGGTGTACACCTGGCGGGAGGGCTTTTGCTGTTTTGTTCATGAAAATACTTTGATGACCTGTGTCCCAGTCATATGGTCTATGATTGCAGAGGAAGCTAGCATTGGCCAATTGATTCTGCTTTGGTGTTAACCAATTCAATTCTCGTCCCATAAGATGAGATGGACAGGGCAGGACGGGAGCTGCACATGCTGAGGGCCGGCCCGGTGCTGCTCTGGCTCTGCTTGCTCAGCTGGGCAGTGGGGCCAGCAGCAGGGTAGGGCCACTTGCCCACCCCAGGGTAGAGCTGAGGCAGTAGCATTAGAGCAGGTTCATCCCCAGGGTCCTGCAGTTCCAGGGGGGCACGGAGCTCAACCCCAGAGAGGAGCAAGACACACAGGCAGAGGGTGGGGGTGGAAATTCTGCTGACACTGAAAGGGCTGGTGGAGCAGCACAGAAATGTCTGGCTTTCCAGCTCCCTCATCCCAGACAAACATTCTTTCTCCTTCTGAAGAAAATGCAGTGTTACTGGAAACGAGTCTGGCTGAGACTCGGGATGTCAGCGAGCAGTGCTTAGTTGGATCAATGCTCCTTTTCCCTGCCCAGACTCTGTTCTGAGCCTCCTGTGTTAAGAAATAACCTTTCCCAAAAGCCAAGCAATGCTGTCGTAGCTGGGGGATGCTTTCAATCCCTTCTGGTAGAGCACTGGCCCTGGACTGCTTGTGCAAGAGCTGAGCAGCACTTTTGGGCTTGTTTCTTGCAATCAGGAGCTGCTTCCCAGGTGCAGTGGGGACCACTGTGGACAGGGTGGGCTCAGGACTTGAAGGCACTGGATGGTGGGGAGATGCAGCAGAGGAATTAACCTGTATTTAAGCTCTCTGGGCGGCAACCTGGTTTCCCAAGATGCTCCCATTGCTGCGATTGCTGGGATCTGAGCTCTTGGCAAAGCCACTGAGCCCATTGTGGGACATAAGCACGGCTTGGGAAAGCAGGGGAGCAGCTCTGCAAGTACCAGAAAGGGAACAGCTGTGCTGCCTCATACAGTGATGGGAGGGAGTGGGTTGAGTTGCAAAGAGGCAGAAGGAACTGGAGAAACTCTCTGGTTTCAAGTGCTGAAGGGCTGAGCCTTATCTATCTGCTGGCTCTGATCTTATCTCATCAGGCAGTCTGCCCAGGGCAGGGGTTACCTCTGCTCTGATTGGGAAGAGATGAAAGCGCGGTGGGCCGGGGTTCATGGAGCCCCAGCCCCTTTGTGCATGGGGTAACCATAGCTGGTGTGGGGCAGCCAGCGAGGGAAGGAGAGGGTGAGATGGATGGATTTCAACCTCCCAGGCTGGGGTTACAGGGGGGAAGGTGTGGAAAGGCCAGTGACTCACCTCCCCTTCCCCTGGGTGCCATCATGGATTGAGCCCAGCTGGCAGCAAAGCACCACGACCTCTCCACCATGATGTGCAGCAACAGCCTTCTCCCAGTGTGTCCCATCATCCAGCTGGAATTCCCCCAGCTGTGATTTAACCTCTTGCTACTTGTTTTGGCCCCAAAGCCATGGAGGTGATGATCCTGCAACAGATTTCTGTACCCCAGGGTACTCTCCTACACCACTGTCTCCTGGGTTAAACAGACCTGAGATCTTCTGTCCCCACTCAGAGGTGGAGATTTTTGCCCCTTGTTTTTTTCCATCCTGCCCTTCTCCAGCACGGGGGGACCCCAAGACCCATCTCAAATTTTGCAGCAATCTGAGCTGCGATCCTCCCAGCTTTGGCTGAGCAGCAGAGAAGGTAACCTTGGGCAGGGGGGGACCCCTTGAGGCTGGTGCCAGTCTCAGGCCAGCTGGAATCGGGGCAATGCCCTGAAATGCACCAAACCCACTCAGATTGCTGAAGGGGGAGCATTGTTGTGAGCAAGTGCTGCTATGCTGTATGCAAGCCCCCAATTTATTGTAAAGAATTATATCATCTGTTTTGTTTTTACATCCTGCTGACCTTCAGACTTTGTCTGCTCTCTACTCACGTGTTCACGCACTCAGCAGATGGTGTTCCAACCTGCTACTTCTCACACTCAGAACAGGACATTCTGCAATGTTGCCTCATTTGCCCACAATCATTCTTCTACCCTGAAGGTCAGTTTACACTTTTGCCAACCACCAGTTCTTCATTCCTACAACTGGCAACAGAACCCAGCTGACTCTGCTTGTCACAGAAGGCTGATGGGGTGACTGGAAGAAAGAAGGGAGAGGAGGAAAGTGGTACAGGCAGGGACTGCTTGCTGAAGGGGATTAAAGGCTCAATCTTGAGTTGAGAGCAGGAAATTAGAATCAAATCAGGTTCTAGTACCTGCTGGAAATAGAGGCAGGATTTATGGCTGGGGGCAAGGTGGGTCAGGGCATGCCACAGCTTCCCCCGAGGGTCCTGGAGGGCGATGGAGGGGGTCATGGTCCCCCTTTGCTCCTCTTCCATTGCTGCAGGGAGAGAGGGGCTGAGGAAGGGCCTGGGCTGGGGGTGATGCTCCCACTATGGGCACCAAAAGGCTCCCTGCGATCTCTGGGTTTTGCAGAGCTCTGGCACAGGTGGACCAAAATGTTCTTGGCAGTGCCTGGAGCTGGTGGAAAAGGCAAGGTGAGGGGGGGATCAGCACTGAGCTGTGCTGGGTACAGCCACCCACAGCCCACTAGAGCTGGGCTCCCACAGGCACTGGGTATGGCTGTGGTAGGGGAAATGGGGCTCCCTAGGATAGCACCTGTGGGTGCCAAAGTGGAGGCTGGTGGGTGCTCACAGGTGAATCCCAGGGGCTGAGCGTGGGCAGGAGCAATGAGATAAACCCCATCACCTGCCACTCCCTTCTTGTCTCTGACATTCACAACTTTCCAAGCAGGCAGATGTGCAAGCCCAGCACCACGTATCCCCTCTTCTCCTCTCTCCAAATCTCACATTTCCAAACCTTTCCTGACCCCATTCATCACTTCTCTCAACCTCCATCCTCTTCCTCCTGGAAGAAGACTCCACAACCCCTCTGGGCAGCCTGTTCCACTGCTCTGTCACCCTCACAGTGAAATAGTTTCCTGGGTCATTCTTCTTGCCCTTTTTGAAGATTGGCATGACATTGACCTTTCTCCAGTCCTTAGGCACTTCACCTGTCCTCCATGATTGTTCAAAAAATGATAGAGAGAGGCTTAGCAATCACATCAGCCAGCTCTCTCTGCACTCTAGGATGCATCCCATCAGGACCCATTGACTTCTGAGCCTTAAGCTTGACTTAAATTTTTATCTGTTAAAATGAATATTCTAAATGCTCACATAGGATATGATCCAGCTTCTTTTGAAATGAGTGAAACTCAGTGCTTTAGACAGATCATCTGAGAAAAAAATGGGATCCCAAAGTGCCCACGTACATTTATTAAAGATTATTTCAACTGGAATTAGTCAAAATGAATTTTGCAAATTGCACATGAAGTTTATTAGACTCAGACAAAATGTTATGTCTACCTGCAGGGCAGAAAGCAGAAGCTATTTAGCAGCATCAATAACTAGATATGGGGAGAGAGTAATGCAGAGAAACTTTAAGGCGGATTTCAACTTGCAGGATGATTTCCCACACGTGATGCCGAGGGAAGAGCGCGCTGCTCTGAGATCTGTAACAACTGTGAGTCAGAGCTGTAGCTATATGCCTCATCCCAAAGCATGTGTGGGGAAGGATTGAAAACTGAGCACTGATTGCATAAAGGAGAAAAAGGGATTGCTTGATCTACTGAGGAGCAAAAGAGAAAGCTTTAGGTAGTTCCATACACTAAGATTAAAAATTAAACCAATTTTAAAGAGTTTCTGGAATACATTTAAATGTGGGAAACATTTTTTAATTACTATGTGTTCTGCTTTGTGTAGTTTATGTTTATTTTGTCCTTATTTTAGGGAGGTGCTGAGGAGCAGTAGCATCCACTGCTTTGAGCTCAAGTTGAGACATGAATACTGGGAGAATAATTGAGCCCAACATGGCTGAATTGGGGACATTTCCAGATGAGGGTTTTTGTACATGTTAATTTACATATAACTGCAGCATATTATGAAATGACCATCCTCAGCTCTCCAGTGACTAGAAATGTGGCCAGCCTGACGAATATCGCAGAAATGTAGTAATAAATACTGTGAAGTTTATTTGAGTGTACATACGAGAGATTCTCCAAGGTGATGAAAGGGCTGGACACAGTATGTCATGTAGCAGCTCCCATCATAAGGTACCCATTGTTACAACCTTTCAATGATAATGCTGATATTTCTTGAGTTGCCTCAGTTTTGCCCCTATTTTTTTTTTCTGTAAATCTTTTACCAACTGGTGTCTCCCTGGCCTTGAGACTTCATGAGATTACATGTTGAAGATAATCATAGAATGGTAAGGGTTGAAAAGGACTTCTAGAGATCATCTAGTCCAATCTCCTGCCAAAGCAGATTCACCTAGATCAAGTCACACTGGAACGTGTCCAGGCAGGTCTTGAAACCCTCCAGAGATGGAGACTCCACATCCTCCCTAGGCAGCCTGTTCCCGTGCTCCCTCATCCTTACAGTAAAGAAGTTTTTCCTTATGTTTAAGTGGAACTTTTTGTGTTCCAGCTCGCGTCCATTATCCCTAGTCCTTTCACTTGACACTACAGTAAGTGTCGCTCCATCCTCTTGGCATCCACCCTTTAGGTGTTTATAAGTGTTCTAACACACTTCACTCAGCCAGTATCATCACTGTTAAATCTCTAATGTCAAATTTTAAATATTTTATTTAATGGAGGATTTTCTTTCACTCCTGCCCAAGAAGGATATTTCTCCTTCCATGAAGAATGATTGAAAACATTTCTGACAATCATTAATTTTCTGTTATTTTTTATTTCTGTATAGTGTGTTATTTGGATTCTAGCTCCCTAAAAAAATTCAACATTGAGACCCCTTCACACTATCTATCCAAGTTCAAGATTCCATTCTTCATATGCATATTTTAAAATCTGCACAGAACTGTTTTCTAGATGTGGACATGCACAGACAGTAATTGAACTTCATGATCACTTGAAGTTGCTCTAAATGTCTGCCAACAAATTCCCATAAGGAGTGCAGGTTTTGTGCTGCAAATCAGGGAGAACACTGTAAAAAGATGTGTTACACACTGCAGTACCTACAAGAGTTATGAACTTTATAATTGAACTAATTGGAACTGGGCTTTACTTTAAAGTTCAAGAAAGTGAAAAAGAAACACAATCTTTGTGAATTAATATGTTGTGTTGTTTCTGAGTAGTATTGAGTATCTGTTTGTTGGATAATATTCATTATTGTGAGATATACATTTGATTACTCTGGGGATTTAGAATCATAGAATCATAGAATGGTAGGGGTTGGAAGGGACCTTTAGAGATCATCTAGTCCAACCCCCCTGTAGGAGCAGGTCAACATAGAACATGTACAGACGGGTCTTGAAGACCTCCAAGGAAGGAGAATCCACAACTCCACTGGGCAGCCTGTTTCAGTGCTTATGTTTAAGTGGAACGTTTTATGTTCCAGCTTCATCCCATTACCCCTTGTCCTGTTGCTAGCTACAATAGAAAAAAATAAGATGTCCTAACCTCCTGACATCCACCATTTAGATATTTGTAAATGTTAATAAGATCTCCCCTCAGTCTCATCTTCTCTATACTAAACAGCTCAAGTTCCCGCCTTTCCTCATATGAAAGATGTTCCAGTCCCCTGATCATCTTGGTGGCCCTGTGCTGGACTCTCTCCAGCACTTCCCTGTCCCTCTTGAGCTGAGGAGCCCAGAACTGGACACAGTACTCCAGATGAGGCCTCACCAGGGCAGAAGAACCTCCCTTGACCTGCTGGCCACACTCTTCTTGATGCATCCCAGGATGCCATTTGCCTTCTTGGCCATGATGGCACATTGCTGGCTCATATTTAGCTTATTATCAATCAGGACTCCCAGGTCTCTCTCTGCAGAGCTGCTCTTCAGCAGTTCGACCTCCAGCCTGTACTAGTGCATGGGGTTGTTCCTTCCCAGATGCAGGACTCTGCACTTGTCCTTGTTGAACCTCATGAGGTTCCTGTCTACCCAACTCTCAAGCCAGTCGAGATCCCGCTGAATGGCAGCACAGTCTTCTGGGGAATCAGCCAGTCCTCCGAGTTTGGTGTCATCAGCGAACTTGCTGAGGGTACACTCTGTCCCCTCATCCAGGTCGTTGATGAAGATGTTGAACAAGACTGGCCCCAGAACCGATCCCTTTGGAACTCCACTGGCCCCAGGCCTCCAACGCGATTTTGTGCCATTGATCACCACCCTCTGGGCTCTGTCATTCAGCCAACTCTCGATCCACCTCACTGTCCATTCATCCAATCCACACTGTCTGAGCTTTCTGATGAGGATGTTGTGGGAGACAGTGTCAAAAGCCTTGCTGAAGTCAAGGTAGATGACATCTGCTGCCCATTGACTCAAGAATCTTCTCATCCTCCCAAGTTATCTTTGGAGATGATTAAGTCAGGCTGATCTGTAATGACTGTCGCTATTAGAAAACAGCGTGATCTTCAACTTGTATCTTTTCACCAGGGAGAGTGTCCTGCTGCACTCCACCCTGAGACTGCAGTCAATCATCTTTACCTCATGAAACGGTTATGCAGGTACCTCTTGTCTCCATTCTATAAAAGTACCCCATATTTTATATGTTACCATCAAATGTGTTAAGAAACATCATTGTCTATGTCTAATGTGACAGACCCAGGTTGTGTTAATCATGTTAAGTCTTGAATCATGTATCACACTCTCAGATATATGATGGTTATCAAGACTAGGCATAACATGTTTAGTACCAGCAACACTATTTCAGGATGTAGTATTCTGTTAAAGATTCCAGTAGCAGTCAGAGTTCATTCAAACAAAATGTCCCACCAGTGATATTCTCCATCCTTTTTCACTCATTTTGGCACATGATGTATATGTCCTGTGTGTCATGGTGAACTGTAATCAGGAGTCTATGTGTTCTCTCCTTTAGTCTGTTAAGTTGTGTAGACCAGGGTGCTCTAGCAGCTTTTGACCAACTTGATGTTCATTCTTATAGGTGTTGGTGACAAGACATCGTCACTCTATATTCTGGTATACAGTCCTCAGTATTGAGTAGTTAAAGTCACACCCTAAAATGCAAGTAAAAATCGCAAATGCCAAGATTTGAGTAATTGTTAAGTTATGCTTCCAGGTTGACTATTAACCACAAAGGGTTCTCAGACATACACAACCTTTTTCAACACACTCTATAACAGACTCTGAATCATTATCAGAATACATTTCAAAATGACAAATGCTCTGTTCAGTGTCTAAGCAAACGTCTTGAGTTCTTAAAGTATTGCTTTCCCATATATATCCTCATATTCCCTTTCACAATGCAACGACAAATGAATAAAAAAAATGTATTCATTTAAAACAATCTCTTATTTCTAAGCATAAGCAAAGCAATACACCTAATCATTACTACATAAGAGTAGCTATAGTGATTAAGAAAGATACGTAACCCATTGCCCTAATACTTTACTATCATCCAAACCCACAGTCACTGGGGAGCCCCTGTTACAGCGAGGGTTTGAGGAACCTGTCCTGAATATTGGGAGACCCTGCATCCACTTGTAGGTGAGGTCTCCAAAGTCGCTATAAGACGATCCAGCCTTTTATACTGTTGAATAATCCCACATAACTTTACCGGTGGAACATCTGATTTTATTCTCCATTAAGATGCCACCTGAAGCTTGGCCAGGACCCCAGGAGGAACCAAGGGAGTTTCCTTATTTATTTCATTTGATGGGGTTTTTTTGTTTGTTTTTTTTCGTTGTTGTTTTTTTTATGTGCTACCGACCAAGGGTAAACATCTGATTTCTCTGCCTCTAATACCAACCCCTGTACATACAGAAATAGACACATCAAATAATACATTCTTATAAACATTTTAGCTACATTCTTCACTAATAATTGGAAACTTTATCCTCATCAATAATTCATATTTCACTGATGATGAGCTACTTATATAACGTTTGATTGGGAAGTTCATCTATAGGTCAACTTTGGTTCAGGACATGTTGCTCAGGCCTCAGCACTTCTGTCTGTGATGGTAGTCTGAGAACAACCAACACTATTTGTGCCTGAGTTCTAGTCAACAAAATGTAAGGATGAGTTGCACAGATGGTGACTTCGTAATTGATGGCGCTATCATTGCAAAGTCTATAAATTGTGTGGTTCCGCATGCAATGTTATATTATTATATGACTGATTCTCTGCATCCCAAGGAGGAAGCCAAGCTCCTCCTGTCTCCTGTGTATTATTACTGGTATATTAGAATCCCACTAACTTACCAAGTCATAAATGGTGGGTTGCTGATGTGTGCCCAATATATGTGATCAGGTGCTTCCAGTCAAAATAAGAATAGCAAACTTATACTTACTGTCAAGTTAGTTGAAATAAGGGTCACATAGGTAAAAAAAAGATATTTTCCGGCATTGACATCGCTCCTATCTATGCCATTATATTCTCTGCTTTCTGTTATAGTTGTTTTAGACTTCCCCATGTGACAGCCACAGTTGTCGAGTTCCTAGGAAACTGTTGCCTTTATGTCGATTCCTGCATCGTCACTGCGGAGTTCTAGGGTATTGGGTTGAAAGGTTGATTTTTCCTGCACATGATATGGCTTAACTTTTTTTACTGGTATCCACTGAGGACCTGTGGGCAAGAAAACACAAGCATTCCCCTTTCCTCACACCAACAAATCTACTATCACTTTCCAGGCTGGGTCTCCTTCAGGATCCTTGTACAGAACCCATGGTTTAGCTATAAAGTCCGTTGTAGTGCCAAAATGGCGTTCCACAGCTGTCAGGGTAACTTCACTTAATATTAGTTTGGGTTTGGTAACATTGTTGACGGATCCACAATCGCAAAAGAACTTATCTACACAGACATGCAGATAAGCAGGCACTTCTTTATTATGCAGCGCTGGGAAACACAGAGGATATCTCCTCTAATCATGATTCGTTTTTAGTTACAATATTTAAGGTTTTTATGCATTTCAAACAAGAAACTACATTTGCCAACAAAAATATGCATAAAATGTTGCCCTTTACCTTGATTGGTTCCTAACTATTATAAAATTTCCAATATCATAGTCATTGGTTAAAAAAATGTGTCAGTCTATTTTAGTAACAGCTAAGGTAACCTAACAAATACATATACTAGGATCTCATCTTAACAGGTCCCAGGGTTTTGTCTTAACAGGTCCTTATCATGTGTGGTATGCAGTTTGATCCTTATGTAATTTAAACGGGTACTTAATCATTAGATGATTGAGCTATTTGCAAGTGCTTAGTTAATTGATTAGACTATTAGCAGGTGCTTAACAAGTGCTTAGCTGGTTATTGTGGTGTTAGGTTATTAACTAAAATTTTTTTGTATCTGCAACAATCTGATGTGGGATAATTGTCCACACATTGGAGAGCTGTGGCTTCACTTTTTCAGATTAGACTTCAATTAGATGTTGGGTTCAGGATATCAGCAATACTCTTCCGAAACTGTCTCTTCTAGATCAGACACAGGTGTTTGTCAAAGATATCTGAAATACAAGAACTCAAGAATCTGATATCAGCAAAGAGTGTAAAACAAGAGAAGTTGAGGTACGGAACCATATGGCATTCTCAGGGCTTACTATATGAATCTTCACATGTAGACTTAATAGGTCTCAGTCCCACCGTGCAGCCTGTAGGTATAAATGATTCCATTTCCCCTGTAGTTTCTGTGTATGTTGTGCTTTCATCGGTATATCGGGCATCTTCTTTGTGCTCTTCTGTTAACGTCATAAGGGAAAGTATCCTCCACAAGAGATACAGGATATAGGCATTTTTTTTTTTTTTGCTAAGAATTACTGTGTCCAGTACTAGAACTGCAAGGGGGAGGGGGAAGTAACTTTATTCAATTCTGGATAACCTACAGTCATTCTCCAAATGCCATCCAAAAAATGGTTTTTGGACAGGCCAAATGGAGTTGTTAAAAGCAGGCACAGTTTCCCTAAAAATTCCTGATTCTTTTGGTAACTGAATGGTTTGGAAAATTTCCTCCTCTGCTCCTGGAATATGATATTAATTTACAGTTACCACCTTGGTAGGCACGGACAGCACAACTAGATCCCACTTTGGGAATCCACGCAGGACAGTTACAGATCAAATAGCAAATGCTGCCTGGGAAGTCCCAAAGAAAAAAGAAAAAAAAAGTGACCATTTAAAGTTTCAACCATGTGTCCTGTCAACACATCAGTTCTCCAAACACACTCCTTAGTTGGAGCAATTAACGTCATAGCAGTAAATGGCATAGCATTTCCAAGTGTTAAGGTAACCTAGTCCCTCCAATATACCTGCTGTAAATGGGCTCTAAAGTCCTTTCTCATTGATGCTTTTCCATAGCTCTTTAAAAACCGCATACAGTGGGGACTCGTGTTGCAGATGTTGGTAGGGTCTTAGAATCACTGGAAATACCACAGGGTCCCCATTATTTAATGCTTCCCTAAAACATGTCTCTAAGACCTTTTTTCCTGGACTTCTACCAGGGATGCGTTAGGACAGGGGATTTCAGGGTTTGAGGGGGGAGGGGTGGGGCGCACAAGGCAAGTGAAGCTGTGACCACTTAGCTGACGGCGTGTGCATGAGGAGTGGGGGTGAATTATCTGGGGACTCGGATTCTAATTCATCATCTTTACCTTTTGCGCCACAGCTTGTTTCTCTCAGGGGAGGCACTGGATGTTACTTCTTTTTTATCTGTAGTGGTTTTGCCTGGGACAGGACTTTGTTAGCAGGGAGGCTACAGGGGTGGCTTCTTTAAACAATAAGAGTTGCAAGAAGCTTCCGGTATAGATCACAAGGTTAGGGCCAGTCAATTCTAAGCTGGATCCTGCACCTGACCCAGGCCTAGCCAATTAGTGATTGACGTAACACCTCTGTGAATAACATTTGAGAAGGAGAAGAAGTTGTTGTGCAGTTGCAAAACTGCAGCAGCAACAGGGAGGGAGAATGTGAAAACATCTCCACAGACACCAAAGTCAGTGGAGGAGGGGGAGGAGGGTGCTTAGGCACTGAAAAGACTCCCCTGTGATATGTGGTGGGGGCAATGGTGAAGCAGGTTGTCCCCCTGCAGTCCATGGAGGACCACTGGGAAGCAGAGACCCACTCGCAACCTGTGGAGCAGGTGGATGCCTGAAGGAGGCAGTGACTCCATAAGAAGTTCATCCTGGAGTAAGTTCCTGGCAGGACCTAGGAGTTCTTGGGGGAGGTGCCCATACCGGAGCAGGTTTACTGTCAGGACTTGTGCTCCCAAGAGGGACCCAGGCTGGAGCAGTCTGTCCCTGAAGGACTGTTCTCCCGGTGGATGACCCACACTGGGGCAGTGTGTGAGGAGCTGCCCCTGTGGGAGGCCCCATGCCAGAGCAGTTCGTGAGGAACTGCAGCCCATGGGAAGAACCCACGCTAGAGAAGCTTGTGAGGGACTGTCTCCCGTGGGAGGGACTCCACAGTGTACCAGTGGGAAGTGTGAGGAGGCCTCCCCCTGAGAAGAAGCAACGGCAAAGTCCATCTGTAATGAACTGACAGCAACCCTAATCCCCCATCCTCTGGGCCACTGGGGAGGGAGGGGAGTCCTGGGAAGAGGGAGGGGTGGGGGGAGGTGTTTTTTAAGATGGTTTTATTTCTCCTCTCCCTGCTCTTATTGTTTCTTTAATAAATCAAACCTTTTTCTCCCTAAGTTGAGTCTGTTTTGCCTGTGACACTAATTGCCGAGTGATCTCTCGGTCCTTATCTCAACTCACAGGCCATTTGTTATCTCTCTCTCTCTCTCTCTCCTGTCCAGTTTAGGAGGGGGAGTGATTTTATGACTTGGTGGACATCAGGCTAAGCCACCACATTGTCCCAAAAGGATTCTGTTACCTCTCCTGACAGAGACTGTAAAGCAATATAAATCAATCACCATGTAAACACAACAGAGTAGAAGCTGCACATCCCAGCTCCTTTTTAGTTTTAAACTGTTGCCCCGCCTTGTATCATAATGCTAAATCTGTGCTCCCTTCTGCCAGGAATCATGTACAATATCTTCGAATATAACACAAAAACTCACACAATTAATCATCTTTTACCAAGCAGCTTTAAAGCTTGCATATACAACTTTTTTTTTTTCCTTAGAAAGGCCGGATCCCATGCTGTATGCAAGTGGATTGCAGCTCTTTTATGAGACCCCAGTAAAATGGCTCCCACTCTCGTGTTCCATCTGGATTAGTTATTATCAGATAAGCTCGATCTCCCCCCGACCCGATTGCATCAGCTAAATTTAATTCTCCTTCGTTAATAGTTTGTTCATACAATCTTTTCCCAAATTTTACAGGATCGGGGGTTCCTACTGCTACAGTAGCCAGTTGCAATGCAAGAATTTGCTCAGAAACAGGAGGAATGGGATCCTCCGAAAAGTCTATTAATAACAGTTTAATCAAAGAGTCTTTGGAACGCTCATCTGGTTTGTTTTTAGTGTTGTCCTTGATGGTATCATCCAGCAAAGAACAGTTAAAAGGTGTTACACTTTTATCAGGTGAGCCTTTTGCTCCAGGATGTGGATGTGTGTTTAACTGAAAAAGGATATGATTTGGACCAGTCAGATATTTCTTTAGTTTGGAGAAAGGTGGTGGTTGAATAAACAAGGTATTGTATAACAAGGGAGCTGATGCTGCGTGCTCAGCACGTGAAGAAGATAGAATAATCATTTGAGCCTGGTGTGATCACATGGGTGGAAGTAGGATATACAAGGAAGTAGAAGGCAAACAAAAGGCAGCTTTGAGTCAACTTTGTTGGTTTTGCTATGTTGCCTGTGTGCATTCCAGCACGTACATCACTTGCCTCACTACAAGTGGTGACCCCGACGTGATCAGCTAAACCTTTTGGACTAAATTCTCCAAAAGAAGCACTCTGATCTGGAAAGGCGAGGGACCCGGACAGGAAATGTCGGTTGACGTGGGGAAACTGGAGGACAGTCTCAGATCATTGCAGAAGAGACGCCTAGGAAGCAGGTGAGCGACTGGGATCCCATGAGGAATCCAGAAGATGTATGCCAGAAGATTTTTTGGAGGTATTGACTTGGTAATACCATTGGCTCCACCTTTAGAGGAACTAACTCAAGAAGAGAGTATGGATGTAAGTCACTTGCTCACTCCCAGATTTTCCTAGATCATTCTTACTGCTGCCAAAAACATCAGAAACAGTGCGTCGACCTGGGAGCCAAGCATGCATATCGTCCCCTTCCTTCCCCCCATCCCATTCCGCTGCCATGACGTAGGGAGTACTTAAATATATGAAAAAACTATTTAACTGTGAGGGTGACGACTGGCTCATGTTCAGTTTATTATCAGTCAGGACTCCCAGGTCTCTCTCTAAGATAGTACTGTCTTGCAATTTATGTTGTTTTATAAGCGAGAGTGAAAGTGAAATTGTCCCATATTCCCATATGTGGATTTGTTCTTTTATTTAAGAGAAAAACCTGAATGACAGAAAGAATTTGAATGAAAACATCGGGTAATGTCGCTCACAGTAGAAAAACAAAAGGTTCAAAACCGTTGCTCTGCATGTACTATAGCCAAAACGTTTCTACGGATATTTGGCCCTTAAGGGAGGAGGGAAAACTGATACAGGTCCTGAATTAGACATGATTCCGAGTGTCCTGACAATTCCTGCTGTTCTTATATATATATATATATATATACACACACACACACATACCCCCTCTCCCACTTCTATCACCTCCAGGACCTGCTCCCCAGCATGAACCTGAACAGGGACTCAGCAATCTGACAGGGATACATCCCGGGGTGCTGGTTCAAGGAAAGCTCCCAATCCTGTCCAGATAGTAGAAATGTAGAAAATGAGGAATCTGACACAGAACACTCTTCATTGGTGTCCAAGAGTACTCGACACCATACTTATTTAATAATCACCTTAAGGGCCTCCTTAAAAGTTAAAGTCAAGCAGCATATAATTGTTCCATAAAGGCAAGGAGTTGGACAAAGTGAACCAGTATACATAAGAGTGCCTTTCTGACATTTGGATGTAATTCTCTAAGAAAAACATCAACTGATTCCTATAAGGAGGACCCAGATAAAGTGAGAAAGAAAAAACAGAGTAAAGAATCCCTCTTGAAATAAATCAGTGTGCCTTTTGTAAAAGAGAGGAGCACTGAAAACGAAATTAACCCCCAAAAATAAATAATCAATGAGCAACAGCAAAATTAATAATTTTGGAAAAATATATCAATTGATAGGGACTGAAGACAAATTCAGCGGAGACTCTGGTTACAATTAAGCTGGGAGAAAAGGAAATCACTTTTTGATAAACACAGGAGCAACATTCTCAATTTTAAGTATATGTAAAGGAACAATAGGAACCAAAACAGCAACATGTTCCTATGCGACCTGATCTAGGTGAACCTGCTTCTGCAGGGGGGTTGGACTAGATGATTCCTGGAGGCCCCTTCCAACCCTACCATTCTATGATTCTATGATTCTGTGACTCTAGCCTTCTTAGTTGCACCCCTGCATGTCCTGACAATGTTCCTATACACTTCCCAAGAAGTCAGCCCCTGTTTCCACCTTTCATAAATGACTGCTTTCAGCCTGAGTTGTCCCAGCAGATCCTTGCTTATCCATGGAGGCCTCCTGCCTCCTTTACCTCCTTTCTTGCATGTTGGGACACACTGGGCTTGGAGGAAGTGGTGCTTGAAGACTGATCAGCTCTCTTGAGCATTTCTACCTTCTAGAATCTTATCCCATGAGATCTGTCCAAGCAGGTCTTTGAAGAGACCAAGGTCGGCTCGCCTGAAATCCAGGGTCACAGTCCTGCTTTGTGTCTTGCCTCTTCCATACAGGATCTTAAACTCTAACATTTCATGGTTGCTGCAGCCGAGGTTGCTTCAAACCTTCACATCCCCAACCAGACCCTCCTTATTTGTCAGTACCAGGTCCAGTAGCACACCCCTCTGTAGAGGAATTTCTTGCTGATAAAGGACATGGAGTTCTGTTAGAAGCATGTTTGCACAATCCCAGCTTTGACACAGATAGTAAGGTCAACTTGACCTTGAACGCATACCAAGAGGAAGCAGCCTGAAACAGTAAGCAACTAAGAAGAAGTAAAAACATCATGCTATGATATGCTATGCTATGCTGAGATATTGCTTAAACTAAGAGCGTGAGCATTAGCAATTAACCAATAAGCTTGTCCTGAGTAGTGCATGGCTTTGTAGATGTAACCAATGGGCATTATGTTACTATCACCTGAATTCTGTACTACTGTATAAATATCAGTGTGTATTACTAACAAACGACCATTGACTCTACCTCCATGAGGATATGTCTCTAACTCCAGAAGCTCCCGCGCATCAACTGGCGCCCGAACAGGGACCGGGACAGCTCTTGAATGCGGATTGCCTAAACGCAGACGGATGCAAACAGCCCGCTGATTCCGCGGCTGCACCATGGAGGAAGGTTGAAGGGGAGCCGGACAGAAAAGCTCAGCACCAGGGACGTCTGACCGAGGTAGGAAGGGTCGCTACCTTCCCCCTGTCTGTGTCACGGAAAAATGGAAGATGAATATCTAGTGGCACAAACGTTGGTACTTTGTATACTCTCTAAGAGAGGGGAAGTAGTTGACAAAGAGGCGGTGGCAAAGCTCGTTAAACAGGCTAGGGAGCAGGGTTTTTTAAAAATCCCTTGTTGCCATTTATGACAGAAGAATGGCACTTGGTTGGAAATTAAATGTGGGATCGAACTATCTCAGGGAAAGATCATAGAATCATAGAATCGGAGGGGTTGGAAGAGAGGCATTCAGTACTTCGGCCTTCTCTGCATCCTCGGTCACCAGGGCACCCTCAGTGTTTAGCAGCAGGCCCACGTTACCCCTCACCATCCTTCTGCTGCTGATGTACTTGAAAAATACCTTATTACATCCCTGGCTTAATTTAATTCTAGAAGGGCTCTAGCCTTCCTAGTTACACCCCTGCATGCCCTGACAATGTTCCTATACTCTTCCCAAGAAGCCAGCCCCTGTTTCCACCTCTCATAGATGGCTGCTTTCTGCCTGAGTTGTCCCAGCAGATCATTGCTCATCCATAGAGACCTCCTACCTCCTTTTCCTCCTTCCTTGCGCATTGGGACACACTGACCCTGGGCTTGGAAGAAGTGGTGCTTGAAGATTGACCAGCTCTCATTGGCACTTCTCTCTTCTAGAATCATATCCCATGAGATCCGTCCAAGTAGATCTTTAAAGAGGCCAAAGTCGGCTCGCCTGAAATCCAGGGTCATGGGGTCCTGCTTTGTGTTCTGCCTCTTTCACATGGGATCTTGAACTCTACCATCTCATGGTCACTGCAGACGAGTTTGCCTCCAACCTTCACATCCCCAACCAGGCCCTCTCTATTCATCAGTACCAGGTCCAGCAGTCTGTCTTGCCCTGCCCATTAATTTTTACCAATAAGCACTCTCCCCGCTCCTCATCCCTACCCAGGCACAGTTCAGTACACATTAATTGCTCCCTCACATAGAGAGCAACTCCACCTCCACGTCTTGTCAGTCTGTCTTTCCTGAACAATACATAGCCCTCCATGACTGTGCTCCAGTCATGGCAGCTGTCCCACCACGTCTCTGTGACTGCAATGAGGTCATAGCCCCTCATCTGCAGCCACATCTCCAGTTCCTCCTGCTTATTCCCCAGGCTGTGTGCATTGGTGTAGAGGCAGAGCAGGGGCTTACTCAAACACATAGGTTTCCCTGAACGGCTGCAAGAGGTTTCTCCCCAGTTTGGCTCTTTTTCAGGGTGGTCAGCCTTCCATATCTCAGCCCAGTGTTCAGATGAAGGGTACTTATCATTGTGTTCCCTGTCCTGCCCTGTTTCCCAGCTAGAGGGGACAGCTTGTTCTGTTTTGCTTCTCCCCCCACCCCCCAAGTCCCTTTGTTTAAAGAACTCTTTATTAAATTTGCTAGTCTACTCCCAAATATTCCAGTGCCCTTATGGGAGAGATGAATCCCATCCCATCCTATCAAGCTGTAGTCCCCAAGGAAGGATCCATTGTCAAAGTACCCAAAGCCTTGCTGCCGGCACCAGCCTCTCAGCCAGGAGTTCACTTGACTGATTTTTCCATTTCAAACTCCTCCTTTATCTCTAGTGAACAGGATAGAGGAGAAAATAATCTGAGCCCCTGTACCTTTGACCTACTCCCCCAAGGATTTAAAATCCTTCTGGATCCTGGAGATGTCATGCCTCATGACATCATTCATACCTACATGGAATACAAGTAAGGGATAGTAGGTGGCATCCCTGACGAGTTGTGGCATTCTCTCGGCCACATCCCTGATCTTGGCACCAGGCAGGCAGCACACCTCTCTTGACTTCCTACCTGCCCCACAGATGGGTATCTCAGTGCCCCTTAGCAGTGAGTCACCCACAACAAGCACCCTTCGCCTCTTCTTGCGATGTGCATTACCTACTGCAGGTGGAGCAGCTAATGGGTTGTTTAGTGGATTTTGCCCTCTTGGAGCTTGCTCCTCGAAGTCCCTTGTTGCCAGTGCGTCATACTTATTTTTAGTGGACACTCTGGAAGGAGAACTTTGAAGACGAGTCTTTATGGGGTTTTTTTGTTGTTTTTTTTTTTTTTTTTTGAGAAAACTAAGAGATTCTTGAGAGGTGATAATGTCATAATACCCTTGGCTCCACCTCTAGAGGAGGAGAGTATGGATGTGAGCCCACTCCCCTAAGAACCCCCTAGAGCACCTAGACTCCCACTCACCCTTCACTGTGCTGTCCCGTCCCATCCTGCTGCCATGCCTGAAGGAGTACCTGGCAGAGAACAAAAGATACGCTTTGCCCACAATACTACGGATCTGCCATTGCCCTTGAGCTCATTAATCCCTGAGTGTATTCCTCTTCCATCATCACCCCCAACATCTAGTGAAGGGGAAGGTCAACAAAGACAATTGTTACATGAAGAATTAATCAGGCACGGAGAAGATATGAAACGGACTTTGGCCCACGTGGAGGAACTGTTTGAAAAGTCAAAAGCAACAGCTAATCAAGTGTTGAAACGGATTAACGAATTAACCAAACCAGAGATTAAAGTTTCACCCCCACAGGTGCTCAGAGATCCCCAGCCAGATGACTATGATCTGGCTAAGAAATGGAGAGACCTCATACGTGATGCAGTAATTGAAGAATTCATTCCACAAGCCTTTCCAGTAATAACAGCACATAATAATCCTGCACAATGACAATGGGCACCTTTGGATTGGAAGTTTGTAAGGGAAGGCCAGAAAGCTGTGATGCAATATGGCTTGTCCAACCCATACTTTCAAATCTTATTATATCATATTTTCGCCAGTGGATTAATGACTCCATTTGACTGATGGAAGCTATCAGAAATCTTCCTGAAGCCCACTCAGGTATTACTATGGGAGTCTGAATGGGAAAAAAGAGTCGATGTGGCAATAGTAGAAAGTATGGAATATAGGAGGGAGATCCGCGGCGTGTCGTCATAGCGGATGTTAGGAAAAGGACCATTTGCTGATCCTCAGGTACAAGTCCGACTCCATGAAGTTATTTTGCAACAAACACAGACACTGGCTCGTCAAGCATTTAAGATCGTCCCTGACATGGGGCTGCCAGTTCCCTCATACACAACTATTATACAGAAATCTAATGAATCTTTTATGACCTTTTTAGACCGTCTAAGAGCAGCTCTGGATCCTATACCAAACATCTTGGATGAAGTAAAAGTGGAAATGAGATTCCATTTAGCAGTTACTAATGCTAACCATGATTATAAAAACATCCTGCAGGCTCTCCTGCGGATGGCAATTTTGATCGAAATGATAGAAGTCTGCTCTCAAGTAGGATCATCAGCACATTTAACTGAAGCTATGGCAACAGCATTGAAAACATTAGTTCAACAGCACAAAGGAAATCGGAGGCCAATATGCTTTAACTGTGGAAAAATGGGACATGTGGAAAATCAATGTCGCTCCATCAGATCATCGGGATCCAATGGCAGATTTAATGGTAATTGTTACAAATGTGACTAGTTTTGACATAGAGTCACTGAGTGCCGTTCTCGAGTGGCCAGACAATAACGCCTAAGGGAAACAGGTTAACGAGTGCAAAAAGGGCGAGCGTGATGACAGAAAACCACCCTTCAACACCAATGACTGCCTGGATGGCCTCAGATCAGCCACTGCACGAAGCGCAGGAGTGGATGTGGAAGCAACAATAGATGTAACCATTCACAATACGGATATAACGGTTATCTCATTCAGTGCTATTGGACCCTTTGACTATGGTTTAAGTGCTCTGTTTCTAGGATGGTCATTGGCCTCTCAACAGGGTATTTTTGTGCTCCCTGGTGTTATTGATGCAGATTACGAAGAAAACATGGGAATAATGGTTAAAGTTTTGCAGCCACCAGTTTATATACCTAAAGGAACTAAAATAGCTCAATTAGTTCCTTTCAGGGCTAAAGTTCCATTTGCAGGTAGTCGTAAGCATCGAGATGGTGGTTTTGAATCCACTGGAGTACCTGAGGTAAGACTTGCAATGCCACTTTCTAAGCAAAGCCCACTCGGACAGTTGTATTCCAACATCCAAATGGTGAACACATGGTTGGGTACAATACCTTACTGGATACAAGAGCAGACGTTACCATTTGAACGGGGGGGGGGGGGGGGGGGGGGCAGAAGGGGCAGTAGAAAGAAAGAAGATGGAAGAAGAAACCTCTCCTTCCGACTTCTTCTTAAAAAGTGATCGCAAAAGCGTCTAATTGGCTCAGCCCCAGCAGTGGGTCTGGCTCAGAGCTGGGGAGAGTTGCGAGCAACTTCTTACAGGAGCCATCTTTACAGCCCCTTCCCCCTTACCAGAAAAGGCTATCATGTCAAACCATGACAAAGTCCCAGGATAGTTTCTCCACAGTTGAGACACAGGACCATAAAGAAGAAGAAAGACTTCATATTGTCGGAGTTTTCTGTCCATTTCATCCACGGTTTGCCCCTCACCTTCTTTCCATGGCATGACTGCTAATGAGTTGGCACAAGATGGTGGTGCACTTAAGAGGAACTTACACCACATGGGGGATGTGCACTGGACTTCATCTGGATTGATGATTAACTACTGCACACTGTCTGGAGTGTTATAAAGCTCTTCTAGTAGAGCCAATTCCCTCAGGTACTGGATACCTTTCTCCATAGTAGTCCACTTGCCTGGGTGACATGTAATGCCTTTCTTGAATGGATACCTTTGGCTTCACACCTGAGAGAAGTTGCCACCAAAGTCTGCGTACTTGTGTCCTTCTTCCAATTGCCTTGTCAATGCCTCCTTCCCTAGACAGGAAGCCCAGTTGTTTGATTTCCCTGTCCTCCAATGCCAGGCTACTGGCCCCATTATTCCAGCATCGGAGCAGGCAGGTAACAATGTGCTCCCTGGGTGACAGTTGAAGTCTTTTTGCATGTCTCGCAACTCCCTCAGGGATAGGGATTGGGTCTCATTCGTGGCTTTCGACTCATCCTCCTCTTGTGATGGTCCTGCTTCCTGTTCTTCCTTCTCCCCCTTTGTAACTGGAGTTTCTTCCCTTTCTAAACAAGTTGACTTTTGCATCCAATATTTCTTCTCTATAGGGGTGACTGATATTGGCACAGGTTGTTTTTCTGATTTAGCTGCAGGGCCTACCGCCAGGGTTTGAATAGCCATGCTGTCTGTTGCTGAGGTCTGAGTAGCCACAGTGCATGTCATTGGGGTTGGGGTAGCTGCAGTGCCTGTCGGACTATCTTTCTCCCCTTGCCCCTGAGGGTGCTGTCTACAAGTTCAGCAGTATTTGGTAGGTACTAGCCAGGGCTCAGCACAGTGCTGTCAGTTGTGCCTCTTTGGAATAGCCACAACATTTTTTTTCAAATACTCTGTCACTCTATCAGGGTCAAGTAGTTGTTCAAGGGTGAAATCCCAAGCCACTGGAAGTGAGAAGTTCTCTAGATACGTACCCATATTCACCCACATGCCATTCCATCCATTACTATCCAGCTTTGGGGCAGATCTTTGAGCAAGACTCTCCACAAATTTTACAACCCTAAGCAAGATGTGAAGCATATTCAGGAGATATAAGAGTAAAAGCAGGATGACTGGAAAGTCCCAAGAGTATCCAAATTTCTCAAGTGTCGTAGTTAGACACAATGAGAAAGAGGAGGTAAAATGGTGGGAGAAAGTATCCCTTCCTGCCTTCTCCATAGATTGTGTAAGATTACTAATGAATTTGGAAAGGAAAAGCCCAAAGTATGGAGTGACAACAATGTCATTTACAAATACCGAGCCCCATAACCATGAATATAATCATATCATAAGCTGAAGAGCCCAATATAACAAAAACATGGTCCTCATTATTTTCCCCAAGGTGATAAACAGCACTGCAGGGAACACACAGAGCAGGTAATGTTGACGGATCTGCAATCTCAGAAAACTTATCTACACAGGAATGCAGATAATCAGGCACTTCTTTATTATGCAGCGCTGGGAAAACGCAGGAGATAGCTCCTCCAAAGGTGCTTTCTTGTTAGTTACCATTTTCAGGGTTTTTATACACCTCAAACAAAAGAATCACATTTTCCAACAAAAGCATGCATAAAATGTCCATCTCTTAATTTTGCCCTTTACCTTGATTGGTTCCTAACTATCATCAAATTTCTAAAATCACAGTGACTGGTCAAAAAAAGATATCAGTCCCTTTGTTTTAGTAACAACTAAGGTAACTGCTAAGGTAATCTAACAAATACATTTACCAGGTGGCTAAGATCCTTATCAGGCATGGTATGTAACTCTTGCAGTTTGATCCTTATGTGATTCAAATGAATACTTACTTAATCAATAGGTGTTTGAGTTATTTGCAAGTGCTTAGCTAATTGATTGAGCTATTACTAGGTGATTAACAAGTGCTTAACAAGTGCTTGACTACTTATTGTGATGATAAGTTGTTAACTAAAATAATTGTGTATTTGCAACAGTAAGAGTTTGCATTACACCACTATGTAAACATCTGAATGAGCATTGTGACCAGTTGCCTCTTATAACCAATATAAGAAAACTGTATAACAAATTTCAACACCCTCTGGTCATATCTGTCCTTATCTCAACCCTTAGTGCCCCACATTGGGTGCCAAAAAGGCTGTGGTGGCTTAGCCATAGCTGACAACCAAACCACACAGTTACTCCTCCCCACCTCAGCAGGATGGTGAGGAGAATAAAGAAAAAAATCTAGAACTTTGTGGGTTAAGATAAAGACAATTTAGTAGAACAATACAGAGAGAAAGCAATAATAATGACGGTCAAGGGATACAGAAAACAAACGGTGTCTGTGTAACTGCACACCACACTCAGCCCAATGGAAATGCTGCCATTCCCATACTTGCCACAACAGCATTTCCTCCTCGAAGCTGCCCTTATATCCTGAGCATGATGTCAACATGGGATTGAATAGCTTAGCCACACCCCCTTGCAGCTGCTGGTCAAGTTAACCCTATCTCCCCCAAACCCAGGACAACATCTAAGATGTATACATTATTCTGAAAGGAAAACAGTCATCCAGACATTGATTTTCCTGTAAAAAATATAATTAACTGATGCACAGTTGATGTAATTTAAAAAGCACTATTTACTCTTCTCATATATGGAATTTTGCATTGAAAGGGTATGGTTTTCTAATAAGTTTGTGCAAATGTGTTGCAGAAGAGGGAAAGTTTTACCTAGAAATCTTTATCTCCATTGAATGCTACTTTTCAGCTAATGAGATTGTTGTCACTTAAATTTTCATTGTTTTAAGACCAAGTGGCTGCTGACAGTTTCCTTTCAAGCTTGATGAAAGGAAAACATCATGACTTCCTCATCTGGCTAGCTTGCTAAGAGCAAATGAGCCTGAGGCTGCACCCATCTTTGCTATAGTAGTGTGACCTTATGTCTGCTAATGCACAGGGAAGCGATGTGTTGTGGTTTTTCCCAGTCAGCAATGAAGCACCACGACAGTCTTGCTCACTGACCACCATCCACCCCCACCCTCCTCAGGACGGCAGAGGCCCCAGTGAAAGGGGAGGAAAAAGATAACCCAAGATATTGTGAATGGAGACAAGGGCAGGGAGGGCTCACTGCCTCTGGCAACAGGGCATCGACTTTGTTAAGGTGCAGGAACAGAATCGTTTATTGTACAAGCATCCCCTTTACTTATATACCCTTTAGTTCCTTCTATTCAGGATTGGTTTTGTTCAACGGCCTTCAGAGCAGCTGTGCTGATAACTTGTTTGCTACTTGCATCTCTTGCTCAGGCGAAGGCTCCTCCAATGAGCTACATGTGCACGCTGTATTCACGTGCCAGTCCACTTCTTCCTCACACTGTATTGAGTCCTGCATCTTGGTTTTTCACTGCTCCCAATATCTCTACCTCTTCCCCCTTCAACGGCACAGGGGAGTAGGGAATGGGGGATGTGGTCAGTCTCTCACAAATGGTCTCTGCTGCTTCTCTCTTCTCAGAGGAAGACAACTCCTTGCATTCTTCCCCTGCTCTGATACAGGGTCCCTCCCACAGGACACAGTCATTAACAAACTTCTCTGGCGTGGATTCTTCCCAATAGCTTACAGCTTCTGTGAATATGGGGTCCCTCACATGCGACACAGCCTCCTCTAGGCATAATCAATGCCGCTGGCACGAGGACTTTAACAAATCTCTGCTTCACCAGTACTCTCCACAGAATGCAGGGGAATCTCTGTTCCATCACACCTCCTCCTCTCTTACCTCACTGACCTTGGGGTCCGCATGGTTGCTTTTCCCTCTCACAACTCCTTGCACCACCACCAGCTGGAAAAGAAGGACAGAACAAGGAGGAACAGGAAGAACTCTCCTCTTTCTGGCTTCTTCTTAAAAAGCGATTGTGGAGGCGCCTAATTGGCTCAGCCCCAGTAGTGGGTCTGACTCAGAGCTGTTGAGAGTTTCTATTAACTTTTTACAGGAGTCATCTTTACAGCCCCTTCCCCATTACCAGATATGACTCCATGTTAAACCATGACAGGATGAAAAATGTACTGCTAGTTCCCTCCAACAGTTCCCTGGAGACATGGTGAATGTGTGTCCTGGGTTAGACGAGGATAGGGTTAACTCTCCCCAGCTGCCGCAAGGGGACAGGGCCAGACTATTCAATTCCATGCTGACATTATGTTCAGAATATAAAGTCAGCTGCCAGGGCATGGTGGTGTTGCAGCAAGTGAGGGAATTGCAGGTTCTGCGCTGGACATAAAGAGTCCAAAGATAAGTGGCCACAGTTTTCGGCAGTGGGACGCACAGATTCTGAGGAGGATAATCTTTTTCCTTTTGACCCCGACTCTATTGATTCTGAGCAAGGACAGGATTTATTTCCCCCTGATGATGAGTCTAGAGAGGTTAACCAGTTGGGGGAAGTGGACTTCACTTCATCTGAGTGACGAGGCAGGAAGGAGCCTGGAAACTGAAACTGAGGCCTCATCAGGAGTACTGTGTCCAGTTTTTGGTTCCCCAGCTCGAGACAATGAACATCTGGAGAGAGTCCAATGCAGGGCCATCAAGATGATCAGGGGACTGGAGTATCTTTCTTATGAAGAAAGGCTGCAGGAACTGGGGTTGTTTAGTCTGGATAATAGAAGACTGTGGCGGGATCTCATTAATATTTACAAATATCTAAATGGTGGATGTCAGAAGGTTGGGGCATCATTTTTTTCTGTTGTATCTAGTGACAGGACAAGGGGTAATGGGGAGAAGCTGGAACACAAAAAGTTCCATTTAAACATAACAAAAACTTTTTTACTGTGATGGAGCACTGGAACAGACTGCGCAGGGAGATTGTGGAGTCTCTTTCTCTGCAGGTCTTCAAAACCCACCTAGACACGTTCCTGTGCAACTTGATGTAGGCAGATATGCTTTAGCAGGGAGGTTGGACTACATGATCTCTAAAGGCCTCGTCCAACTCCTACCATTCTATGATTCAATGAAATCTCTCAGCAGCCTTTTTTGTCTGAAATAAATGGTGCATAAAGGAAGTGGAAAATTGTTTAGTGGACAGGATTATCTATGTGTTTATTGCTCTCAGGACTTTTGTCTTTTGTCTTTTGACTGTGTAGTTCCCATTGGCTTAAAAATCTGTGCATGAAGCTAAAGCTTCTGAACATGAGCAGGGTGTACGAGAACTCTTCCCTTAAATTTGTGACTGCTATGCACTTGTGGTTGCAAAAAATAACAAGTTAGAATAATTACTAGTAATACAAAGTAATTATTTTTCTCTTCCAAGGTTCCCTGTTCAGTGTTAACCCAAATGTAATCTTTCTATAATTCTGCATTGTTATCATCCCCTTGGATGTATTACTTTCATTTCCATTTACTCTTTTACATATGCACAGAGTTGTGGCACCACATATTGGATATTTTTGCGTTATTACATCCCTTCATGTCTATCTTGATATATATTAGTCTGATGATGATATACAATATTTGCAGAAAGACCCAAACTAATGTTTATCACATCAGAGTACTCTCATTCAAAAGGAAAGCACAAATCAATAATTCATTAAGCAAGAGGGAAATTAATTATTTTAAATTATTCTTCTCCCCTTTAATACTTTCAAAAGAAATTGCATTGTTTGGATGAAGTTTGATCACTTTTTAGACTAAATGAGTCTGATTTAATGTATCTAATGGTAGTCAACATAGTATTCATCATACATAAATAGTAGAAATGCAAAACTGGCATAGATAATTGTCAGTTTACTAAAACTTCTGATTAAGTAAAAATGCTCCGTGATTTAGAAAATAATGGAGGGGGTATATGATTTTCCAAGTTGAATAAAACAGCTTTTTTAGACATAAAATTATTCATTTCTAGTTGGAAACATTCATTTTCAAAAAGTTTGTCTCATAAAAAATGAAAATATCTACTTTGAAATAGTGATTTTTTTCTCTTTAAAAAATGCATTTATTCAATCTAGGAAATGTTAGGAACTGTAACACCTGGCAAAATTGCAGTTTTGTTTGGATTTTGGATTTTTGACTGAAACAACCAGCGTAACAGATATAAATGTGACAGATGATGAGCTCAGTCCTTAGTTTTTCAATGGTAATTAAACTTAATTTGCCTCACTGTAGTTGGAAGTGCAGGAAAAACCAGTCTCTGGTATCATGTAAGTTAAAACTCAAGAAAGAGCCTGTTTTCTTTTTCTGAACCCATCGAAGCCTATGAGATAACCAGGTGATATCCTGCATTGGAAGATGAATGAGTCTGTAGAATTCAAATACACCTTTAACCCTGTTCATTTCCTAATTCACCTGCAATGAAGTGATCATTGTTGATGACACAGGGAATTGATTGTGGTTTTAAAATTCAATGAGAGTATCCATCAGGAACTGCAGAACATTAGCTTTTACTTTCACTGGAGATGAGTGTCCTCTAGTGATTGGTTTTCACTGCCTGAGCTCAATAAGATTTTTACTTATGATGATATAGTTTATGATTGCTTATTTATCTGCTGTATGTAAAATGAGCTTGGAATCAAATTACCATATTTACTGAAAGGATGTCGATTCTTGCAAAAGCTATTTTACTCCCAGACATATACCGAAATCAGATAGAGCAGGAAAAAAATCCCCACACTGGCCTTGAAATTGACCAGTCTCCTTTCTTAGATATCTCCATCCACATCGCTGAAGCAATGACTGTCTCTCTGCTCAATGTTTGGTCCATTCTGCAGGCCCTGTGAGAAATTTTGTCTTCAAACATAAATTACAATAGAGGCTGAAATCAGCACAACCCCCCGAAGTTATTTGCTTGAAAGTTCACACATAATCTAGACTGAGTTCAAGATTAAGCAAGTGGAGGGGAAAAAAATCCAGCAAAGGCTTAAAGACAAAGATATGCAGTGCCAGGACAACAGGATCCTGAGCTGCATCACTCAGATCATACTGAGGAAGGATGACTTTAGGCTTCCCCTGTTATCATACTCCTCCCTGGGGCTTTGCTGCAGGGCTCAGTCAGGTATGGGATACTGAGCTGGATGGACTTTTAGTACAAATGTTTTCCTGTTCTTGTTTAAAGAAAAAAAAAAAAAAGTAGAATTTTTTATCTGAGCATTCACATAAGCAGAATAGAAGAGGACTTATGTTGTAGCAACATTTGTTGAGTGATGGTGCATTTAGCATAATCATGGGTAATCCATATTAATGGAAGCAACACAGGTACCAGTAGCCTCTTTATAGAACTCTAGATAAGATCAAAGTAACTGCTCTATAAATTAAACAACTAGTAATATCTAAAGCTGGAAAAAAACCTTTAATTTTCTGATTCATATTTGTAGTGATTTTGCCTGAGCCAGGTTTTTGGTAGCGGGGAGACTAAAGGGGTAGCTTCTTTAAACAGAGATCTACCAGAAGCTTCCCCTGTAGCTGATAGGGCTAATGCCAGTCAATTATAAACCCACAACTGACCAAGACCTGGCCAATTAGTGACTGAGGTAACGCCTCTGTGAATGACATATTTGAGAAGAAGTTACTGGGAAGTTGCTCAACTGCAGCAGCAACAGGGAGTGAGAAGGTGAAAACATCTCTGCAGATGTTAAGGTCAGTGGAGAAGGAGGGGGAGAAGGTGCTTAAGCCCTGAAAGAAAGACTCCCCTGTGACCTGTGGTGAAGACCACGGTGAGGCAGACTGTCTCCCTGCAGACCATGGAGGACCACCGGGGAGCAGAGATCCATTTGCAGCCCGTGGAGGACCCCACACTGGAGCAGGTGGATGCCTGAAGGAGGCTGTGACTCTATGGGAAGCCCATGTTTGAGCAAGTTTCTGGCAGGACCTGGGACCCCGTGGGGAGAGAGGAGCCCACGCCAGAGAGCAGGTTTGCTGGGGACTCACATTGGAGCAGTCAGTAGCTGAAGGACTGTTCTCCTGGTGAATAACCCACGTTGGGGCAGTGTGTGAGGAGATGCCCCTGTGAGAAGCCCCATGCCAGAGCAGTTCATAAAGAACTGTAGCCCATGGGAAGGATCCACATTGGAGAAGGATTGTCTCGTGTGGGAGGGACCTCATACTGCAGCAGTGAGAAGTGTGAGGAGGCCTCCCCTGAGAAGAAGTAGTGGCAAAGTCCATCTGTAATGAGCTGACTGTAACCCTCATCCCCCATTCCCTGTACCATTGCGGGGGAAGGAAGGAGAGTCCTGGGAAGAGGATGGGGTGGGGGGAGGTGTTTTTGATATTTGATTTTATTTCTCATCTCCCTGTTCTGATGGTTCATTTAATAAATCAAAACTTTTTCTCCCCAAGTTGAGACTGTTTTCCCTGTGACACTAATTGCTGAGCAATCTCCCTGTCCTTATCTCGACTCACAAAGCTCTCATTATATTTCTCTCTCTCCTTCCAGTTTAGGAAGGGGAGTGATATTACAATTTTCTGGGCACCTGGCACCCAGCCAGGGCTAAACCACCACAATATTTTAATCAGTTGCAACATGGAGCAATTGCATTTTAACTGTAACTTTCCGATTGTTTGCTCAATAGATATTGCTCCATTGCTTTTTATTGACTTTTACAGTAGCAATACCAATTAAAAAATTGGGAAGTTTTAAGCACATGTAAGGAAATAAACATAAATATAATTTTGAAAGTAAACACTCTCTGAAAGCTCTCTGTACATGAGTTGTTTCAGACAAGCTGTTTGGATTCAATAGAGTCTGTATGTGGTCTCTCTCTATGAAAGTGTAGTTATGTGGAAAACTTCAAAGCACATGCTTGCCTTTTTTTTTTTTTCCCTTTTGCTGCCTATGTAGTTATACACACTCTCTGACTGCTGCTTGCAACTGTGTCTTTTTGTTGAATGAGTTCTATTAAAAATGTATCTTTTAGGAGTCTCTCCTGCTTTTGGAAAGCATGTAGTTATACTTTTTATGACAATGGCCTTGATGAACCTCCATAGAAGAACTTTTTAATAATTATTAATATTTATTTCACAATGCTCACATTGTCATCTCTTGTGGCCTGTTATTCCCCATATATAAAATAGGAGAACTAGGTTACAAGATCTCTCTCAGTTCATCTGGTCAATATTTGTAAGACTATTTTAGAGTTATGGTAAGTTAATAAAATTTTACTCAGTTGTTCTTTTTCTGAAAAAAAAAAAATGTTACTTTCTTATCAAATAAGGAGCTTTTGTGAAAATGCCTCAGTTTACATAGACACCCAAAAAAGATTTTTCAATCAGAAATCTAAAGATTGTTTAGGTTTGTTTTCCCAGTTTCCCAGTTTCACTGTCAATAGCAAGCACATTGATCGAGTCTCCATAGCAGATTGGGGAAAAAGAGGCAAGTCATAATACAGAAAAGTCTTTCATTATCACCTGAATAAATATAGTTGGCTTCTTGAACTAGTCCCTCTGTTCCTCTGTTTTCACTTGGATGTGAAAGAGAGATGTTTTTAAAGATGATTCATATCATCCTAAATTAATCTTATGTTGGTGAAATAATTTCTGCAGAATACACTATTTCTCTTCACTAACCACAAAGAAGACTTAGGGTGACCAGTTAACATTTAGACAAGATGAATTTCACCCTGAGACCTCCATAGCTCTGATCACCATGGACCTCTCTGTAACACATAACCTTTAGGTGTTCTCCAAGGAATTTCTCCTGGAAGTGTCCCAATGTAACCAAGTATGTGTCAATCTCACCAAGGTTGGCTAAAGAAGACTGTGCAAAGTCTTTGTAAGAACTAAGCTTTACAGTTTCCAAACTAAGCTCACAGAGTGAAAGGAAAAAGCCCATGACATGCACAACAAAGAGCAATCTTGTGGTCAAAGGGAGCACATAATAAAAATCCGCCTCCTCATTAAAAATTATACATATTATATCCAGTAGCAAGTGTTTCTATTGCATTTATATGGACCAGTCAGTAAGTAAAAATAATAAGGAAAGGAAGATTAAGCTATCTATTAAATTCTGTAGAGCTTTTGTGTAAAATCATAGCAAAGACTTCACAACAAGACATTTTTTCTAATTAAGCATTATTATGTTGTCTTTACACATGGGCCTCTGCAATTGTTGCAACTGCTGAAATTTGTCTCAGGCCTCAACTGAAATCTTATTATGACTAAAATCCTCATCATTACATTGTTCTTGGTCATGGAATAAATTCATGGATGATCTCACCCTGTTTAATCTCATCAGTTTAGAATATTTGTTTTTTAGATATTCTTATCATAATCTTATCATTACAGCCCTTGGGAAGTTTGACCCCAACAGTGTTTTTTTTTAAATATTTCACAATTCGATAAGAAAGTTAACATTTAGCCCTCAATTGCCTCTGGTGAGACAAAGAAAAGCTCTGGAAATGACACAAGAGATGACTGCATATTATGGATCTCAATTGCTTCACCTTGGTTTTTAAAGATCTGCTTCTGTATACCACCACCGTGTATCATTTCTCATAGGCATCTAGATAGAAACATCAATTGCAATCTGCTGAATTCTGCCCCTCTCCCTGACTGTATCATTTTGTTTTGCTAGAACCTGCTAAATTATACTAATGTGCCTTTCTTTCAGAACAGTCAAAATTTCAACTCTGATAGCTAATATGCCTGAACTCCATCAATTACTTCGTTTTAGGAAAAAAAAAATATTCCCTGCATCTAATTTTCTCTTTCTGCAGCTATTCTAAAGCATAATAGTGCTTACGTATGCCCAAGTACTTTCTATAGCTAATCTCTAAAAGACAGATAAAGGAGGAAAAGCTGTTGGTGTTGCACATCCCTTATAAATAAAGTTAGCAGCCCTAGTTGTTGGGGCACGTGCCTCTATGCGAAGTCTAAGTTTGAGTTCACTATTACCTAAACAGATTAAAAATAGAACTCATGACTCCTATGGGGAGCTCAACAGACACCAAATTATGCTACATTAAGTTTACCGTTTTTCATAGACTCATAGAATCGTAGGGGTTGGAAGGGACCTTTAGAGATCATCTAGTCCAACCCCCCTGCAGAAGCAGGTTCACCTAGATCAGGTCGCATAGGAACATGCACAGGCGGGTCTTGAAGACCTCCAAGGAAGGAGACTCCACAACTCCCCTGGGCAGCCTGTTCCACTGCTATGTCAGTTTTTTCTTACGTTTAAGTGGAACTTTTTGTGTTCCAGCTTCATCCCATTACCCCTTGTCCTGTTACTATCTACTATAGAAAAGAGGGATGTCCCTACCTCCTGACACCCACCTTTTAGATATTTATAAATGTTGATAAGATCACCCCTCAATCTCCTCTTCTCCAGACTAAACAGCCCCAGTTCCCGTAGTCTTTCCTCATATGAAAGATGTTCTATACCCTTGATCATCTTGGTGGTCCTGTGCTGGACTCTCTCCAGCAGTTCCCTGTCCCTCTTGAGCTGAGGAGCCCAGAACTAGACACAGTACTCCAGATGAGGCCTCACCAGGGCAGAGTAGAGGGGGAGAAGAACCTTCCTTGACCTGCTGGCCACACTCTTCTTGATGCATCCCAGGATGCCATTGACCTTCATGGCCAAGAGGGCACATTGCTGGCTTATATTTAGTTTATTATCAATCAGGACTCTCAGGTCTCTCTCTGCAGAGCTGCTTTTCAGCAGTTTGACCCCCAGCCTGTACTGGTGCATGGGGTTGTTCCTTCCCAGATGCAGGACTCCACACTTGTCCTTGTTGAACCTCACGAGGTTCCTCTCTCCCCAACTCTCAAGCTGGTTGAGATCCCACTGAATGGCAGCAGAGCCTTCTGAGGAATCAACCAGTCCTCCCAGTTTGGTGTCATCAGCGAACTTGCTGAGGGTACACTCTGTCCCCTCATCCAGGTCGTTGATGAAGATGTTGAATAAGACTGGCCCCAGAATCAGTCCCTTTGGAACTCCACTGGCCACAGGCCTCCAACTCGACTCTGTGCCATTGATCACCACCCTCTGGGCTCTGTCATTCAGCCACCTCACTGTCCACTCATCCAAGCCGCACTTCCTGAGCTTTCTGATGAGGATGTTGTGGGAGACAGTGTCAAAAGCCTTGCTCAAGTCAAGGGTTTTTTTAAGAACATTGAAGTTGATAAGAAAATGATCCACAGTTTTATTTTGCCTGAGAGAGACATCAACAGAGTGTTGAGCTCTCAAATCTAGCATGGAAGATGCTTACTTTGGAAAGGAGATAGATCTGTGTACTGTTTATGCATTTTTTTCTAATGATGCTCATGGAAATTCTGCTCTCCCTCTAAGTTAGAATAGAGCCCTTGGAATAACAAAATGAGATTAGGGACAAATTAATATGTGGATTTACTTCCTTGCTCCTCTGAGGTCTTGCAAGGTTATTCATGAGTATATGAATGACCACAGTCTGCTTTTGAATCTGTTCTCAGGTCCCTTGTGTTCCTTAAATTAAGGTTTTCTGGAATTGACCATTACACCAGTCATCTAGTCACTAGTGGCATTTTAACTGACCGGTCCAGAGACAGGAGCAATACACATATGACTGAAGTAAAGCATGACACATAATGTATGTTTCATGATGAGTAGGTGCCATTCATTAATACCTCATAGTCCAGAAACTGTTTGTCAAAGCTGCTTACTGAATGTTTATGAAGAAATAAATTTCAGATATCGATACTAGCTTGCAAACAATTTCAGATAATAAAAGTCTACCGAAAGTATTGATAACAACAATTCAGACAGATAGCGCTTGGAGTCTCCTGCAGTTAAAATCCCATTTGAACAAGCATACAAATCATTAATGAAATCAGTCACCCCTAGCAATTCAAAGCAGCTAATCACAGGCAACTTGTGCAGCTGTATGAAATAAACTTAATGTGTTTTATTCTTTAGTGTTGCATAGACACTAAAGAAAACACTTCTACTAAGCAGAAACAGATAAGTAGGAATTTAAGCTGAAATAGAGCGGTGTTCAAGAAATGCAGTCTTCAATCCCTGTGGCAGTCTGATGTATTCCTGGAAGCTGTTTATCCCATAAAAGACAGGAGTGTACCTTGTTCTCAGGAACAAGCCCAGCAAAGATTAAAACGGTAATTAAAGATCAAAACTTTATGCTATATACACTATAAAAAAACTCTTAACAACATTGGCTATAATGAAGGTTTATATTATAAATAGACTGAAATGCTAGATTGCCTGGACTGAGAGTTTTCATTGGATAATTAGTTGTGGTAGAACAAATTTCTGCAACTTAGGTTGATTTAGTCCTTGGAGGCTCTGAGTTTCTGAAAACAGAAAAGTATGTATATAATTGCTCAGAAATCTGAATGTAGAGTTGCATTTGAAAAACCTTGTGTGGAGGTAAGTAAACAGAGAAGTAAGCTCACAGGAGAAAATTATGTATTTGTACTTCTGTTCACTCATGCAAGACAAACCACCACATAAACAGCACGACCCTGTTGTTCAGCTGCTACCTGGTGATTTGGGAGAAAGAAATGTGTCTGTGTTGTGCCAGGACTCCCGAATGTATAAAAAAATGTTTATCTCCTGTCTCTGTGGGATATTGAGATAGGAAAATATGAAGCAACATCTCACAGTCTGACCTGAGCACTTGTCTTCTAGTATCCAGTTTAGTAGAGGCATGAATTGGCTATGATCTTTGCTAATCACTGGATTTCCCTTGTTTTGCTTTCAGGAAAAGAACTTCTTTGTGAATTCTATGTAAAAGTTCTATACACAAACATAGAATCATAGAATGCAAGTACTTAAAAACCTCTCACCAACCATACCATTGTGCTCACATGGGCACAGCCACATAACTATGGCAACATCTGCTTCAGTCTATGCACAGACATTGATTTCGGAGGAAACACTTGCAATGTGTGAAATTCACCATGAGCATGAAGCTTGGCTTGCTCAGTGCTTTTGCAGTTTCTCAAAGTCAGGAAGGAATGATGGGAAAAAGCAGACATACAGAAGGGAAAGGCCTGAGAAAGTTAGAAAGACAAAATTCACTGTAAACTAACACTATGATAAGAAAACTCAACTCACTGGAATTCAAATCGCATGTTAGTAAAGGCCTGGAAGCTGATAACTAAGAAGCTGGTGTGCAGACAGCTACAGATAAGAAGGATTGGGAATGTGGAAAACAGAATTGTTTACATCCTGCTCTGTGGCATGGAAATCTACCAGAGACACTGTACAAGTGTAAACTTGAAGAGGACTTACTATAATATGAAGCAGGGATAGGTCATGAATATGTAGTAGGCGCTAATGCATACCTCTATTTGTACCTTATAAGTAGTCCTTTGTTAGACAATAAGGTGTGCGAGATGGGCAGAATTATCTCCCTTGCATCCACCGGAGCAATACATACCTGCTTTATAACCCTTAACCATGTTATAGAGTTTGTTCAGCACATCAGGGATAGGTAAAGGGAATATGTCTGTTATTACAAAGGCACAAATGAGGGCAGTGCCATAAGATAAAATAATAGTGTGTCATGGTTTTGCCCAGCTAGAGAAAAGGGGAAAAAAAACCCCGCGACTCCTCCCCGTCCCCCTCCCAGCGAAATGTGGAGGGGATCGAACAGGGGAAAAAAAAAGTAAAAGAGCCCGCGTAAGTTGAAATAAGAACAATTTACTAGGGAAAATTGAAGAGTAACAACTATAACAAAGACAAGGGGATATTACAAAGAAAACTGGTGAGTGATGCAATTGCTCACCACCCGGGACCCAACCTAAGTGACCTCTCTGAACCGGCGACCGAGAAACCGTGACCCCGGAAGAGAGCTTCTTCTGGCTAGCCCCCACCTATATACTGGGCATGACGTTAGGATGGTATTGATTACCTACTGGCCAGCCTGGGTCAACTGTTCAGGCTGTACCCTTTCCTGGTTCCTCATGGGAATTAACTCTATCCTAGCTCAAACCAGGACATTCCACCCCTTATTCTATACCATTTTCATGTTATGTCTATATTTACACATTATGATCATCTACACAATACATAATGCCGCGAAGTTTTTGGCTCTTGGACTAAAAAAAACCAGCTCGAAGCCTAAGAAACCAGCTCGAAGCCTAAAAAAACTGCTCTAAGCCTACTTCATGTGGCTCAGCCTAGGGTCCGATTCTCAGCTGGGTGGGAAGAAATCCACTCCTACTCAGTGTGAGTGAAAGCAAATATCTTCACTTTATTGAAAGCAGGCTCTAACTTATATATACAGCAGCTTCAAAGCTAGCTCAGCAACAGCAGCTAATAGATTACATTTTCATGTTCATCCTACTTGCGGTTTCTGCGATAAGCAAGCTCCCTCACATTTTCCCATCTTGTTTTTTCCCCGAAGTTGTTTACCACTTTTAGCTGTTAGCTGAAAACAGTCCGACCTTGAGGGAACAGAAAGCGGCCTGCTGTCTACGTGACAGCAACTGCTTTAACCATGGCTCTGACTCTGGTCTCAATTGTGCATTAAATCCATATAACTAGAGCCCAGGCTGCCTTGCCCCAACGGGCCTAACATTATACCCTGGGATCCATGTCCATGCTCCCTTAACCATTCCTCCACAACATAACATAGAGCAACTATAGGAATAATGACATTCAACAGCTATCATTATACAATTTAATTCACGGGTTATTCTCACCCAGAACCAAATTCCCTTGAGGCACACATTGAGTCTCCCCATCCTTGCACATCACCCACCAAGTACACCCAGGTCCCTGAGCAAAAATAATCCCACGGATGGGTTTGCCTTTACCTGAGGCAGGACACACCCAGACTGCCTTCCCTAATATGTCTTTTATATGTACCACGGGATCTTTGTCCCCTTCTACAATATGTAAGGGTTCTGATTGGGCAGGACCAGCTCAATTGACAGATCCTCTGGAGTTGACTAACCAGGTGGCCTTTTCCAAGTGTGTATCCCAATGCTTGAAAGTTCCACCTCCCATTGCTTTCAGTGTGGTTTTCAATAATCCATTGTATTGCTCAACTTTTCCTGTGTCCCATTGTCTGACTCAATTCTTTCTGGGGTGCCATGTCACCAGAGGACTTTCCTTTCAAGGTCCTGAATAGTGTTCCGGGCGGTGGCATGAACCACAGGATATGTTTCCAACCATCCTGTGGTTGCCTCCACCATTGTGAGCACATGACTTTTGCCTTGGCGAGTCTGTGGCAGTGTGATGTAATCAATCTGCCAGGCCTCTCCGTATTTATATTTCTGCCATCGTCCTCCATACCATATGGGCTTCAACCGTTTTGCTTGTTTAATTGTAGCACACGTCTCACACTCATAGATAACCTGTGCAATAGTGTCCAAGGTTAAGTCCACCCCTTGATCATGAGTCCATTTATAGGTAACATCTCTGCCTCGATGACCTGAGGTATCATGGGCCCATCGAGCTAAAAATAACTCCCCCTTATGTTTCCAATCTAGATCTATCTGAGAAATCTTAGCAGCCTTGTCAACTTGCTGGTTATGCAGATGTTCTTCCGTGGCCCACTTTTTGGGTACGTGAGCATCTACATGACACATACACATACACAACTTGTTTCTCCATTCGAGCAGCAATGTCCTGTGGAGCAGCCCAGACGGGTTTGCCCCGTCGTTGCCAGTTGTTCTGTCTCCATTGCTGTAGCCATCCCCATAGAGCGTTTGCCACCATCCACAAATCAGTGTAGAGGTAGATCCTTGGCCATTTTTTCCATTCAGCAATGTCTAAAGCCAACTGGATGGCTTTTACCTCTGCAAACTGACTGGGTTCACCCTCTCCTTCTGCAGCTTCTGAAATTTTGCGTAGGGGACTCCATACAGCTGCCTTCCATCTCCGATGCCTTCCCACAAGGCAGCAGGACCCATCGGTAAACAGGGCATACCGCTTCTCATCTTCTGGCAGTTCATCATACGACAGGGCCTTGTCAACACGTGTCACCTTCTCTGGTGATATTTCACCATCTTCGCACTCTGGCCAGTTTGTGATCACCTCCAGAATCCCAGGGGGGCTAGACTTCCCTATGCGAGCTCGTTGTGTGATCAGTGCAATCCACTTACTCCATGTAGCATCATGACTCCATGACGCAGCTTGAACTCCTTCATATGCTGCCAGTATCTCCTTCTCGATTGGAGTGTATCGGGCCTCGGATCCTCTGTATCCCCGACTCCAGAACCCGAGGGGTCGGCCTTGACGCTCCGCAGGTGCTCTCTGCCAAAGACTCCAAGTAGGGTCATTCTTCCCAGCTGCAGTGTAGAGCACATTTTTAACATCTGGTCCTGTAAGGACTGGCCCAAGAGCCATCGCATGAACAATCTCCTGTTTAATTTGTTCAAAATTTTATTACTGCTCAGGACCCCATTCAGAATCATTCTTCTTCCGTGTCACACGGTAGAGGGGGCTAACAATCATACTGTAATTTGGAATGTGCATTCTCCAAAAACCCACAACACCTAAGAAAGCTTGTGTTTCCTTTTTGTTAGTTGGTGGAGACATGGCTGCAATCTTGTTTATCACCTCTATTGGAATATGACGATGTCCATCCTGCCATTTTACTCCTAAAAACTGGATCTCCTGTGCAGGTCCTTTGACTTTACTGCGTTTAATGGCAAAGCCAGCCTTTAAAAGAATTTGAATTATTTTCTTTCCTTTATCAAGGACTTCCACTGCTGAGTCACCCCACACCACAATATCATCAATGTATTGCAGATGTTCTGGGGCCTCACCCTCCTCCAGCGTGGCCTGGATCAGTCCATGGCAAATGGTGGGGCTGTGTTTCCACCCTTGGGGCAGTCGATTCCAAGTATACTGCACCCCTCTCCAAGTGAAAGCAAACTGAGGCCTGCACTCTTTTGCTAAAGGGATTGAGAAGAATGCATTGGCAATATCAGTGGTGGCATACCATTTGACTGCCATGGATTCCAGTTTGTATTGGAGTTCCAACATGTCTGGCATAGCCACGCACAGCGGTGGCGTGACTTCATTCAGACCACGATAGTCTACTGTCAGTCTCCACTCTCCAGTAGACTTTTGTACCGGCCATATAGGGCTGTTAAAGGGTGAGTGAGTTTTGCTGATCACCCCTTGGTTCTCCAATTGAGGAATCAACTTATGAATGGGAATCACAGAGTCTCTGTTGGTGCGATATTGCTGACGGTGCACTGTTGTGGTTGCAATTGGTACCTGTTGATCTTCAACCTTCAGCAATCCCACAAGAGAAGGGTCCTCTGAAAGGTCGGGCATGCTGGATAATTGTTCAATCTCTTCTGCCTCCACTGCAGCCACACCAAAGGCCCACCTGTATCCTTTTGGGTCCTTAAAATACCATCTCTTAAGATAATCTATGCCTAAGATGCATGGAGCTTTGGGGCCTGTCGCAATGGGATGCTTGTGCCAATTTGTGCCAGTCAGACTCACTTCAGCTTCTAATACAGATAGCTATTGAGATCCCCCTGTCACTCCAGAAATACAAATGGATTCAGTCCCTTTAAAATTTGATGGCATCAGAGTACATTGTGCACTGGTGTCCACTAAAGCCTTGTATTCTTGTGAATCTGATGTGCCAGGCCAACAAATCCACACAGTCCAATTAACTGCCCCCCCAATACTGGTCATCATAGTCATAATTTACTGTTTCCCAAGAAACACCAGAGGTCCCCTCAAGGGAATCAAAATTGAAATCAACCCTCTTATCTTGTCTAGGGGATTACTCACTGGAAACTGGAACGGCATTCCTCCAGGTTACTTCTTTTAACCCTTCCTTTCCACGACTCCTGTGCCTGTGCTTTTGGAGTGGGTTATCTTGGAGTAGATGGGGTAGGTGGCCTATCCCACTTGCTCATATTCTCTCCTTGGTCTTGTGGATGAGACCATGAAACATCCTGGGGTGTATACTCCTTACATTCCTGCTCTTGAGCACGGGGACGCTTATTCTTAACAGCTGGAGTACTGGCAGGTGGAGAGCGAGACACAAATTGGTCAATCTTCCGTGACATTTTCTCTACAACTGAAACAACAGTCTGTAGGGGACAAGACACATTTTCTTCATATCGCCAAAGTTGAGCAGCTAGTTGTTCCACCGTTTGCCTCTCATCTTCTTTCCAGGAGACAACTGCCAACGAACTGGCATAGTTTGGTAGTGCACTTTGTAGGAACTTTCGCCACATAACTCGTGTGCATTGAACTTCATCTGGGTCTGTGGGTGCATAGTCATAAATAATCTCCAGCACAGCTATCTCCCTCAAATACTGAATGCCTTTCTCCATGGTGGTCCACTTGCTTGGGGGTTTGTAATATCTTCCTTGAAGGGGTATCTTTCCTTCACGCCCAAAAGAAGTCGTCTCCATAGGCTGAGGGTTTGTGACGGTCTTCCCATAGCCTTATTAATGCCCCCATCCTGGGACAAGGAGTCCAATTGCCTGGCTTCCTTGCCCTCTGAGTCCAAACTGTGGGCTCCATTTTCCCAGCATTGGAGTATCCAGGTGATAATGTGCTCACCTGGGTGACAATTGTAATCTTTCCGCACATCTCACAGTTCACTCGGGGACAAGGACTGACTGGTTATCTCTGGCTCCAACTCTTCTTCCTTCTGTGATATCCCTTGTTCATCTTCATCCTTAGTGCTGGGAACTGGTTTTTTTGTGTTTTTCTTTTTCTGTACAGGAGCAACTGATACTGGCACAAATTGATACTCTGATTCAACAGCAATTGTATCAGTTGCCTGGGTTTGAGTAGCTGCAGTTGTAACAGCAACAGTCTGGGTTTGAGCATCCACAGTTATAGCAGCAACAGTCTGAGTTTGAGTGGACACAGCAACAATATCCACCGTCTGGGTATGAGTGTCCACAGTGGTAACAGCAACGGAGTCTGCTGTCTGGATATGAATGTCCACAGTGGTAACAGCAAAGGAGTCTGCTGTTTGGGTGTGAGTGTCCACAGCTGCAACAGGGACATCCACTGCTGGAGTCAGAACAGCAACTGGTTCTGGCACAAATGGATTAGAAATGGGTTAATGTGTTCTCCAAATCTTTACAGGTAAAAAGCTCCTTGGACACCTGCCCATATTCCGTATGCCTCTCCTCACACAGCTACCCAACCACATGGTTCTCCAAAAATCAATTTTTACAATCCAAGCCGAGGTGAAAACAAGGGAAAAAAATACAAACATGGTAATTAGAACATTCCAAGTATTATTGTTAGAATCCATTAGAAGCACCTTGAAGAAATGAGGGTAAGTGACATAGTGGGAGGAATTAAACATTCCAGTTTTTCCCATAAATTGAGTGTCATTATTAAGTTCTAGGAGAAAATGTGGAAGAGACAAAAAAGCCATGTACACATTCCAACCCAACTTAATAACCCATGACACAATCATATCATAAGCCAATCCCATCCAGTGCAGTAGCATGAGAATTTTCATACATTTTCCACAGATGAGAAACACTATCACAAGGGCATACATGATGCAGATAAGAGGACATGTAATACCACCATACGAGCATATCAACCAACATTGTGATCAGCAATCAGTTAGTGTCAGGAGTGTACACAAGGAGTTTGTTTAAACCCACTCTGTTCTATTTCAACCTTGCGGGCCCCACGTTAGGCGCCAATTAATGACATGGTTTTTCCTAGCCGGAGAAAAGAGTTAAAAAAAAACATGACTCCTCCCTCTCCCCCTCCCAGCGGGATCGGAGAGGGGAAAAAAAAAAGTAAAAGAGCCCGCGTAAGTTGAAATAAGAACAATTTACTAGGGAAAATTGAAGAGTAACAATTATAACAAAGACAAGGGGATATTACAAAGAAAACTGGTGAGTGATGCAGTTGCTCACCATCCAGGACCCAACCTAAGCGACAGCTCCGGACTGGCGACCCAGAGCCTGCGACCCCAGAAGAGAGCTTCTTCCGACTAGCCTCCACCTATATACTGGGCATGACGTTAGGATGATATCGAATACCTGCTGGCCAGCCTGGGTCAGCTCTTTCAGACTGTACCCTTTCATGGTTCCTCATGGGAATTAACTCTATCCTAGCTCAAACCAGGACACAGTGCCAAAGTAGAAGTCTTCTATCTAACAGCCCATTTGGTGTGTGAAACATTTTAAGCATTTACTTTCATGTATGCATCTTTGGAAAGTCATTTTAATGTGAAATCTAACAGCATTAATTCATCTTCTTTTATTTAATTTTACCATTTCAGGTCTCACAATACCAACCAAAATTTTAAGGTTTTTTTTTTTTTTTATGCAGATGTGGTGGTTATAGCCCTTTCTGGGTGCCAGATGCCCATCAAGTCATTCTATCACTCCCCCTCCTGGTGTAGTGGTGTGGTGGTTTAGCCCCGTGTCCACCAAGTCATAAAATCACTCCTCCTCCTAAACTGGACAGGAGAGAGAGAGAAATATAACAAACGGCTTGTGAGTTGAGATAAGGACAGATTGGTCACTCATCAATTAGTGTCACAAACAAAATAGACAGGAGAAAAAAAGGTTTGATTTATTAATGGAAAAATAAGAAAAGGGAGATGAGAAATAAAACTGAATCTTTAAAACACCGCCCCCCACCCCTCCTCTTCCCGGGACTCCCTTTCCTTCCCCTACCAGTGGCGCAGGGGATGGGGGATGAGGGTTGCGGTCAGTTCGTTACGGATGGACTTTGTCACTGCTTCTTCTCAGGGGGAGGCCTCATCACACTTCTCACTCCTAGTGTGGGATCCCTCCCCATGGGAGACAGTCCCTCACGAACTTCTCCAGTGTGAGTCCTTCCTATGGGATACAGTTCATCACAAACATCTCCAAGATGGGGTCTCTCACAGGGACAGCTCTTCACACACTGCCCCAACATGGGTCATCAACCGGGAGAACAGTCCTTCAGGTCCCAACTGCTCCAGCATGACATGACAGCCTTTTCTGGTAAGGGGGAAGGGGCTGTAAAGATGGCTCCTGTAAGAAGTTGCTCGCAACTCTCCCCAGATCTGAACCAGACCCACTTCTGGGGCTGAGCCAATTAGACGCCTCCACGATCACTTTTTAAGAAGTCAGAAGAGGAGGCTTCTTTCTCCATCTTCTTCCTGCTTCATCCTTCTTCTATTCCTTCTTTTTCTTCTGGCTGATGGTGATGCAAAGAGTAGGAACAGTGAGAGAAACAACCATGCAGACTCCAAGGTCATGAAAGAGAGAAGGGGGTGTGCTGGAGAGACTCCCCTGCATTCTATGGAGAGAACTGGTGAAGCTGAGATTTATTTTCATTTCTTTAAAGACCCCACATCGGCGGTAGAGACTCATTTTGATAAAGACCCCATATCAGGGGCAAAGACTCATTTTGCTAAAGCTGGCCCCGGACCAGGGGCAGCAATTCACTTCATTAAAGGCCCGGAGTCAGGGACAATAATTATGGCCAGAAGAGGTCGTGTCCCGTGGGGAGGACCCAATCACTTCACTACAGACCCTGAGCCAGGGGCAGTGATTTTCTTCTTTAAAACTGTGGCCGGATGAGGCCATATCCCGAAGGAAGGACCCTTTATCACTATGGCCAGAGCAGGCTGTGTCCCGAGGAAGGGATCCAATATCCAGAGCTGTAACCATGGGAAAGTAGCTCATCAGACTTATGCCCAGAAGAGGCCTTGTCCCAAGAGAGGGACCCTATAACTGCAGAAACTGCTACTGTGATGAAGAATCCATGCCTAAGATATTCACGAAGGACTGCGTCCCATGTGAGGGACCCTGTATCAGCAGAAGTCGCAGCTGTTGGGAAGAACCCACACCAGAGAAGATCAAGGACTGTGTTCTGGGGGAGGAACCCTGTGTTGGAGCAGGGGAAGAATGCCAGGAGTCATCCTCATCTGAGAAGAGAGAAGCTGCAGAGTCCATCTGTGAGAGACTGACCACATTCCCCATTCCCTGCCCCCCTGAGCCGTTGAGTGGGGGAGGAGGTAGAGATATTGGGAGCAGTGAGTTGGGCCCAGGAAGAAAGGAGGGATGGGGGAGGGAGATCGTAAAGTGCTGGTTGTAATTTTTTCATCATCCTACTCCCTTTTTGCTTTTATTCCGTTCTGTTTCTTGTAGAATAAACTTTCCTACTTTCCTCTCTAAGTCGAGTAGTGGAATCTCTTTTGCCCAGAACCACAATTGGCAGTGAGCCCTCCCTGCCCTTGGCTTAGTCCACAACAACCTTGCTTATCTTTTTACTCCCATTTCACTGGGATCTCTGTCATCCTAATGAGGGTGGAGGTGAATGGGGGCACCGAGTGAGAGACTGTTGTGATGCTGCTGTGCTAGCTGGGCCAAACCACAACACCTCCACGGGCTGTGAGTGGGTGTCTGCTTTCCAGTGGTCCTTCATGGATTGCAGGGGGATAATCCATCTCACCATGGTCCTCACCACACATCACAGGGGAGTCTTTCTTACATGGCCTAAGCTCCCTCCTCCCTCTCCTTCTCCACTGACCTTGGTGTCTGCAGAGATGCTTTCACATTCTCACTCCCTGTTGCTACAGCAGTTTTAGCAACTATTCAACAACTTCTTCTCCTTCTCACATACGTTATTCACAGAGGTGTTACCTCCATCACTAATTGACCAGGCCTGACTCAGATGCAGGGTCCAGCTTAGAATTGACTGGCATTAGTCCTAGCAGATACAGGAGAAGCTTCTGGCAACTCTTGGTTTAAAGAAGCCACCCCTGTAGCCCCCCGCTACCAAAAAACCTACACCAGGCAAAAACACTGCAATCAGACAGTTTAGCAACTGCCCAACTTCTTCCTCTTTTCAAATATGTTTTTCACAGAGGCATTACCTCAGTCAGTAAATGACTTGGTCTTGGTCAGTGGCAGGTCCATCTTAAAATTGACTGGCGATGATCCTATCAGCTACAGGGGAAGCTTCTGTCAGCCCTTTGTTTAAAGAAGCCACCCCTGTAGTCGCCCTGCTACCGAAAAACCTGACTCAGGCAAAACCCCTACAGGTACACCAAGAAAAAGTAATGATTTGTAAATTTGGGTATAAGAACTGTATTTTCTAAAGAGTTATCAGTAAGGAGCCAAACTGTGCTGTTGAAATAGGTACAGTAAAGCCACTGTTTAATGCACTTGGAAGAAATCTCATGGTCACTTGCCATTGTTCTTTTTGGGGACTTCAACTTCCCAGGTATCTGCTGGAAATACAACACAGGAGAGAGAGAACAAACCAGGAGGTTCCTGGAATGTGTGGAAGATAACTTCCTCACACAGCTGATAAGTGAACTGACCAGGCAGGATGTCCTGCTGGACCTCATGTTTGTGAACGGAGAAAGCTTGTGAACCAAGGCAGGCTAGATCAGCCTCTGATGGTGGCTCCCCTGTCCCATTGATGACAAATGAAGTTTAGGATTATGAAGTCTAGTTTCTCAGTTGGACCAGAGCCTCTTCAGAAACTCAAAAATTAATTTTGCCAGAAATATTTGCATTCATTGAGGCCAAACAGCACAGAATAGTTGGTATCTATGTTCACATCCATGTCTTATCTTTCCTAATGCAGCAACTAAATGTAAACAACTCACTGGGATGAACACTGATCCATGCTTAGGAATGGTTGAAGAGTTTGTGAGTTGTCATGGACCAAAAGTGTTCCAAGGACTGGTCTAGTAGTGTGAACATACCCTGTCACACTCCTGTGAACATTCCCAGACACTGCTCAACTTGCTTAAGACAGATGCAACCTCAGACATTGATATGACATGTGTCCTTCTTCACCTTTTCCTGACCAAGACCATCTCTTTCCAGACAAAAGGGAAGCATATGGCTCTAAATTTGATTATAACAATAATATTTTACTTGTTCATTAAAACACTTTTACTCAGTGAGAAACAGGAGATTACTGCTGTCTGCAGTCTAAGAATAATAGAATCATAGAATGGTAGGGGTTGAAAGGGACATTTAGAGATCATCGAGTCCAATCCCTGCACCAGTACAGGTTGGGGGTCGATCTGCTGAAGAGCAGCTCTGCAGAGAGAGACCTGGGAGTCCTGGTTGATAATAAACGAACCATGAGCCAGCAATGTGCCCTTGTGGCCAAGAAGGCCAATGGCATCCTGGGATTCATCAAGAAGAGTGTGGCTAGCAGGTCAAGGGAGGTTCTTCTCCCTCTCTACTCTGCCCTGGTGAGGCCTCATCTGGAGTACTGTGTCTAGTTCTGGGCTCCTCAGCTCAAGAGGGACAGGGGACTGCTGGAGAGAGTCCAGCACAGGGTCACCAAGATGATCAAGGGTATAGAACATCTTTCATATGAGGAAAGACTGCGGGAACTGGGGCTGTTTAGTCTGGAGAAGAGGAGATTGAGGGGTGATCTTATTAACATTTATAAATATCTAAAGAGTGAGTGTCAGGAGGTTGGGACATCCCTCTTTTCTATAGTAGATAGTAACAGGACAAGGGGTAATGGGATGAACCTGGAACACAAAAGGTTCCACTTAAACATAAGAAAAAAGTCTTTCACCGTGAGAGTGACGGAGCAGTGGAACAGGCTGCCCAGAGGGGTTGTGGAGTCTCCTTCCTTGGAGGTCTTCAAGACCCGCCTGGACATGTTCCTATGTGACCTGATCTAGGTGAATCTGCTTCTGCAGGGGGGTTGGACTAGATAATCTCTAGATGTCCCTTCCAACCCCTACCATTCTATGATTCTATGATGACTCTTTGTGGGGATAACCAGTGGCCCCCTTTTGCCTCCAGTATGGTCAACACTGTATGAGACACCAACACTGTGGTCTGCTGACCCATCATGAATTTGCAAGCTTCCTGGATGTTAATTACTATTGCTGTCACCACTCTTAGGCAGCTAGGTCATCCTCTGCTTACTTCATCCAATCGTTTGGAGAAGTATACCACTGCCCTTCGGTCTGGGCCAAGCTCCTGAGCCAACATTCCCGGCGCAATTCCTTGCTTTTCATGAGAGAATAACCAAAAGGGTTTTGTAGGGTCTGATAGGCCTAAGGCCGGTGCCTGTATTAGCTCTTGCTTTAATTTGTGAAAAGTCTGAGGTGGCTTCCCCAGTCCAGACGAGATTCTTTGGATAACTCTTTAAAAGTTCATAGAGTGACTTCACCAACAGTCCATAATTATAAATCCATAATCAACACTAACCTGTCATTCCCAAGAAAGTATGGAGCTCCTTAACTGTCTGTGGTCTGGGAGTCTGACAGAGGGCCTCCTTCCGTGCTGCTCCCAGGGTCCGTTCACCAGCTGTGACTTCGTATCCTAGACATGTCACCTTTTGCCAGGCTATTTGAGCTTTCTGTGGAGAAACTCGATAACAACTTAGTCCGAGAAAATTCAATAAACTTACTGTCCATGCTATATTTTGCTCCTCTGTTACTGTGGCTACCAGGATGTCGTCCACATACTGCAACACTGTTCCAATCCCAGGTGGTCGCTCCCACTGCTCTAAGTCTTTAGCCAGCTGGTTGCCAAAGAGAGTTGGGCTGTTTTTAAAGCCTTGTGGGAGCACAGCCCATGTAAGTTGTGTCCTTCTCCCTGTCTCTGGATTCTCCCACTCAAAGGCAAACAGCAGTTGACTCTCAGGGCTCAAAGTTAGGCAGAAGAAAGCATCCTTTAAATCCAGTACAGAAAACCAGACCAATTCAGGTTTTAGTTTTGTCAGCAAAGTATATGGGTTGGCCACCACAGGGTATAAATCCTCAGTTATTTTTTTTATGACCCTAAGGTCCTGAACTATTCTGTAATTCCCGTCAGCTTCTTTGCTGGTAATATGGGAGTGTTGTATTGGGATTCACATTCTATTAGTAATCCATATTCCAAAAATTGTTCCATGATCTGGCAGACCTTTTTTCTATCTTCTAACCTCAAAGGATATTGCCTCACTCTTACCAGTTTGGTTCCTGGTATTATTTTAACTGTTATAGGTAAGACTGTTTTGCCTTGACAGGCATTTCAGTGGACTGTATCCCAGGGAATGCCTGGTTCACCACCCCTTTGGTACTCTTATCTTTTCAGAGGGATTTATCAGGGCTAAATTTAAAAGTTCAATTAACTAGTCACCTCCCACTTTAATTTCCATTCCGTCTTTTCCAATTTGTGGCTTGGGCAGTTTGGCATATAAAGAAATTTATGGATCCCCAATTTTTTTCCAATTCAGACTCTAAAGGTTGGAGAAAATATGCTTTTTCACTTTGGCCAGTAGCTCTCTTCACCGTTACAAAATCATCATCTATAGGCATCAAAGCTTGATTCAATACCGAAAACGTAGCACCAGTATTGACTAGAAATTCAACCAACCTACAACTAGTAACAACAACAACAACTCCTGTCCAGGGATTATAAGCACTCAGGGCAATAAAGATTTTTAGCTTAACTGAATAATACAACAAAGTCTTATAGTAAAATCCAAACATAGAAACCTGATTCGTTCCCACAATCTGGAGAATCCTGACCCCCCTGTCTGTGGAGCTACACTGCGTCCCTCCCTTTGCAGAGTGATCAGGCTGTCCTGTCTAGTTCTATTCGCGTAGCACTTGAAAGTACTTTGTGGCATGACAGGCTCGCGCACCTGGCCTGAAACCCGAAGGTTGGCGGCTCGAGTCTCCCCCATGCTGCAGTCCAAAGTTTTTCATTTCTATACCAAACTCCAGCACTCTACCATACACCAAACTACTCACAAAACACAGAACAAATTTCCTAAATACAACAACGACCTCTCAGCTCCGCTCGTCTCCAACTGTCTTCCTCCTGGGAAAACGGAGACGAGGATCAGAACTCTGCAGTCGTGCTGCGAGTCTCACGCTACCACACACTCACACACAAATACTCCGCAACACAAGTTACGCTTAAATTGAGCTCTTAACGATGTTAAAATATGCACGGTACTGGTACGGAAATTTTGCAGCAGATACATATGATAGCTACCACACACTGTGCTCCCGCTATCAGTGCTGTCGTTATCCCAGCGAGGAGTACCCAAGTTACCATACCAGCGAATTCGCTAATTCCCCAGGAGTGAGTAGTATCACTCCCTCACCAGGCGCAAGGGGTGCTTATATCCCTCCTTACGACTTACAGGGTCTTGGTGAGCTCCCCTACTCCTCGTCACAGTGTGAGGCGTCCCATACACGGCTTACGGACTCTTCCCCTATACCCCCGCAGGCTTCCCCAATTTACATACTTGGTCCGTTGGCCGGTCCGTCTCTTCCCCTGCAACGATTGGATGGGGATGGGAGACTCTCCAGAGAAACAGTCTGGTGGCGCACCTAGAATGTCCCACACCCCATTCGGTCCAGTAGCCAGGCAGAGAGCATCTCCTGGCTGACTCGCCAATTGACGTACGGAACAAACTCTATAACACAGTTAAGGGTTATAAAGCAGGTATGTATTGAGCCGGCGGGTGCGAGGGAGATAATTCTGCCCAGCTCGCACACACTATTGTCTAGCAAAGAGCTACTTATAGGGTACAGGTAGGGGTATGCATAAGCGTCTATTACATATTCATGACCTATCCCCGCTCCGTTTTGCAATAAGTCCTCTTTGAGCTTACACTTGTCTCTGGTAGATTTCCATGCCATGGAGCAGGATGCAAACAATTCTGTTTTCCACATTCCAAGTCCTTCTTATCTGCGGCTGTCTGCACACCAGCTTCTTAGTTATCAGCTTCCAGGGTCTTCAAGGCCTTTACTAACGAGCGGTTCAAATTCCAGTGAGCTGAGTTTTCTTATCATAGTGTTAGTTTACAGTGAATCCTGTCTTGCTAACTTTCTCAGGCTTTTCCTTCTGTATGTCTGCTTTTGCTCATCAGCAGGGAACTATGATTTCTTTTTTTTTTTTTTTTTAAAGAAAGGAGAACAACTCTATCTCATTACGATGTGAGCTGGCTGCACTCACAGCAGAGCAAAGATCATTTTCAGTAAACTCCCTCTGAGGAAACATACTAAACGGCTCAGTATCACTTAGGTGAAAAAAAAGGAAGTGTTATGTTTTACTGGAAAACAGATATGTTGGTGAGTTACAAGAACTTACGGTGAGCCTTGAGATTGCAAGAGCATTTTGTGGAGCCTAGCAACAAATTCAGCTTGTCCCTGACCACAAACTAACTTGCCCTGCATTATCATGAGTAGTGTGGCAGAGGAGGTTCACTGTAGTCCCACTGAATTAAAGTTTCCCTTTAGGACCAGAATTTGATCTGGAGTTTGTGAAATGCAACTCACAGGAGGAGAAGAGCCAACTGTCTCCCCAGATAGGTTTTTCAATAGGCAAGTTCATGTTAACCTTGTGCTGTGTCCCACTGCCATGAATCGCAAATGCTTCCTTTGGTTGTTGCTAACTAAAAATGCCTTGTTTTTTAAGAAAGTTTTTAACTTAGTAAAAGCTGATTTTCTCAGGCATGAACTCTTACTCATCTGCATGCAATTGCCTTGGCTCAGTGTCCATAATTCACCATCCTCAAACAGTCAGACACATAGACTTGAGGATGTCCACTGGCTTTCCCTGCAATTTTCCTCCCTTCCCTGGGAATGTACTTTTGAGCCAATGTCCTATAGAAATATGAGTTTACTGTGTTTCTTTTTGGTACCTACTGGTTTGTTTATAGAAAAAAATCCAATTCAAAAGTTGTTATGTCACTGAAGAAAGGGGCCTGAAGAGAGGATCCATAGTACAATGTAACACTATGATGATTCAATATGGGGCAATAAGACACATTGATCTTATATTTATAGCTGTTGTCGGTCTTTTTTTAGTCAGAGACAGTAAAAAGCCATCAAAATGCTTATGTGGAATGAGTTTCTGGACCTCTGTCCCATTGTTCATAACCTCATCCATTTGATATGCACACAAGAATTTTTAAAAACTGCTTCTGGATCCAACAGATGTAATGGGGATGACCAAGAAGGCCAATGGCATTCTGGGATGCATCAAGAAGACTGTGACCAGCAGGTCAAGGGAGGTTCTTCTCCCCCTCTACTCTGCCCTGGTGAGGCCTCATCTGGAGTGCTGTGTCCAGTTCTGGGCTCCTCAGCTCAAGAGGGACAGGGAACTGCTGGAGAGAGTCCAGCACAGGGTCACCAAGATGATCAGGGGACTGGAACATCTTTCATATGAGGAAAGACTGCGGGAACTGGGGTTGTTTAGTCTGGAGAAGAGGAGATTGAGGGGAGATCTTATTAACATTTACAAATATCTAAATGATGGATGTCAGGAGGTTAGGACATCCCTTTTTTCTATAGTAGCTAGCAACAGGACAAGGGGTAATGGGATGAAGCTGGAACACAAAAAGTTCCACTTAAATATAAGAAAAAACTATTTCACCGTGAGAGTGACAGAGCAGTGGAACAGGCTGCCCAGAGGGCTTGTGGAGTCTCCTTCCTTGGAGGTCTTCAAGATCTGCCTCGACATGTTCCTATGAGACCTGATCTAGGTGAACCTGCTTCTGCAGGGGGGTTGGACTAGATGATCTCTAAAGCTCCCTTCTAACCCCTACCATTCTATGATTTTAAGATTCTACGATAGAGAGCCATGAAAGTGGCTTTCAATTCTATACCTGAGGAAATACCATAAGAAATTTTCCACAAGTATTCTGCAGTGGGTTTGCGTGGTCAGGTTTTGGTATTGGAGGGTGTGGTGGTTTAGCCCAATGTCCACCCAGTAATAAAATCACTCCCCCTCCTAAATTGGACAGGAGAGAGAGAGAAATGTAACAAATGACTTGTGAGACTAGATGATCTCTAAAGGTCCCTTCCAAGCCCTACCATTCTATGATTCTATGATCACTCAGCAATTAGCGTCATGAGCAAAACAGACTCAACTTGGGGAGAAAAAGATTTGATTTATTAAAGGAACAATAAGAGCAGGGATATAAGAAATAAAATCATCTTAAAAACACTTTCCCCCAGCCCTCCTCTTCCTGGGACTCCCTTTCCTTCCCCTACCAGCAGTGCAGGGGATGGGGGATGGGGGTTGCGGTCAGTTCATTACAGATGAACTTTGTCGCTGTTTCTTCTCAGGGAGAGGCCTCCTCACAATTCCCACTGCTACACTGTGGGTTCTTCCCATGGGCTGCAGCTCCTCACGAACTGCTCTGGCATGGGGGCTCCCACAGGGGCAGCTCCTCACACACTGCCCCAGCGTGAGTCATCCACCAGGAGAATAGTCTTTCAGGGACAGACTGCACCAGTCTGGGACCCTCACAGGATCACAAGTCCTGACAGTAAATCTGCTCTGGCGTGGGCACCTCCCCCAAGAACTCCCAGGTCCTGCCAGGAACTTGCTCCAGGATGAACTTCTTACGGAGTCACAGCCTCCTTCAGGCATCCACCTGCTCCAGCATGGGCTCCTCCATGGGCTGTGAGTGGGTCTCTGCTTCCCGGTGGTCCTCCATGGACTGCAGGGGGACAATCTGCTTTACCATGGTCCTTACCATATATCACAGGGGAGCCTTTTCAATGCCTAAGCACCCTCTTCCCCCTCCTTCTCCACTGACCTTGGTGTCTTTTTCACATTCTCCCTCCCTCTTGCTGCTGCAGTTTTGCAACTGTGCAACAACTTCTTCTCCTCAAATATGTTATTCACAGAGGCGTTACCTCCATCACTAATTGGCCAGGCTTGGGTCAGGTACAGCGTCCAGCTTAGAATTGACTGGCCCTAACCCTGTGAGCTGCACGGGAATCTTCTGGCAACCCTTTTTCTTTAAAGAAGCCATCCCTGTAGCCCCCCTGCTACCAAAAAACCAGGCCCAGGCAAAACCACTGGAGGGGGCTACAGGGTTGACTCCTTAAAAAAAAAAAAAAAAAAAAAAAAAAAAAAAGCTGCTGGAAGCTTCCCCTATATCTGACAGGGCCACTGCCAGTCAATTCTATGATGGACCCGCCGCTGACCAATTAGTGTTTGAGTGTAGTGGTTTTGCCTGGGCTACAGAAGTGGCTTCTTAAAACAAAGAGCTGCCAGAAGCTTCCCCTGTAGCTCATAGGGCTAGGGCTCTATCGTAACATCCTTCTGTTCAGGAAACAAACATCGTCGTATCGTGCAGATATTTAACAGCTCATCAGTTGGAATGAGATCAAGAAAAGGAAAGGAATCCTCCAGGACCTTTTTATTGTTTTTTTCCCAGTTGTTGTTGTTATTTAAAAAAAAGTAAGGGCAACTGGATGCTCAATTTTCTCCCATTTGTCATGTCAGAGGATCATATTTGTGAGTGATTGTTCCAAGTGAGGTCAGATGGTATATTCATGCTGTTTCTGTCCAACGGTAAGTGGAACTTAGTAGAGGTAGAAGTTGTCTCTATGGGTAGGCATTCAACGCTCTGTGCTTTCAGCCTGCCAGACATCAGGGCATACTGGAAATTCTGAGAGATAATGTTAAGCTTCCAAAGTTGATAGGCACATCACTACATCCATTGAAAGCATTGCGTTATTGAACTGGAGGTGAAGTTTGGGTTCTAGAGTGGTTTCCCAGATCCACTGTTGCCTGGCTCTGATCAACCTGCACCTTTAATCCGAGCTGTGCAAATGAGATATTCACATCTTGTCTCACAGGGGATGTGAAGAAGCTAAATTAATTAGTGTTTACAAAGTGGTTTTTAGATCCTCAGATGCAAGGCTCTATAAACAGACAAAGTATTACTAATTGTCAACTTACACTGAGTTGCAATGTGAAAATAAAATGACTAGAAGAAAGATGAGATGAATTTTTTTATGAGCTTCATCTGTCTAGTGGTTTTAAATTAAACAGTTTAGCAATTTGCAGTTTAGCAATTTTTAAACGGCGGTAAACAAAGTGGAGGCAAGACTTTGCAGCCGTTTGAGGCAATCCAGGGGTTCCTGGAGCACGGGGAGTAGAGGATAAGCGAGGAGAGCCGCCAGGACCAGGCAGCTCTCGTGAGGGGGACAGTCTTGCCACAGCAACCGCAGGGGATTTAAACGTCCCCCAGGGAGCACGAGCAACCAGGACTGCGGCGAACAGGGCTGGCAAACGCAGCACCCAGGAGTGGCGCAGCAGTTTGCGCGGCAGTTCGTGCAGGCAGGACGACCAGGGAGGATGGACAGGGAACAACCCCGCGGCCCTTTTAGAGAAGCAGAAGTCAGAGAAGTGCCCCAGCTTCAACCTAGCAAAATGGTGAGCACTCGCCTAAGGACTAAAGCCAGGGCTCAGATGGACAAAACACAGGTGAAGGTCAATGCATCCACCCAGACTGAGCCGACTAGTAGAGAAGCTTCAGTCCAGGTAGAATGCAGGGAGTGTTTTGACTGCTTAGGGACCTATGCCTCTGAGGCAAAAATGTGTCACAAGTGCCCTCAAGTTCAAGAACTGCAGACCCTGGTGAAAGAGCTGTAGGAAACTGTGAGTAGGCTCTGTAGTATTAAAGGGGAAGAAGTGGAGATGGAGACTTCCACAATCAGGTGCAAGCCTCCAGTGAATCCAATAAGTCATGGACCCTGGTTACAAAAAAAAGAAAGGCAAAGGCTCGTCTTCAAAGCCCTCCTTCCAGAGTGCCCACTACAAATAAGTATGAGGCACTGGCAACAAGGGACTTCGAGGAGCAAGCTCCAAGAGGGGAAAATCCACTAAACAACCCATCAGCTGCTCCACCTGCAGTAGGTAATGGACATTGCAGGAAGAGGTGAAGGGTGCTTGTTGTGGGTGACTGCCGAGATGTTTTCGGCTCTTGGCCTAAAAACCAGGCTCGAAGCCTGAAGAACAAAACCAGACTCGAAGTCTGAAACCAGGCTCGAAGCCTGAAAAACAAAACCAGACTTGAAGTCTGAAACGAGACTCGAACCCTGAAAAACCAGCTCTAAGCCTACTTCATGTGTCAATCAACCCAGGGTCCGATTCTCAGCTGGGTGGGAAGAAATCCAGTCCTACTCAATGTGAGTGATAGCAGAAATCTTCTTCACTTTATTGAAAGCAGGCTCTAACTTATATATACAGCAGCTAATAGATTACATTTTCATGTTCATCCTACTTGCGGTTTCTGCCATAAGCAAGCTCCCTCACATTTTCCCATCTTGTTTTTCCCCGAAGTTGTTTACCACTTTTAGCTGAAAACAGTCCGACCTTGAGGGAACAGAAAGCGGCCTGCTGTCTACGTGACAGCAACTGCTTTAACCATGGCTCTGACTTTGGTCTTGATTGTGCATCAAATCCATATAACTAGAGCCCAGGCTGCCTTGCTCCAATGGGCCTAACATTATACCCCGGGATCCATGTCCATTCTCCCTTAACCATTCCTCCACAGGTGACTTGCTGCTAAGGGGCACTGAGAGACCCATCTGTGGAGCAGGTGGGAAGTCAAGAGAGCTGTGCTGCCTGCCTGGTGCCAAGATTAGGGATGTGACTGAGGGAGTGCCATGGCTCATCAGGGATGCAGGCTACTACCCCCTACTTGTGTTCCATGTAGGTATGAATGATGTCATGAGGCATGACATCTCCAGAATTCAGATGGATTTTAAATCCTTGGGGGAGCAGGTAAAAGGTAGAGGGGCTCAGGTTATTTTTCCTCTATCCTGTTCACTGGTGATAAAGGAGGAGTTTGCAATGGAAAAATCAGACAAGTGAACTCCCGGCTGAGAGGCTGGTGCCGGTGGGAAGGCTTTGGGTACTTTGATAATGGATCCTTCCTTGGGGACTACAGCTTGATAGGACGGGATGGGAATCATCTCTCCTTTAAAGGCACTGGATTATTTGGGAGTAGACTAGCAAATTTAATAAAGAGGTCTTTAAACTAAGGGACTTGGGGGGTGGGAGGAGAAGCAAAACAGAACAAACAGTTCCCTCTAGCTGGGAAACAGGGCAGGACAGGGAACGCAATGATAAGTGCCCTTCATCTGCACACTGGGCTGAGATACGGAAGGCTGACCACCCTGAAAAACAGCCAAACCGGGGAGGAACCTCCTGCATCTGTCCAGGGGAACCTGTGTGTTTGAGTAAGCCCTTGCGCTGCCTCTACACCAATGCACGCAGCCTGGGAAATAAGCAGGAGGAACTGGAGATGTGGCTGCAGACGCGGGGCTACGACCTCATTGCGGTCACAGAAACATGGTGGGACAGCTGCCATGACTGGAGCACAGTCATGGAGGGTTATGTATTGTTCAGGAAAGACAAACTGACAAGGCGTGGAGGTGGAGTTGATCTCTATGTGAGAGAGCAATTAATGTGTACTGGGTGGGGATGAGGAGAGAGTAGACTGCTTATGGGTAAAAATTAATGGGTAGGGCAAGGCAGATGATATTGTGGTAGGAGTTTGCTACAGGCCACCTAATCAAGAGGAGGATGTGGACGAGGCCTTCTACGAACAGCTGAGAGCTGCCTTGTGATCACAGTCCCTGGTCCTCATGGGGGACTTCAACCACCCTGATATTGGCTGGGATAGCCACACAGCCAAGCGCACGCAGTCCAGGAGGTTCCTACAGATTGTTGACGACAACTTCCTGTTGCAGATGATCGAGGAACCAATGAGGAGGGGTGTACTGTTTGACCTGGTACTGACGAATAGAGAGGGCCTGGTTGGGGATGTGAAGGTTGGAGGCAACCTCGGCTGCAGTTAGAGTTCAAGATCCTGTGTGGAAGGGGCAGAACACAAAGCAGGACCGTGACCCTGGATTTCAGGCGAGCCGACTTTGGCCTCTTCAAAGCTCTTCTTGGATGGATCTCATGGGATATGATTCTAGAAAGCAGAAGATGGCCTGCTGCTAAATGCTGAGGGTGCCCTGGTGTCTGAGGATGCAGAGGAAAGGAAAAAAAGGAGTTAGGAGGACTCCATGGATGAGCAAGGATCTGCTGGGACAACTCAGGCAGAAAGCAGCCATCTATGAGAGGTGGAAACAGGGGTTGGCTCCTTGGGAAGAGTATAGGAACATTGCCAGGTGTGGTAGTTTGACCCTGGCTGGATGCCAGGTGCCCACCACACCGCTCTGTCACCCACTTCCTCAGCAAGCCAGGAAAGGGGAGAAAATAAGATGGGAGTCTCGTGGGTTGAGATAAAAGCAGTTTAATAAAGAAACAGCAAAGCCACGCGCGTGGGAAGTGAAGCAAAAGCAGATAAAGCTGTTACTCTATACTTCCTATCAGCAGCGATTTCCGGCCACCTCCCGAGAAGCAGGGCTTCGGTATGCGTAGTGGTTGCTTTTGGAAGGCCAGAAATTAATCTTGCCTCCCCTTCCTGCTCCTCTCCCCCAGTTTATATTACTGATCTGATGTCATATGGTATGGAATATCTCCTTGGTCAGCCTGGGTCAGCTGTTCTGTCCGTGGCCCCTCCCAAGATTGTGCTCACCCACAGCTATTGGTGTGTGGTCCATGTAGAAATATGATTTAGCTAAGACTATAGAATATTAGTTAGCTTTGATCTTTAGGCCTTGTTGTGCTAGCATGGAAAAATGCTGAGGGCAGTGAAAAGCACAGTATGTAGAAGTACGTGCAAAAGAACAGGAATTTGGCGGAAAGACAGAAAACTTGTGGTTAGAGATAGGGACATGGTGCTTAGTAACAGACTGCTATGAGACTGCTAAGTAAACCTTGAAACTTATCTAATCTTGTGAAACAATAGCCCTTTGGAAGAATCGCGTGCCTTTTTGTCAGCCTATTAGGAGCTTAGCTTTTGCAATATGTATGAGCTAATTAAGTGAATGGTTCAATCAGCATGTAACGCGTTGACTTTAAGAAGATATAAAAATGTTGCTTGTATTCAATAAAGCGGACACTTTGCTTGCATCAAGTTGCGTCTCCGTCTCTCAATCGCGGCATTGGTGAAGGTGGGGGAAGGAATGCTGGAGGGACAGTCCTGATGCTGTGTGAGCAGTAGTCATAATATTGATATCAACAGTAAGCACAGCACTGCAAGAGCTGCTGTGGAAAATCACTACCATCCCAGTCCCACTACAGTCTCCACCCCTTATTCCATACCATTTATGTCTACGTGTCACGTGTTCACAAACAGTTTTTCCAGGTGGACAGCGATGTCTTGCAACAATGAGGCAGTCCAGATGAGTTTGCCCTGGCGTTGCCAGTTATTCTGTTTCCATTGTTGCAGTCACCTCCACAAACCATTTGCCACCGATTCATAGTCAGTACAGAGATAAAGCCTCGGCCATTTTTCTCATTCGATGATGTCTAAAGCCAACTGGATGGCTTTCACCTCTGCAAACTGACTTGATTCACCTTCTCCTTCCACAACTTCAGCAACTTCTTGTAGGGGACTCCACAAAGCCACTTTCCTCCTTCGGTGTTTTCCCACAATACTGCAGGACTCATCACTGAACAAAGCATATGGCTTGTCATTTTATGACAGCTTATTGTATGGTGGGACCTCTTCAGCACATGTCACCTTTTCAGGCAATATCCCAAAGTCTTTGCCCTCTGGCCAGTTGGTGATCACTTCCAGGATGCCTGGGATGTATTAGAAGGAGTGTGGTTAGTAGGTCAGTAGGTGGAGAGAGGTTCTCCTCCCCCCTCTACTCTGCCCTCGTGAGACCACATCTAGAATACTGTGCCTAGTTCTGGGCCCCTCAGTTCAAGAAGGACAGGGAGATGCTGGAAAGAGTTCAGCGCAGGGTCACCAAGATGATTAAGGGAGTGGAGCATCTCCCTTATCATGAAAGGCTGAGGGAGTTGGAGCTCTTTAGCTTGGAGAAGAGGAGACGGAGGGGTGACCTCATTAATGTTTACAAATATGTAAAAAGTGGGTGTCAGGAGGATGGAGCCAGGCTCTTCTCAATGATGGTCAACGATACGACAAGGGGCAATGGATATAAACTGGAACACAAGAGGTTCCAAAGAAATACAAGGAAGAATTTCTTCACTGTGAGGGTGACAGAGCACTGGAAGAGGTTGCCCAGATGGGTTGTTGAATCTCCTTCTCTGGAGACATTCAAAACCCACCTGGACGAGTTCCTGTGTGACCTACTCTAGGTGGTCCTACTTTGACAGGGGGGTTGGACTAGATGATCTTTCGAGGTCCCTTCAAACCCTCAAGATTCTCTGATTTTATGTTTCTGTGTAACTTTTCACAATCGTTTAGAAGGCATCTCCCATATTCCCCCTCTTTTGTTTAGTCAGCATTTAAGTGTTTTGTTCAATGATAGCCTGCCCAGTGGGCGAGTGTGTAATTCCTGTTGTGTGTTGGATGTCCCATTCTTGTAAAAATAGTTGTGTGACTCGATATAAATGCAGGCCCATTGTCAGTTTTAATGTGCTATGGGTCTCCCATAGATGCAAAAGCAGCCAATCGGTGACGGCGTACGTCATTACTTTTTTTCTCCTGTGTATGCAGTGGCAAAAATAAATGCAGAATGTGTCTATGGTGACATGCACTTATTTAAGATGACCAAATTCAGTCATATGAGTTACATCTGTTTGTCAAATCTGTAAAGGAGAGGTGCCACCAGGATTGACTCCCATTTGAGGCATTAGGCTGTGAGATTGACAGTTGGGACAGCGGGAGAGCTGCTTCCCAGTCGAGTTCAGCCCGCTGGGCTACCCCTGGGATGAGTTGCAGAGGATGCGGGCAGGGAATGCCGAGCGGGCAGAGTCGGGCGGGAGTACAGTGCAAGAGGATCAGGGGAGAGTGGGGAAGCATGACCCCATGTTAGACTGGGTACCATTGGGCACACGAGGGGAAACAAAAAAAAAGAAAACACAGGAGAGAGTAATACCGACTTTGCTGCTGGCGCCGGGGGCGACGCCGGGAGCAGTGCCAGGGACAATGCCGCTGGAGTTGGGAACAACAAATTAGAAAAGTCAGCTGCACCATGACCCTCCACAGAGGGCATCTGATGGAAATGGGGACGGGATAAAGGAGAAAAGTCAGTCGCGTTATTGATCACCAAAGATGACGCCTGCAGGAGTGGCAGAAATGAGAACTGGAGGACGGGGGACGAAGTGGATAAGGGGGCGACGCACATACGTGGGACCAAAAAAAATAAATTAAAAAAAAAAAAGGTGAAGAAGGTTTATAAAAAGTGGTTTGTATTTTAGACTTGATTAGTGATGTAGGTAGTATTAGACATGCAACCTTGCAAAAATAGAACTGCTATAGATTTTTACTTTTAACACAAGTGTAATAATTTTGTAAAAAATTGTGCTTTTTTTTTTTTCTTTCACTGTATAAAAAGAAGCTTACCAGGCATGAGTTGCTCAAAAAGAAGAAGGGAGAGTTGTGGAGGAATTTCTGTCTGAAAGAGGCCACAGCCTGGTAACAGTGAACAACCCATGCTTTGAGAACTAATGTGTGGATTGTCCTTGAGCTGCTCTCGACTCTGAGAAAAGAAGAAGAAAGAATGCCTACATGATAACAAGCCTGAGCAAGGAGGAGGCTGAAGCAGTATGTGAAATCCCAAGGCTTATCGCAGAAAAGTGCAGTGGAGCAGTGATGGAGCAGTGGAGCATGATGCCCGGAGGGGTTGTGAAGCCTGTTCCCTTGGAGGTCATCAGGACCTGCCTGAGTATGTTCCTGTGTGACCTCGTCTGAGTGAACCTCCTTCTGCGGGGTGCGGGGTTGGACTGGGTGATCTCTGGGAGGTCCCTTCCAATCTCTAACATTCTAATATTCTATGATTCTATGATTCTATGATTCACTGATCAATGGGGGCAGATATGAATGGGCTCCCCTAGAAACAAAGATTGTGAAGGAGCTGCATGGGACTGTAAAGACACACGTTTACATTTGCCTCATCAAACACTAACACAGCGGCAGTGGTGTGGAAAAAGGGAGAGAGATGACAGAAAATCTTGCATATAGTAACGCCACAAAATTGGTGCAATATCTGTACGCCAAGGCTGTCGCCCTTGCCCCGGAGGCATGGCATACAACACCACTCAATATCGTCACTGACTTGAGATTTCGTTGCTGAACTAGTTCGACAATGTGCACAAGCCATCTGTGTCTCTACCAGTATAGCAGATCTCATATTGAATGCCTTACAAACTTGTACTGCCCCCTGCTCTATTATACAAATCAACCGTCTTCGGGAGGGGGAGAGCATGGGACATAGAATTACCTCTGATAGGCAACATGATATTACTGGGGAGTGGGAATCAGGGTGGAGGCTCAGATGCTTGGGCCGAGGGTATGCTTGTGTAGAAAAGGAGGGAACCCAGCAGTGGGTCCCGGCAAAATAGATATGACTAGAGATATGAGTCTAACGGTCTACTGAGTCTCTTTTGCAGGTTGACATGTTCTTCAGAGTGCTCACCATGACACAGATAGCTGGGGTCACTCAACTATTGGCGAGACTGGACAGTGAAGTGGAAGACGACCAGCACCTCTTTATATTTTCCTGCAATTGGCTCAACAAGCACGTGTGCTGGGCAGACATGTTATGTATCAGGCTGTGGTAGTTTGAGCCTGGCTGGATGCCAGGTGCCCACCACAACGCTCTATCCCCCATCTCCTCAGCAAGCCAGGGAAGGGGAGAAAAATAAGATGGGAGTCTCGTGGGTTGAGATAAAAGCAGTTTAATAAAGAAACAGCAAAGCCACGCGCGTGGGAAGTGAAGCAAAAGCAGATAAAGCTGTTACTCTATACTTCCCATCAGCAGCGATGTCCAACCACCTCCCGAGAAGCAGGGCTTCAGTATGTGTAGCGGTTGCTTTTGGAAGGCCAAAAATGAATCTTGCCTCCCCTTCCTGCTCCTCTCCCCCAGTTTATATTACTGAGCTGATGTCATATGGTATGGAATATCTCCTTGGTCAGCCTGGGTCAGCTGTTCTGGCCGTGGCCCCTCCCAAGATCATGCCCACCCACAGCTATTGGTGAAGGTGGGGGAAGGAATGCTGGAGGGACAGCCCTGATGCTGTGTGAGCAGTAGTCATAATATTGATATCAACAGTAAGCACAGCACTGCAAGAGCTGCTGTGGAAAATCACTACCATCCCAGACCCACTACAGTCTCCCCCCCTTGTTCCATACCATTTATGTCATGCTCAGACAATCCATCTTAGCAACCCATATATGTTCTTATATACTCTCATTAACCAGTACCCCTACTCTTCAACAGACAAACATCAATCTTGTATTCCCTCTTGCATCTTGCATCAAACAAACAAACAACATTCTTATATCTTTCATCCTCTGTAGATGTTCACTGGAGCAGGCCATAACTTCTGTCTCATCCATCAAGATGGATATCCAGGCCAGGGGAAACAGTATGTTCAGTGTTGGGCACCAGCACCGGCTTGGTTTGGCCACTTGTCCGGTTTTTCTTGCAAAGTTCATCTACAACAGATAAATCACATAACAGGTAATTTTTCCCCCAAGGTTAAGTCTCCTTGAGGTACACATTGAGTTTCCCCATCCTTTCTAATCACCCACCAAGTACACCCAGGCCCTTGAGCAAAGACAATCCCACAAATGGGTTTGCCCTTTCCCACGTGAGATGCAACCCATACTGCCTTCCCCAGCCATTTCCCTGGGTGCACTACAGGGACCTTATCTCCTCCCACAGTATGCAGTGGTTTTGTTTGGGCAGGACCAGGATGGTTAGTTGAACCTCTGCTGTTAACCAGCCAAGTGGCTTCTGCTAAATTTTTATCCCACTGCTTCCATGCCCCATTGCCCAGTGCTCTCAACATGGTCTTTAGTAATCCGTTATATCTCTCAATCTTTCCAGAGGCTTGTGGGTGATAGGGGATGTGGTATATCCACTCAATGCCATGTTTCTTTGCCCAGGAGTTTATGAGATTATTTCGAAAATGAGTTCCATTATCTCATTCAATTCTTTCTGGAGTGCCGTGTCGCCACAAAACTTGCCTTTCAAGACCCAAGACAGTATTTCAGGCAGTGGCATGGTTTACAGGGTATGTTTCCAACCAACCGGTAGTTGCTTCCACCATGATGAGTATATATCGCTTACCTTGGTGTGTTTGTGGTAGCAGTCCAACATAGTCAATTTGCCAGGCCTCACCATATTGAAAACCCAGCCATCGGCCTCCGTTCCAGGGAGACTTGATTCGTGTGGCTCGCTTGATGCAGCATGTTTCACATTCGTGGGTGACCTGTGTAACGGCTTCCATGGTCAAGTCCACCCCTCGATCACGAGCCCATCTATATGTTGCATCTCTTCCCAGATGTCCTGATGTTTCATGGGCCCGTCGAGCTATAAATAGCTCACCTTTACGCTCCCAGTCTAGGTCTACCTGAGCTACTTCAATTTTGACAGCTTTATCTACCTGTTGGTTGTTCCATTGTTCTTCATTGGCACGGCTTTTTGACACGTGAGCATCTACATGACGTACTTTCAGAGTCATATTTTCCACCCGAGCAGCAATGTCTTGCCATAATGCAGCAGCCCAGATGGGTTTACCCTTGCGCTGCCAGTTTGTCTTCTTCCATTGCTGTAGCCATCCCCATAGATCATTAGCCACCATCCAGGAGTCAGTATAAAGATAGTGTACTGGCCACTTCTCTCGTTCTGCAATCTTTAGAGCTAGTTGGATGGCTTTCTCTTCAGCAAACTGACTTGACTCATCTTCTTCAGTGGCCTCAACAACTCGTCGTGTGGGACTCCACACAGCAGCTATCCACTTACGATGATTTCCTACCACGCGACAGGATCCATCAGTAAACAAAGCATAATGCCTCTCATCTTCTGATAGTTCATTATATGGTGGTGCCTCTTGGGTACGAGCTACTTCCTCAGGCAATGCTCCAAAATCTCTGCCTTCTGGGCAGTCCATGATCTCTTCCAGGATTCCTGGGCGATTAGATTTCCCCAGCCGAGATCGTTGTATAATCAACGCCATCCACTTACTCCATGTAGCGCTGGTTGCATGATGTATAGAAGGGGTTTTCCCTCTGAACATCCAGTGTAATACAGGCAGACGTGGTGCCAAGAGGAGATGAGCTTCTGTGCCAATGACTTCTGAAGCAGCTCAAAGTCCCTCATATGCTGCTAGTATTTCTTTTTCAGTTGGGGTGTAGTGGGCTTCCGATCCCCGATATCCTTGGCTCCAAAACCTTAATGGTCGACCTCGGGTTTTTCCAGATGTTTTCTGCCAGAGGCTCCAGGTGAGACCATGCCCTCCAATGGCAGTGTAGACGATATTCTGCACATCTGGTCCTGTACGGATGGGCCCAAGGGCGACTGCACGAGCTATTTCCTGTTTAATTTGTTGAAAAGCTTGTTGTTGCTCAAGGTCCCACTCAAAACAGTTCTTCTTTCTGGTTACTCTAAAGAGAGGGCTCACAAGCTGACTATAACCTGGGATATGCATCCTCCAGAATCCCACAAAGTCCAGGAAAGCTTGTGTTTCTTTCTTGTTGGTTGAGACATAGTCGTGATTTTGTTCACAACATCCATAGGCACATGCCGATGCTCATCTTGCTATTTTATGTCCAAAAACTATATCTCTTTTGCAGGTCCCTTTACTTTGTTTCTTTTTACAGCAAAACCAGCTTTTAGGAGAATCTGTATTATTCTTTTCCCTTTCTCAAACACTTCTTCTGCCTTGTTGCCCCATACAATTATGTCATCAATGTACTGTAAATGTTCAGGGGCATCACCCATTTCCAGCACTTTTGGATTAGACCTTGACAAATAGTAGGACTATGTTTCCACCCCTGGGGCAATCGATTCCAGGTATATTGGACACCTCTCCATGTGAAGGCAAATTGTGGCCTGCACTCTGCTGCCAATGGAATTGAGAAAAATGCATTAGCGATGTCAATCGTAGCATACCACTTGGCTACTTTTGACTCCAGTTCATACTGGAGCTCTAACATGTCTGGTACAGCAGCACTCAGTGGTGGTGTCACTTCATTCAGGCCACGATAGTCTACTGTTAACCTCCACCCTCCATCAGATTTTTTCACAGGCCATATGGGACTATTAAATGGGGAATGAGTTTTGCTAATTACTCCTTGAGCCTCCAGTTGATGAATCAACTCACGGATGGGAGTGAGGGAATCTCGGTTTGTGCAATCTTGCCTCCGGTGCACCATCCTGGTAGCAATTGGTACCTGTTGCTCTTGAACTTGCAGCAATCCCACAACAAAAGGGTCTTCTGAGAGGCCAGGTAAAGCAGAGAGTTGTTTGATTTTCTTTGTATCTACAGTGGCTATACCAAAAGCCCATCGATACCCCTTGAGGTCTTTGAAGTACCCTCCCCTGAGGTAATCTATGCCAAGAATACAAGGGGCCTCTGGACCAGTCACAATGGGATGTTTTTCCCATTTGTCCCGTTAAGCTCACTTCAGCCTCTAATACAGATAATTCTTCACATCCCCCTGTCACTCCAGAGATCCAGACAGAATCTATGCCTCTATACCTTGATGGCATCAATGTACACTGTGTTCCATTGAACTCACACAGTCCAGTAGATTCGGTCATTCCTTTCCTCCTCCTGGCTGGAGGCAGGGACCCTCTATTTCTGTTCTTCATCAGAGTATTCGCTATCTGATCCTTGCAATTTTAGACCTGAAGTCTCCTCATTGTCATTGAAGGAAGTGGTTGCAGTTCTTCTATGTCTTGGAGATTGCCGATTGTCCTCTTTTATTCTGGCAGCTACTATGCTGACAACCCTCTTGGATGGTCCTTTTGTAACAGCTGTCTTCTCCCTTAGTTCACGTACACGCGCTTCCAGCTTAAAAGTGGGTTGACCATCCCATTTCCTCATATCCTCTCCTTGGCCACGCAAAAAGAGCCAGAGTTCATTTTGTGGTGTACTCCTGCATCTGGGATTTCCTTTTTCCCTGGTCGGGGTAGTGGATGACCGAATTCTTGGGGCAGTTCTGACAGTCATCCCACACTGGTGATGAAGTGCAGAGGCTCTCCTCATAGTTCTGTAACCCAGAAGATATTCTCTCCACTGTTGGTATATCCATGTCTGGGTGATACACCATTGCCAAGATATTAGAATACGCAGCTGGGGCACTCTGAATCACTTTTTTTAACATGGCTCGTGTACACTGGACATCGTCTGGATCTGTGGAGGCCTCGGCATTATCTAGATCACCATAGATGACTTCCAACACAGCTAATTCCCTTAGATATTGGATGCCTTCATCAGCTCTAGTCCACTTTCCTTGGACATTTACAAGATCTTCCTTGAATGGGTATCTTGCCCTTACATTTGAGAGGAGTTGTTTCCAGAGACTGCAAATTGAGGTCTTCTTTCCAATGCCTCTATCAATTCCCTGGTTCCTAGCAAGGGATCCCAAATGTTGGGCTTTTCTACCTTCCAATTGCTGACTCTCAGCCCCGTTATCCCAACATCAGAGCAGTCAGGCACCAATCCGCTCACCTGGCTGGCGACTGTAATCTTTTTGCATATCGCTAAGTTCTGATGAGGTGAGGGACCGAATAGTTTCCATTTCCTTTTCGATTTCTTTCACTCCTTCTCCTGATCTCCTTACCAAAGGACCAGCTTCTTCTTCTAACCTTTCCTCTTCCTCCTCTTCTGCCCTTACTAATTGATGATATGGACTTGACCTCCTTATCCACTGTTTCTTTTTCACTATTGGGGCAACCACTGTGGTTGTTGTTTGATTCCCTGACTCAACCATAGTGGTCTCAGATGCAGTTTGAATTTCCACCTCGGCCATAATTCTCTGAGAGGATTGGAATGAAGCTCGGTAGGCAGAGGCTAGGCCCCAGTATAGTGCCTGAACCTGATGGGCCTCATTAGGGTAGGTAAGACACCCTTCTATCGGATAGCGTGTCAGTAAAGCAGGGTTTTTCATCTGTTCAGGTGTAAAATCCCAGGTTACAGGAGGTGATAATCGTCCTAGGAATTTGCCCAAATTCATCCATACACCCTGCCATCCAGCGACTGGCCGCTTCAGGGGGCATTTTAACATGTTTCCATCCCAAATTTGTCCTCTCTGATACCCAGATGAGTTCAGATTCCACAAAATATGTAATATACTAGTCATATTAATTAGTAATATTAAAAGTCTCATATAAGGGTGACTAAGGACCTGGGAAGTCTGTATAACAAAATTGTCGACATCAGTCCGAGATGAGGGAAAGAGGTGCTTTGCCCCACGACCTCCACAAGATAGCTCCCACAGCACAGTAAATCCACCAGTAACAGAATGGGACTCACAATTATTATTTGGGCCATCATGTTCCCAGGCCCTTTCATCCTTTTCACAAAATCATATAGTCAAGTTAGCAAAGCTATCAAGGTTTAAGTGCAGCACAGAGTCAGCGTTAGTAGCATCATGTTCCCAAACATTACAAAGTGTAAGATAAGCTGCATAGCAGCAAGGCTCCGTGACCAGCACAAGAACTTTGCACTCATTGGCTTACTGTAATTACAATGCAGTTAATGTAAAACTGCTATTATCTCGCCCCACGTTGGGTGCCAAAAAAGCTGTGATAGTTTGACCGTGCCTGGATTCCAGGTGCCCACCACACCGCTCTATCCCCCCCTCCTCAGCAAGCCAGGGAAGGGGAGAAAATGAGAGTCTCGTGGGTTGAGATAAAAGCAGTTTAATAAAGAAACAGCAAAGCCGCGCGCGTGGGAAGCAAAGCAAAAGCAGATAAAGCTGTTACTCTCTACTTCCAATCAGCAGCGTTGTCCGGCCACCTCCCGAGAAGCAGGGGTTCAGTACGCATAGCGGTTGCTTTTGGAAGGCCAAAAATGAATCTTGCCTCCCCTTCCTGCTCCTCTCCCCCAGTTTATATTACTGAGCTGACGTCATATGGTATGGAATATCTCCTTGGTCAGATGTTCTGGCCGTGGCCCCTCCCAAGATCATGCCCACCCACAGCTATTGGTGAAGGTGGGGGAAGGAATGCTGGAGGGACAGCCCTGATGCTGTGTGAGCAGTAATCATAATATTGATATCAACAGTAAGCACAGCACTGCAGGAGCTGCTGTGGAAAATCACTAACATCCCAGACCCACTATACAAGGCTACTCAGTTTGGGGATGAAAATGAAACTTAATTTAATTCACCTCCAACTAAAACTTTACAAACAGAAATATTCAACGGAAAAATAATTCCTGACTGCGAGATCCACATGGTTGCCTCCATCTTTTCCTTCCCTTCCACCTCCTTCCATGCATTTCAAATTCCCATCCTTAAACGGTGACCACAGAGGCACCAGATTGGCCTGGTCCAACTGGAGATGGATCCAAATCCCTCCCCCTGTTATCAAGCAAAAGTAGCTCCTCGAAAAACCATGACACATATATATCCTTGTGTTCCCTTTCACAATGCAACAACAAATGCATAAACAAAACGTATTCAGTTACAATGTTCTCCTGTTTCTAAGCAGTGAAAAGCATAAGCAAAGCAATACACCCAATCATTACTACATGAGAATAGGAATAAGGATTATGAAAGATACATCACTAATTGCCCTAATACTTTACCATCCTCCAGATCTGCAGTCGCTGGGGAGACCCTGTTGCAGCGAGGATTTGGGAACTTGTCCCAGAAACTGGGATGTCCTACGCAGTGTGTCCATTAGTAGGTGAGGTTTCCAAAGCCACTGCAAGAGAGTCCAGCTTTTTATGTGGTTAAATAATCTTACATAACTTTACCAGTGGAACATCTGGTTTTATTCTCCGTTGAGATGCCACCTGAAGCTTGGCCAGTGTCCAAGGAGGAACCAAGGGAGTTTCCTTATCTACTTGATTCTTTTTCATGTACTACCATCCAAGGCTGAACATCTGATTTCTCAGCCTTGAACACCAGCCCCTCTACATACAGAAACAGATAAATAAAAAAATACATTCTTATAAACATTTTAGTTACATTCTTCATTAATAATTAGAAACTTTATTCTCATCAATAATTATATTTTGTCTAAACTACATCTTCCGCTAATTGACAGAGACCAGCTCTTTCCAGGACGATGAAGGACAGGCGGACCACTGCTCTTGAGGCAAGTGATAGTTTATTACTTCTTCCTAGGCTCTTTTTATAGTCAGTACATATCGCAAAGATCATCAGTTCACATCGACAAACAATATGAATATGTGCAGTTTCTACATGCTACAGAACAATCAAGTATTATCTACAAAATTTATGATGTTGTTTACTACATACTTTTAGTGCATGTTCCGTGACTGCAAAACATCTGGTATTGTTATTTGTCGCGTACTCTAAACACAGGATGTACTTGATTAGACCAAGAGCTTTGTTCCCATGAAACCAACCCTTTCAGGCAAGTTCTTAGAAAAGATTAACCCTTACCAGGCAAATCCTTTCGAGGGCCATTCTACCCTTTCAGGCAGATTGGTCTCATCGTTTCACCCTTTTTCTTTTATTGCGTGTGAATTGTAGCAGGAACATGTTGTGTAGTCATTAGTTGTAATTTTTAAATTTTTATACTTGTTTGTTTTAACATATCATATATTGTACGGAACATGCAAGGCAACGCTACAATCAACACCACTATACATAAAGCTGCTCCTATAAGGCCATAGATTCCTTTATAAAATGAAGACAGCGATGGAAAAGAAGCCTTTAACACACCAACAAAATCATGAGCACGTTGAGCGAGAGATAACTGCAATTTTTCTGTATTTTGTAAAGAGAGAATTTCTCCATGCAATAGTTTTAGAATAATTGAAGAGTTAGCATTATTCCATATTCCTGATAAATGTTTTTGTATTTTAGGCCAATCATAACTGGATTGGTTCCAATAAACTGGCGTCACACAAATGGCCTTGTATGCCGCATGGCATAACAATGATTCCTTAATAGCTAAAGCTTGAATTTCTTGACCCATAAGATTAACTGTGTCATATAAGGCATTTAATTTTCTCTCAATCTTATCATCCCACAGCGCTTGTTCTTTTAAAGTATCAGTAATAATTTCAGAAATATTGTTTATATATTGTGCAGTTTGAATACTAGTGGTTAAGGATACTGCAGCGATAGTGGTAACAGATATGGCAGTTATTAGTGCAAGTATTCCAGCCACTATCATACCTACAACTCGTTTTGGACGCATAAGGGCCTGGGTTACAATGGTTAGAACTTCAGAGCCTTCATCGGCATACCAATCATGTGTTAAATTGACAGGTAAAAACACATACGGTGGTTGCTTCAATATTACAAAATTCGGTTGGGAGGAGTTCAGACAGTTGGATAAAACACAATTTGTACAGTTAACAGAATAGTCTGTTGAGTTTACAATTAGTGTAGATCCACTCAAAAATACATAAGGTTCTGGTATACACGCCTGAAACAAAATTTCATTGTTATTAGTAATTCGATGCATGGTTAAACCATATGAAGAAGGTTGCCAAGTTATATTTGCTGCTCGAAAAACAGCTTTATCCATTGCTCCTACAGCTTTCCATATTTGAGTAAAAAGAGTAATATTATTCATTGTCCATATACCTTGATATAATCCAGTAATTCGCTGTGAAGGACGTCAATCACACAAATTTGTAATATTATTACAAGTAAGGTTACATGCATGACATAATTTCCAATCTCGAAGAGATGTACTTATTCTTCTTCGAGTGCAAAGAGGAATATTAGCAGGAAAAGGTGCTGAATATGTTACACTAAAATTTGGATACAACATTTGAGCAGACCAATGTGTTCCGTTATAGTTTTGGAAATCATTCCGGGCTAATTGGGTAACCATAATACATCCATTAGTAGTATTTTTACTAAAACAAATTGGTTGAGTAGTAGAATCAAACAAACCAGAATAATTGCATGGTACAGAGAACCTAACAAGATGAGACAAATCTTCTGGTCCTAAAAAACTAGTGTCATTTGTATACACCGGAATATCAACCAGTTCATCCCATGTCACAGGATGGAGCAGAGGAGGAAAGGTAACAAATGCCCAATATTGTGTTGCAGAGACTCCTCTGTGTAATATCCATATTATGCTAAGCCAATAGGCAAGGATATGTAACGATGACCAATAGTTAAGATCATGTTGTGGTCGAGGTTGTCGTGGTGTCAGCATTAGGCGTTGAAACCTTCTTCGTAGTTTGCCCATCTTCGTTTTTGACATGTCGAACACAACGTTCTGGAATCCACCGGGGCACAGGCTCATCTGTTGGGAAAATGCAAACATACCCTCTACCCCATAATAAAACTGGGTCAGGGCCTCTCATATATCCATCGATAGGATCTTTCCACAATACTGCAGGTTTCTGCTGAGCTGGGGATTGCCAATGACGATCAGCAGCTGAAAGGCCAGCTGCATCGAGAGTAAAAAAGTTTAAAACAAAAAGAGCATGATTTAACAAAGATAAAGGAGTATCCTTAATTCCCCATGTCCCCGTTTTTAATTTCTTTAATTGTGTTTTCAGAGTAAGATTAAAACGTTCAATCATGCCTTGACCCTGTGGATTATAAGGAATCCCTGTTTTATGTATTATAGAAAAATGAGCACAAAATTTTGCAAATTTAGCACTAGTATATGCGGGGCCATTATCTGTCTTGATAGTCTTTGGTATACCTAATACTGAAAAGCAGTGCAATAAGTGTGAGATCACTTGTGCGGCTGATTCTCCCGATAAAGGAGTAGCTACTGCAAAATGAGAAAAGGTATCAAGGGTTACATGGATATAAGAGAGGTGGCCAAAAGAAGGATAATGAGTAACATCCATCTGCCAGAGATCATTAGGTAAAAGACCTCGAGGATTAACTCCATAATGAGGAATTGGTAAAAAAGAAACACACGAAGAACATGTTCGAACAATTTCTCTAGCTTGTTCTCGAGAGATATGGCACATACGTTGTAGAGTAGCTGCAGGTAAGTGATGCAGAGAGTGCAAACGCTGGGCTTCTGCAACAGTAGCAACAGTAAAACGAGTTAACAAATCAGCCTGATTGTTGCCGTGACTCAAAGGTCCAGGTAATTTAGAGTGACTACGAATGTGTCCTACAAAAAGAGGTGTATCTCTTATTATTAAGAGAGATTGAATCAGACCAAAATATCGTTGTATAAAAGAAACTTTAGAAGCTATGACAGGAACTGTTTCTAAAAATTGTAATGAAGTGACAATGTAACGACTGTCAGAATAGATATTCAAAGGCTCAGAAAATTTCAACAGTGCTTGATAAATAGCATACAACTCAGTCATTTGTGCAGAAACATTCTCTAATTTCCAAACATATTGATCTGTAGGGGTATACAAAACTGCTTGTCCATTAGATGATCCATCTGTAAAAACAGTCAATGCTCCTGTTATAGGAGCTCCTTTAACGACCCTAGGAAAAGCTAACGAATGATATGTGGCAAAACTAAGAATTTTATCAGAAGGGAACTTTTGTGTTATTTCTCCAGGAAAAGCAGCTAAAGCTACAGCAAAATCGTCTACAGTGGTCATCAGTCAAGTAATTTGAGCAGGTGTGTATGGAATTCCAATTACTGCTGGTTCTCTCCCAAGATGAGTAATACATAACTTTCGTCCTTGTTTAATTCGTTCTGCCATCTTTTGAGGGTACGAAACAAGAACTCCTTTTGCAGAGTGAGATCCATGTACCCAACACAGAACACCGTCTTGATACAAGACTCCTGTAGGAGTCATTACTGTAGGCAAGATATATAAAGAGAAAGACTTTGTTATGTCTGCATATTGTAATTGAGCATTTTCTATGGCTTTTTCAACCAATCGAAGAGCTTGTTTTCCCTCTTCTGTTAACTTGCGAGGAGAAGTAGGATCAGGGTTTCCCTCAAGTATTTTAAAAAGAGGATGCAAATCGGCTGTCGTTAACTTAAGAAAAGATCTGAGCCAATTAATGTCTCCCAAAAGTTTCTGAAAATCATTCAGAGTTGTCAAAGAATTTGTTCGTATGGCAATTTTTTGTGGCATAAAAGATTTAGGATATAGTTGAAACCCCAAATATTGAAAAGGATATGATTTTTGTACCTTTTCTTGTGCTATTTTCAAACCATGTTTAGTTAACATCTGTTCAATATGAGCATAAGCATGTTGCAACTTATCGATAGATGAGGCTGCTAAAAGGATATCATCCATATAATGGATACAAAGAACATCAGGAAATTGTTGTCTAGTCGCTTTTATACTTTCATGAACAAATTTTTGACAAAGAGTAGGACTATTAGCCATTCCTTGAGGCAATACTTTCCATTGATAGCGTTCCATAGGTTCACTAAAATTTATGGATGGAATGCTAAAAGCAAATCGACATTTGTCATCTGAATGTAAGGGGATAGTGTAAAAACAATCTTTTAAGTCAATAATTATTTTTTCAAAATTTTGAGGAATGGCAATAGGACTGGGTAGACCAGGTTGTAACGCTCCCATGGTACACATTGTTTTATTGACTTCTCTCAAGTCTTGGAGAAGTAGCCATTTCCCCGATTTCTTTTTTATAACAAAAATAGGTGAATTCCATGGTGATGTAGAAGGTTCTATATGATCTAATTGCAATTGTTCAGCTACTAATTGACAAGTAGCTTGCAACTTTTCTTTAGTTAGAGGCCATTGATCAACCCAAACAGGATGATCTGATTTCCAACAGATTTTATCTACATACATAGTTACTGATAAATTTATCAGACTAACTGCTAGGCGTATAGAGGTATGGACCCATTTGTGTTAAGATATCTCGGCCCCAAAGGTTAAGAGGCAAGCTTTCTAGTACATATGGTTGAATGGTACCAGAGTGTCCCTCCTTATCCGTCCAATTTAATATCTTACAGCTTTGAAGAGGCAAATTTGCAACCCCAATTCCTTTTAGATCAGCTGAAGCATGCTGTAAAGGCCATTCGTTTGGCCATTGTTTTAAAGTCATTACCGATACATCTGCTCCGGTGTCCAAGAGTCCCGTAAAAACTCTATCGTCAATAGTTAACTGAAGTTCAGGTCTCTGATGATTGATGGGCTGTAAAAGATAAACGTCAGTAGATCCAAAACCGCCTGTTCCCCGAATGCGGGAATCAGCTTTTCCTATAGATGAAACATAAGGAATTAAAAGCAACTGTGCAATCTTTGTTCCTGCAGGTAGATTAAAGACAGAAATTTCAGATTGTAACATAACTTTTAACTCTCCTTCATAATCACAATCAATTAGTCCTGGTATAACTCGCAATCCTTTCATACTCAGACTACTTCGTCCCAATACCAAACCGCATGTTCCCGCAGGTAACGGGCCATATATCCCTGTTGGGATAGCTTGTGCCCCCATTTCAGGTGTTAATACGAAGTGGGAGGAGGAACACAGGTCCAGTCCGGCACTGTGACTGGTGGCTCGGTGGAGTTGTGAAATGGATTGTTTAGCTGGTGCTCTGAGGTTTGCACCTGCACAGGATACATCCCCTGTTTGTTTGAGCGGGCCCGGGGCAAGCCCATTGAAAAGTTTCCTGGCTGTGTCAAAGAATTTCCATTCTTATCATATTTAGATCGACATTCATTAGCCCAATGATTACCCTTTTTGCATTTTGGGCATAAACCTGGATTTTTTCCATTATTACTTGGAATCTTTTTATTAGGACATTGACGTACTTGATGCCCCATTTGACCGCAATGAAAACAACTACCAGGGGGGCCTGCAACTCGTCTGTTTTTCTTAAGTTGCATTGCAGCCAGAACTTGTTCAACAGGTTTACCCTGTTGTGCCGCAGCAGTAACTACACCTTGAATATATCCAGAACTAACATCAGAGCATAGTCTGATATAATCATTTAACGTGGATTTATTTTTCCAAGGCCGTAATATGGATTGACAGATATTATTAGCATTTTCATATGCTAGCTCTTTAACTAAAATCATAGCTGAATCAGTGTCTTGTATGAGCCCAGCTGATGTTTGTAATAAGTGAGATACAAAATCGTGATAAGGTTCATCTGGTCCCTGTCGGACTTTTGTTAACTCTTCCCTAGATGTCCCATGTTTAGGTAATCCTTTCCAGGCTTTCAAGCCAATTTCTCGAATAGCATCATACGCGGCAGCAGGGTAAGTTAATTGTTGAGCTAAATCAACATGTTGCCCTGTTCCAGTTAACATTTCATAAGTAATTCCCTGTTGGCAAAAAAGCGGTCTTTGAGAATAATCTTGACAAGAATCCGTAAAGTCTGTAAGCCATAAGAGATATTCTCCCCCAGATAGAATAGCTTTAGTTAAACCTTTCCAATCCCATGGAGGAAGGACTTCAGCTGCTAATGTTTCTAAAATTGCAGTAGTATATGGGGCTGTTGCTCTATACTGAGCAGTGGCAGTTTTTAATTCTTTGAGATTTTTAAATGGAATTGATGTATAAGTGGCTAAACGAACATTAGCCTGAGTCGGGTGAGGAGCATATGTTATAGGATAAACATGTAAAATTTTTGAAAAACCACTTACATCTTCACCTTGTTGTTTAGCTTGCAATAATGATAACTGCAAAGGTGAATGAGATGGTATTTGATGATAAATGTCAGGTGGAGGAGGACGCTTACCAGCCTCTATTGCGGGTAAAACAATAGGTTGCTTTAAAGTCTTTTGCTGTCGTTTTGATTTAAAAGGTACTTGAACAAATATTTCATCACTATCGTGATGATATTGAGCAGCTTCTCTTTCTAATTCAGTCTCTTCATCAGAAGATAATTCTTCTGATTTAGGTATTTCATTATTTTGTACTAATGGTTGGCATTTTTTACCTCCCACTTTAGAATACATGAGAAAAGGATTCTTAAAATCAGATTTTTGAGAATTTTCCAAACCTTCACTAATTGATGGATATTCAGGAGGAGCAGAAGGAAGGGAAGTAGAAGCAGTAGAAGCAGAAGGTTTTAAACCTGAGTCTGCTGAGCGAGATCGAGGACGTGTTTGCCGTTGCCATTTATCATATTCGGTATCGCCTTGCAAACATTCTTTAATTAAAGTCCATAAAGGGAAAGCATCTATAGGAATCTTGTCAGGACCATTAGCAGCATAATAACCTTTAATATTTTCACCAACCCTATTCCAGGTTTCCAAGTTAATAGTGCCTTTATTTGGAAACCAAGGGCATACAGTATCAATAAATTCTAAAAATCCACCCACTTGTTTAGTGGTTACAGATATATTTCGGCTTTTTAGCAATGTCTTAACCATAGCTACAAACAGCTGTCTTTCAGTACTATGTACATGTCCCATTTTCTACCTTAATGATTTACACCTTCCTATTAGTTCTGCCCCCCGTTTTCTCCCTTTTTCCTTACCACGGTTCTGTTGATTCGGAGGCAGCTCACCCTGGTCAAAGGCAACCGAGTTTCCCGGGTTTCGGCACCATTTGACAGAGACCAGCTCTTTCCAGGACGATGAAGGACAGGCGGACCACTGCTCTTGAGGCAAGTGATAGTTTATTACTTCTTCCTAGGCTCTTTTTATAGTCAGTACATATCGCAAAGATCATCAGTTCACATCGACAATATGAATATGTGCAGTTTCTACATGCTACAGAACAATCAAGTATTATCTACAAAATTTATGATGTTGTTTACTACATACTTTTAGTGCATGTTCCGTGACTGCAAAACATCTGGTATTGTTATTTGTCGCGTACTCTAAACACAGGATGTACTTGATTAGACCAAGAGCTTTGTTCCCATGAAACCAACCCTTTCAGGCAGGTTCTTAGAAAAGATTAACCCTTACCAGGCAAATCCTTTCGAGGGCCATTCTACCCTTTCAGGCAGATTGGTCTCATCAGCTAATAATCATGCATATTTCACTAATGATTAGCTATTACCTTATATAACGTTTGGTTGGGACTTTAATCTATAGGTCAACTTCAGTTTAGGCCCTATTTCTCAGGCCACAGCTCTTCTGTCTCTGGTCGTAATCTGATAATGACCAATACTATTGTTTAATTGTGCCTGAGTTCCAGCCAACAAAATGTAAGGATGAGTTGTGCAGATGGTGACCTCACGATAGATAGCACTATCATTGCGAAGGCTGTATATGGTTCCACATACAGTGTTCTATTAGTAACATTCAAATGTTATGATTGATTCTCTGCATCCTGAGGAGGAAGCCAAGCTCCTCCAGTCTACTGTGTGTTATTACTGGCTATTGATATATCAGGATCCCACCAAGTTACTGAGACAAAAATGGTGGATTGATGATGTGTGCCCAGTATATGTGACCACTTGCCCCTGGCCACAACAAAAACAGCAAACATACTTACTGCCGAGTTGGTTGAAATAAGGGTGAGATAGGAAAAAAGGTATTTTCTTGCATTGGCATCGCTCCTACCCATGCCATCATATACTCTGTTTTCTGTTGTAGTTGTTTCAAGTTTCCCCAAGAGACAGCTGCAGTGGCTGAGTTCCTAGGAAGCCATTGCCTGCTTGATGATTCCCACATTGTCAGTGGGGAGATCTGCGGTATCGGGTTGAAGGGTTGAACCTTCCATCTCATGATATGGCTTAACTTTTCTTGTTGATATCCACCGAGGACTTGTGGGTGATAAAACACAAGCATATCCTTCCCCTGTAACAACAGATTTACTGGTCCTTTTCAGGCTGCATCTCATTCAGGCTCCTTATACAAAACCTGCAGTTTAGATATTAAGTTGTACTACTGAAATGGCTTTATAATAGAATCATAGAATAGTAGGGGTTGCAAGGGACCTTTAGAGATCATCTAGTCCACCCCCTCTGCAGAAGCAGGTTCACCTAGATAAGGTCGCATAGGAACATGTCCAGGTGGGTCTTGAAGACCTCCAAGATAGGACACTCCACAATCCCTCTGGGCAAGCTGTTCCACTGCTCCATCACCCTCACAGTGAAATAGTTTTTTCTTATGTTTAAGTGGAACTTTTTGTGTTCCAGCTCCATCCCATTACCCCTTGTCCTGTTACTATCTACTATAGAAAAGAGGGATGTCCCAACCTCCTGACATCCACCCTTTAGATATTTATAAATGTTAATAAGATCTCCCCTCAGTCTCCTCTTTTCTATACTAGACAGCCCCAGTTCCCGCAGCCTTTCCTCATATGAAAGACGTTCCATTCCCCTGATCATCTTGATGGCCCTGCGCTGGACTTTCTCCAGAAGTTCCCTGTCCCTCTTGAGCTGAGGAGCCCAGAACTGGACACAGTACTCCAGATGAGGCCTCAGCAGGGCAGAGTAGAGGGGGAGAAGAGCCTCCCTTGACCTGCTAGCCACACTCTTCTTGATGAATCACAGGATGCCATTGGCCTTCTTGGCCACGAGGGCACATTGCTGGCTCATATTTAGTTTATTATCAATCAGGACTCCCAGGTCTCTCTCTGCAGAGCTGCTCTTCAGCAGTTCGACCCCCAGCCTGTACTGGTGCATGGGGTTGTTCCTTCCCAGATGCAGGACGCTGCACTTGTCCTTGTTGAACCACATGAGGTTCCTCTCTGCTCAACTCTCAGGACAGTTGAGATCCCATTGAATGGCAGCACAGCCTTCTGGGGAATCAATCAGTCCTCCCAGTTTGGTGTCATCAGCGAACTTGCTGAGGGTACACTCTGTCCCCTCATCCAGGTCGTTGATGAAGATGTTGAACAAGACTGGCCCCAGAATCGATCCCTGTGGACCTCCACTGGCCACAGTCCTCCAACGCGATTCTGTGCCATTGATCACCACCCTCTGTGCTCTGTCATTCAGCCAGCTCTCGATCCACCTCACTGTCCACTCATCCAAGCCACACTGCTTGAGCTTTCTGATGAGGATGTTTTCAGAGCCACCTCTGGCCCCACTGGGCTGATCTGGCGTCTCTGTGATCACTATTTAGGGATGGGAATTTGAAGTGCTTGGCAGGAGGTGTAAGAGTGATACAAGGTGGAGACAACCATGCGGATCACACAGTCAGAGAAGGAGGAAGGAAGGAGGAGCACCAGACCAGAGACCCCTCTGCAAGCCATGGTGAGAACGCAGGCTGCACCCCTGCAACCTATGCAGGGTGATGGCAGGACTGAGAGCCACCAGCAGCTCCATGTGAGTGCACCCAGACAGGCCAGAGACTGTGTGCGGAGATGGCCATGGCCTGGTCTGTTTTGTCCTGGACCTTAAGGGGCAATTAAACTCTCCCTGCCTTTTGGCAATCCTCAGGTCTTTGGTACTTGAGGCTAATTGTGGTCTTTTGTTCCCTGATGGGCCTAAACCATGACAAGACTAATAGGTCCTAGTCTCACTGCGCAATCTGTAGGTGGAAATTATTCCTTTTCCCCTGTAGTTTCTGTGTACGCTGTGCTTTCATCAGTAAACCAGACATCTTTTTCGTGCTCTTCTATTAACTTATTATAAGGGAATGCCTCTGTAAGGTAAATCCAACAGGGTATCATGACAGCCTCCTCCACAGGAGAGGTAGGGATATTTCTAAGGGAATGAGTTTCTCCTAGTATGGGAATAAAAGTTCTACAATACCCTAAACATCCTCAAAAGATCTGTAACTGTTTCACTGCAGTTTGTACAAGGAATCTCTGGACTATTTACTGTACTTTATTTGATATTTCTCTAATCTAATTTCCATTGCAAAATAGTCCTAAAAATTGTACAGTAACACTAGGGCCCTGTATATTCTTTGGATTAATTGTCTAGCCTTGATCTTGTAAATGTTCTGCCACTGATTTGACATCTGTTACAATTTCTGATTTTGAGTCTGACATAATGAATAGATCATCAATATAATGGTAAACAGTGACAGTACCAGACTACAGTGATCCATCAGCTGCTATCATTTGGTGGCAAATGGAGGGACTGTGTTTGTAGCCCTTAGGCAATACCTGGACCATATATTGTTTTTGTTGCCAGGTAAAGGCAAACTGCTCTTGGCTTTCTGAAGCAATTATAGAAAAGACAGGACTATCATCACCTTCCAAGGCTGTACATTTTTGCTGATTTTCTTCTATAAGAGTTACTGTGTCCAGTACCATAACCACAAGGGGAGTGGGGTTACTTTATTCAATTTTGTATAACCTACAGTCATTCTCCAAGTGCCATCTTGTCTTTAGACAGGCCAAATGGGGTTGTTAAAAGCAGTCACAGTTTCCCTTAATTCCTGATTCTTGAGGTGCCTGAATGGTTTGGGAAATTTCCTCCTCCCTCCCAGAATACGATATTGATTTACAGTTACCACCTTGGTAGGCACAAGCAGTACAACCAGATCCCACTTTTGGAATCCATGCAGGACAGTTAAAGATAGCATGGCAAATGATGCTTGGGAAGTCTGGAAAAAAAAAAAAAAGTGACCATTTAAAGTTTCAACCATGCATCCTGCCAACACATCAGTACTCAAAATACACTCCTTAATTGGGGCAATTAACACCATAGCAGCAAATGGCATAGCATTTCCTATTATTAAGGCAACCTTAGCTTGGAGGATGGGGGTCAAACTTCCCTCCAATACACATATCTGTAATACAGCTTTTTATTATCGACATCACTATGCAATACAGTAACTTCAGCTCCAGTGTCCAGGAGAGCTAATACATGTAAAATACTGGCATCTCATAACCTATTAGTGTGTCGTCAGTCATATTTTCCCTGGCTCGCTGAATACAAAGATCTATATACTCAGTCCTCCAAATGCAATACTGTGCTGGCATTAACACTGTTTTTATAAGTGCTTGCCAGTCCCATGGGACCAATTGATATCTGCTATAGAAGCCCCTTTCTCAGTTCTTTAAACATCTCATACGGCAGGGGCTCATGTTGCAGCTGTTGATTGGGTCTTCAAATTACCAGAAATACCATAGGGTTCCCATTATTTAATGCTTCTCTAAAACACGCCTCTAAACTAGACCCTTTTCCCTGGACTTCTACCAGTGGGGAAGTTTGGGAGCTGGTGCGTGAGGTGAGTGAAACTGCCACCACTCAGCTCCACTGCGCGTGTGCGGGGAAGGGGAGGGGGGTGTGAACAAGCCAGTGACTCGGATGGATCTCCATTTCCCATCTTTATCCTTTCTGTCTCAGCTTCTTTCTGCCCGGGGCAGGGAGGGGGGAGTCACTGGGTGTTACTTCTTTCTATTGGTGGAGTGATCCCCTGTGCGCACTGCACCAAATAAACATACCTTCTTTATAACTCTTCAAGTTATAGAGTCTGTTTCCGCAAGTCACCAAACCCACTCAGATTTGCTAAAGGTGAAGCATTGCCATGAGCAAATGCTACCATGCTGTCTGAAAGTCCCCAATTTATTGTAAAGAATTACATAATCTCAGTTTTTGTTTTTACATCCTGCTGGCTTTCAGATTTTGCCTGTTTTCTCACACTCACAACAGGGCATTCCATATTATTAACTCATTTGCTCACAATCAGTCTCATAATCTGAAGGTCAGTTTCCATTTTTTGCTCATTACTAGTTCTTTATTCCCACATTAAGGTAGAGGATAAGAGATGTAAAAATGTCTTTATAGTTTTTCTGTGTTTAAATATTTTGAGGAAAAAACATGTCAGGGTTTAGGCCCATCAGGGAACAAAAGACCACAATTAGCCTCAAGTACCAAAGACTTGAGAATTGTCAAAGGGCAGGGCTTAATTGTCATTTATGGTTCAGGACAAAATAGACAAGGCAACTCGACTTGGGTAAGAAAACAGAAAATAATTTAATCCACCAATAACTAAAACATAACCATAAAACCCCAAAACATAACCAACACAAAACAACACAGAATGGTACAACGATGAAGAGTACAATCAGCCTTTTAAGACCACCTTCCCCCCACCCCTCCCCTCATCCCAGACTCAGAGCCCTGATCCTGGTGTCTTTTTCTCCTCCCCCCCGTTGAATGGCTCAGGGGGGCAGGGAATGGGGATTTCAGTCAGTCTATTCCTGATAGCTTGTGCTGTGTGTCTCTCCTCAGGGCAGCTGGGCTTCGCACCAGTCCTCCCTGCACCTCCGTGGAGTACCTCACACACCCAACAGCCCTGCACGGTCATTTCCAATGTGCGTTCATCCCAAAGGCTGCAACTCCTCTCCGCTTCTCATGTGGGTCTGCTCTGCGGTGCGCAGGCTCTCCAGCATGGCCTGCGCCATGGCCATCTCCTCACACACTCTCTCGTCCGTCTGGATGCACTCACCCAGAGCTGCTGGTGGCTCTCAGTCCTGCCATGGCCCTGCATGGGTTGCAGGGATACAGCCTGCATTCTCGCCACAGCTTGCAGAGGGGTCTCTGGTCTGATGCTCCTCCTTCTCTGACTGTGTGGCCCATATGGTCACCTCCATCTTACACCACTCTTACACCTCCTCACGTGCACTTCCAATTCCCACAGATCACAGAGGTGCCAGATTGGCCCAGCCGGGCCAGAGATGGGTCTGAACGCAAGAGCCGGGAGAGAGTCCCAGAACTCTTTACCGGGTCTTCACTGCAACTCCCTTCCCCCTGTTACCAAGCAAAAGCTACTCTTTGCTAAACCATGACATAACATAATTTCAAAATTCAACCATGAAACCCTAAAAGTTCCTAAGAAACTCATTCTGATTCAGTGCAAATTTTGAGGTCTAGAATGGGGAATAACCATCTATTGAAAGCATAAATAAAAGATTGACTCTATTTTAATATTATTGAATTTTAAACCAAATTTCTAAAAGACAGATTCCATAGATTATTTTTTTAAATAAGGAGAGAAAGTGGCAGACAGAAACAGACCCACAGAGGCAGATACTCCTAGAATCAATCCCAGGTTTTATTATTTCATGGTTGGTTCCTCAGCCAGTGCTGGTTGATGTTACAGAATCAAAATAAAGGGTGCTATGCCATTTTACACCATCAAAAGAGCTCATCCAATACATCTTCACATCTTCACTCTGTTGTCCTGGATTGTGAAACCTTCTTTTAATAGCTGTAAAAGTCACAGTGCTTGAACTACTACTGCAGGGTGCTGTTGTGTTAGAAGTTGTCAGAGTTGCAGATTTCCACAGAAATATGGTCCTTGAGGGGGAATACAGACTTACTTACAAGAGAGTAACCTCAATGAATGTATTGAAGTGACTGTGGACTCACTGCAAGCTTACCAAAGTGATCACTGAACCAGAAGCCTGTGTCCACATAGGGGACTATATAATCCAGGTTATATAAATAGCTACGGAGCTGTTGTGGTTTTACTTTGCTGTACATCTGTTTTGCCAAATGATGAGGTTCGTGGAAAAGACAGATACACACAAAAATATTAATCTTATTTTACTGTCTACTTCAAAATATTACAGAAAATAAGATAATGCATTCAATTATAAAAATAAGCCTATTACACTCTATTTTTAAGCAGCAAAGAGAATAAGCAAGGTAATGCACCTAATCATTAATACATAAAGATGGCGATAGTGATTAAGAAAGATACATCACCAGTTGCCCTGGCCAGGGTTCAAGGAGGAAGCAAGGGGCAGCACCTGGACTAGATGCCTGGTTTGGTGGTTTAGCCCTGGCTAGGTGCCAGATGCTCACCAAGTAGTTTGATCACTACCCCTCCTAAAGTGGACAGGGAAGAGAGAAATATAAGGAGAGGTTCATGAGTCAATATAAGGACAATGAGATCACTCAGCAGATATCGTCACAGGCAAAACAGCCTCAACTTTGGGAGAAAAAGGTTTGATTTATTAATGAACAATCAAAACAGAGCAAGGAAATGAGAAATAAAACTGAATCTTAAAACATCCTCCCCCCCACCTCTCCTTACCAGGACCTTCACTCCTTCCCCTTCAGCGGTGCAGGGGATGGAGGATGGGGGTTACGGTCAGGTCATTAAAGATATACTTTGTCATTTTTTTTTCTTGGGGGAGACCTTCTCACACTTCCCACTGCTACAGTGTGGAGTCTCTCCCACAGCAGATAGTCCTCCACAAACTTCTCCAAAGTAGGTTCTTCCCATGGGCTTTATGAACTGCTCCAGCATGGGGCCTGCCATGGAGGCAGCTCTTCACACACTGCCCCAACATGGGTCATCCACCAGGAGAACAGTCCTTCAGGTACAGACTGCTCCAGCGTGGGTCCCCCACTGGATCACAAGTCCTGACAGCAAACCTGCTCTCTGGTGTGGGCTCCTCTCTCCCCATGGACTCCCACGTCCTACCAGGAACTTGCTCCAGGATGGACTTCCCACAGAGTCATAGTCTCCTTCGGGCATCCACTCACTCCGATGTGGGGTACTCCATAGGCTGCAGGTGGATCTCTGCTCCCCCATGGACCTCCATGGACTACAGGGGGACAGCCTGCCTCACTATCATCTTCAACACAGTTCACAGGGGAATCCTACTTCCACAGCTTGAGCACTTCCTTCCCCTCCCTCCCACTGACCTTGGTGTCTGTGGAGATGTTTTCACAGTCTCACTCCCTGTTGCTCCTGCAGTTTAGCAACTGCACAGCAGCTTCTTCCCCTTCTCAAATATATTCTTCACAGAGGTGGTACATCAGTCACTAATTGTCCCAGCCTTGGTCAGCTGCGGGGTCCATCTTAGAATTGACTGGCATTAGCCCTCTGAGCTACAGGGGAAGCTTCTAGCAGCTCTTTGTTTAAAGAAGCCACCCCTGTAGCTCCCCTGCTGCCAAAATCTGGATCAGGCAAAACCACTACGCTTAGTTTCACATCCTTAAATACAGTCTTAACAGGACTGGATGTCTGGTTTCATTGTCTTGTTGAGGAACAAGTGGGCAAAACCAAAAGAGACCAGGGATCGATGTCTGTATTATTACTCAATAAGCATTACAGCAAAGCTTCTATAAATTTAAATACAAAATTATTTGTTATTTTTAATACATTAATAAAAATAACAATGCATATTAATAATTAATTAATTTCTAAATTATTAATTGTAAATTATTAAATGCTGAGTTTTTAAGTTCATTTAGAGGTTAACTCTGTTTCAGGGCCTACTGTTCAGGACCCAGAACTTCAACATCCTTCTGTTGAATATGAAATATTCCTTAAAAAAAGCAACATAGGATCCTTACTCAAGGCTTCCAATAGCAGGCAGCATACATCACTAGTGACCGTCCTCTATGGAGCAATGCTATACTTACAGAGGACTAAACTAAGTCTTCTTCTCTAGTTACAATCAATAATTTCTTTGCTTCTGTGAAAAGAGTTTCTAGGGAGAGAAAGATAAAATTTCAGTATGCAGTGGGCAACTTAAAATAAATCAAATCCTTGAGTGAGGGTCTTTAGTCGCTCCTTCGGTTGATGGATTTGCAATCCCGAAAAAACTTATCTACACAGAGATACAGATAAGCAGGCACTTCTTTATCTTCCTTTAACTCAACTTTCACAGGTTGGGGCAATTTAGATTTCCGCATTCCCCCCCCCCCCCCCCCCCCCGGAATATCAGTTTCCCATACTGTGGGGATTACCTCTGGGGGAATTCCTTGTAAATTTCCCCTGTCTTTGCTTTGGATATTTTTTTAACAATTCCCCACCTTCAAAAACAATTTGTGCATTTAATTTAGATAAAAGATTTCTTCCCATTAAGGACATCAGACATTCTGAAAAATATAAAAATGCATATGTTATAACTTTGTTTCCAAATTTCAGATCCAGAAATTGCAAAAATGGCCATTTTTTTTTCTTTCCCTATGGCTCCGACAATATTTGCTGTTTTGGTTCCTATTGCTCCTCTACATGTATTTAAAACTGAATAAGTTGCTCCCGTGTTTATATTAGGTTTTATTCTCTGTTTTTTCTTTCTCACTTTATCTGAGTCCTCCTTATAGGAGTCAGTTGATTTTTTTTTCTCAGAGAATTAAATCAGAAAGTGAGAAAGACACTTTCACGTATACTGGTTCACTCTGCCCAACCCCTTGCCTTAATGGGGCAATTATATGCTGTTTGACTTTAGATTTTAAGGGGGTCCTTAAGGTGGTTATTAAATGAGTACGACACTGAGTTCTCTTGGACACCAATGAGGAGGATTTCATGTCAAATTTTTCATTTTTTCACATTACTACTATCTGAACAGGACTGGGAGCCTTCCCTTGAATCAGCACCCCAGGATGTATCCCTGTCAGGTTGCTGGGTCCCTGTTCAGGTTCATGTTGGGAAGCAAATAAGTGGGAGAGGGGGTATATATATTTAGGAACAGCAGGAATTTGACCCCTTAAGGGTCAAATGTTTAAGACACATTTTGACTGCAGTACATGCGGAGCAATGGTTTTGAATCTTTTGTTTTTCTACTGTGAGTGACATTAGCCGATTTGTTCATTCAGATTCTTTCTGCCATTCAGATTTTTCTCTTAAATAAAAGAACAGATCTACATATGGGACTTCATCTCACTTTTCCTCGCTCTTATAAAACAACATTAATTGCAAGATAGTATTATAGGTTAATATTCCATTCAGGGGTCACACTCCCTCATCATCCAGAGCATACATTGGCCATGAATGATTGCAATATTCAATAAGCTGCTTTTTACACAAATCATTATGTATTTCTTTCCAGTGAGCCAAAAGGCAGCCCAGAGGAGAGGTTTTTGGCACGAGGCCCTTGTTGTTAGAATTTCCTCTCCTAAACATGTTTGACCACTTAAACGTCATAGTTAAAAATTAAGGTGCCCTTCAAACACAGAGACTTAAAGGCACAATTCAATATTTCCACACACTTTTTTTAAAAAAAAAAAAAAAAACATAGATACTTTCTTAACAGATGTTTCATTCTTTCGCTTCTCTTATCTCCAGCTGCACCCCTCACGGGATCACAGAACCGCAGATCAAAGCTCCGCACTCGCTTTGTGCTCAATTGCATGTCTCAATCACACACAGACAGTTCACAACACAATATACAATAATATACATATATACAAACCAATATACAAACCAATAGGTACTTTTATATATACTTATGTGGGCCCACTTATAGCAATACCAATACCAATGCCAACCCTGCGATCACTTTCATGTTCACCTTATGGGTGACACCTAGGCTCCCAATATCCGAGGATCCTCCAGTTCAACCAAGCGGAACCTTCTCTCCATCTTACTGGCAGGCTCTTTGGGCTTCCCCTGGGCCCAACCAAGCAGGGTTTCCAACACCATGATTTACAGACTAGTTCACCAGGTTCTTCCCCCAACCAATTAGAAGTGTCTTACCACTCCAGGGAATGTTGCAAGGAGCTGTAAGGGTTGCAGATGGTCCTCCCTGAGAACCCTACTACAGCGTCCTAAGGGGGGTAGGAAGAAAGCCTCAGTCCGTCAACTGATTCCAGGAATCAGAGGCAGTTTTCAATGGAGCTTCCCTTGACTTGTTCACAATGGTGTCTTCCTCCCTTTCTTTAGCCATTTTTATATCTTTTTTGCCTTCAAGGTGGAGTTTGAATGACTCTAGTCATAAATACCTTTAGTATGATTGGTGTAAAATTCTCTTGCCTCACATTTAAAGGTATAACTTACAAAAAATTCTGGATGCAGACTCAAGGAGGAGTGATCGCACCTTGGAGGAGGGTAGCCTTTGGGTTGGAGGTGTGTTTTGGTATTATAATGAGCAAAGTTTGCACAAAGGACAGCATTTTGTCAAGATTTGACAGACCATTGGCTCAGGGTACCAAAAGTGCTGCTTATCAGTTCTAGAGGACCATCTCATTCCATCATGTATGTCATCACAGAGTCTGGCCGCAGAGTCTCCACCCTCCTTGGTATTTTGCAGGGAACTGCCGTGTTGTGGATTCCTCACACACCAGCCACCCTGTAAGCCTTCTTGATTTTATACCTTTCCTTAATTGGCAAACAATGTTATATTTTTAATGCAAGTTTTAATGTAAGTTTTAATTTCCAGACCACTTCAGTAATTATGCCACATACTCCACTCCGTGACTATAGTCACTCAAGCTCCACTATATTTGAGGCTGATCGGGAATATCACGTGCTCTTCTGGTGAGGGTCGTCAAGTATAAATAAATTTTGGGGAGGTAGCAAGCAAGTTAAGTTCATCATAAACCAAAGTTTAATATACAAAGCAGTTGTCAAAACAAGACACAATAGAGTGATTGTTAGCAAAACAACAACAGGATGCAGCATCTTATTAAAGAGTCCTGTAGCTGTTGGTGACCATCCAAAAGGGTGTCCCTCCATTAATGTTCTCCATCTTTCTTGACTCTTTCGAACACTTGATTTATCTCTTTGACATTGTGATGGACAGTAATCAGTCTTTTGTCCAGTTTCTTGGGCATCTTCAAAAGTCTCTTCAGGTCATCATGTTGTAGCAGTTTCCTCAAGTGCGTGAGGTTCATTCCAATAAAGACAAGCACTAGATCACAAATTAACCTATAGTTTAATGGTAATAACTGGTAAAATGTTATAGGAGCTGAATAATTGAAATGACATCCTTTAATCTGAGTAAAATTACAAACATAAAGGTTAGAATTATTATATTACCAACAATGTTATCCACAAGTATAGAATTGCAAAAAGTTCTTAGACAGACACATCCTTTACCAGTATATACCAATACTGATCCCGGAGTATCAGCAGGATGTACTTCAAAATGACAAATGTTTTGCTCAGTGTCAAGACAAATGTCATGTGCCTTAATGGTATTGCTTCCACAAATAAATCCTTGTTTCAACATCAACATCAAATGTTTGCCATTTGTTTTTGTTTAGTTGGGCTCAGTGTTACTCTATCTGTGGGATAGAGTGTGTTTCCACAGTGATTCAGGCCCAGTGCAATGATTGTGTATATGGTATACACTGAAGCATTGCGTATCGTTAAGACAAAAGCAGTGGTTTTACTGTCAGTGGGATTGTGGGTGAAATTAACCAAATACTATCAGGACTGGAATTTCTTCTCAAATTTAATTGCGTTATACAAAATTATCTTCCAAATATCAGCAGGCAAGGTGCCTTCTTCACCTTTCCTGCCATTGATTGCATCCACAATTGGGCTTGGACACAACCAAGAGCAAAAAAACCCGTTTTGGGCTGCATCAAGTGCTTTTAGGATTACTGATAGTCCTTTTCACTTGTTTCTTCCCACTGAGGTAAAATATTTGATAAAAGCCATTGATGGTTTCCCAATGTCAAAAGAGAGGACTGCACAGGGTGTTTTAATTTGTTTAAATCGCTAGTTGTTAGGACAAATTTGTTTGGAAGTACTTCAGCATCTATGCTAAGACTCCCAATCCTGTTCCTAAGACACCACTTGCATCCCTCTTTGATCATTGTGAGGAGGCAAGGGTCCATTCATGCATACCATCCTGCATATGATGTACCCAGGAACGGTGGGGAGGTGGATTTGATTGCAGAGATATTAACCTGCACTGATAGTTCCACTAGTTTGAGAGAATATGTTGGGTTAAACAGTATTTGCTGTTGACCCATGTGTCTAATCACATAGGAGCCGATGTTAAAGATATAAATAAAACTAATATCAGTAAGCCTATGATATAAAATCAATTCCTTAAATGCTTCTAACATAAACCTAAAGTGTTATAAAGTTTTACAGTAGTTTGTTGTGATAATATGTTTGTACTACGAGGCTAGATAGGACACTAATTTTTCTGCTCTCTGCCTAGTTCCTGCAAAGAGAGCACATCCCATAATCTATCAGCTCACATGTGGTTCATCCAGGATTCCTGTAAACACAAAAGAAGAGAACATAAAAGAAGAGAAAGTGTGCTTGGTTAAAAAGAATGTGAGATCCACTGGATACTAATCCAGTGTATTTTTCCTGAACAATTTCTAGCTTCCCAAGCATAGAGATTTTTATGAGTGATTAGTACCATTGGTACACTTTCAATCTGAGGCATTTTCACCAGTATATTCTCCTGGTTTGGTATGGACTTTCAGGGCAAATGTGTTGGTCAATACACAAAAGACTTTCACTTTTGGGCAGCTATTCCCACTTCATCTGTTATTCAATTGATAGATGGCATTTCAGTTGCAAATGCCACCCAGGTTCTTGAGTTTTTCTGAAAGCTTAAGGGATCCATTGATGTATTTGACAATGCTGTTAGCCTGAGGATAATAATGTGTGGAATACCCACCAAATTCCTTCCTCTTTGTCCCATACTTGTACTACTGTAGCTGTAAAGTGTGTGTCATTATCACTTTCAATTTCCTCTGGAGGGGAAAGTGTGTTGAACCATCTTTTAAGACTTTCAACTGTGTTTTTCTCAGTGACTGATGTAAAAAACAGTATACTGGATCCCCTTCCATGTGAAAGCAAATTGGACTTTATCTTGTTTGAGGAGAGGAATCATAAAAAACATGTCTGTAACATCCAAGGCAGCCATCCAGGAATGTGCAGCTCCTTCTATCTATGTCACTATTTCAGCAATATTTGGAACTGCAGCAGTTAAAGGGGCAGTATTGGCATTTAACTGTTGATTATTGACTGTAAAGCACTTTATAAGATGAATGAGTCTTTTTAATTATGTCCCTTTTTTCCAATTCTGTTACCACTCAGTCAATCCCTGTGAGGACTGCATCAGGCAGTGGATATAGTACCTTCCAGAGGGGTAAAGGTATAGATGTTTCTAATAGGTTCAATCTCATTGTGCCTGATTTTCTTTCCTTTCCTGCAAAGCTCCACACAGTTCCATCAGGTAGTTTCCACTTTCGACCACAGTATTGTCAAATTTCAGCACCAACCAACACCTCAGTCCTGGTTAATTTTCACTCATCTGGTAACTGGAGGGCGATCTTTGCAACAATATCACCTGCCTTGCCCTGTCCATTAATTTTTACCCATAAGCACTCTACCCACTCCTCATCCCTACCCAGGCACAGTTCGGTACACATCAATCAATCACATAGAGAGAAACTCCATCTCCACACCTTGTCAGTCTGTCTTTCCTGAACAGCACATAGCCCTCCATGGCTGTGCTCCAGTCATGGGAGCTGTCCCACCAAGTGTCTGTGATCACAATGAGATCGTAGCCCCCCCATCCGAATCCACATCTGCAGTTCCTTCTGCTTATGCCCCAGGCTGTGTGCATTGGTGTAGAGGCAGTGCAGGGGCTTACTCAAACACACAGGTTTCCCTGGATGGATGCAGGAGGTTCCTCCCCGGTTTGGCTCTTTCTCAGGGTGGTCAGCCTTCCATATCTCAGCCTAGTGTGCAGATGAAGGGCACTTATCATTGCCTTCCCTGTCCTGCCCTGTTTCCCAACTGGAGGGGACAGCTTGTTCTGTTTTGCTTCTCCCCTCACCCCCCAAGTCCCTTAGTTTAAAGACCTCTTTATTAAATTTGCTAGTCTACTCCCAAATAATCCAGTGCCCTTATTGGAGAGATGAATCCCATCCCATCCTATCAAGTTGTAGTCCCCAAGGAAGGATCCATTATCAAAGTATCCAAAGCCTTCCCACTGGCACCAGACTCTCAGCCAGGAGTTCACTTGACTGATTTTTCCATTTCAAACTCCTCCTTTATCTCTAGTGAACAAGACAGAGGAGAAAATAACCTTTTACCTGATCCCCCAAGGATTTAAAATCCTTCTGGATCCTGAAGATGTCATGCCTCATGACATCATTCATACCTACATGAAACACAAGTAAGGGGTAGTAGCCTGCATCCCTGATGAGCCATGGCACTCTCTTGGCCACATCCCTGATCTTGGCTCCTGGCAGGCAGCACATCTCTCTTGACTCCTTATCTGCTCCACAGATGGGTCTCTCAGTGCCCCTTAGCAGCGAGTCACCCACAACAAGCACCCGTTGCCTCTTTCTAGGGTGTCCATTACCTATTGCAGGTGGAGCAGATGATGGGTTGTTTGGTGGACTGTTTGATGGGTTTTCCCCTTTTGGAACTTTCTCGTCGAAGTCCATTGTCACCAGTGCTTCAAACTTATTTGTAGTGGACACTCCGGAAGTAGGGGTTTGAAGACGAGCCTTTGTCCTTTTTTTTGTTACCAGGGTCCAAGACTTGTTAGATTCACTGGAGACTTGCACCTGATTGCAGAAGCCTCTGTCTTTCTCCACCTCTGCCCCTCTACTGCAGAGTTTACTCAGTTTCCTGCAGCTCTTTCACCAGGTGCTGCAGTTCCTGAACTTGAGGACATCCATGACATATGAACTTGAGGGCACCTATGACAAAACATCCTAAACACTCCCTGCACTCCACCTGGACTGAAGTGTCCAGCTCTGTCTGGGTGGATGCATCGACCTTCACCTGGGTTTTGTCCACCTGAGTCTTGGCTTTAGTCCTCAGACGAGTGCTCACCATCTTGCTAGGTTGAAGCTGGGGCGCTTCTCTGACTTCTGTTTCTCTATGTGGGCCATGGGGTTGTCCCCTGTGGTTGCTGCAGCTCCATCTCCTGGCAAGACCACCCCCCCGCGAGAGCTGCCTGGTCCTGATGACTCTCCTCGCTTTTCCTCCACCCCCTGTGCTCCAGGAATCCCTGGATAACCTCAATTGACTGCAAAGATATACATATTCATATATATTTCAAAATCACTTGGTCAACTTCCCAACTTCCCTGTGTGAAAGAGGAAGAGGTTAAAGACTTTTTGGGCAAGCTTAAGGCTCATAAGTCTACGGGTCCTGATGGGATGCATCCTAGAGTGCTGAGGAAACTGGTTGATGTGATTGCTAACTCTCCCTCTATCATTTTTGAACAATCATGGAGCACAGGCGAGGTGCCTGAGGAATGGAGAAAGGCCAATGTCACACCAGTCTTAAAAAAAGGGCAGGAAGGACAACCCAGGAAACTACAGGCCTGTCAGTCTCACCTCCATCCCTGGAAAAGTGACGGAACAACTCATCCTGAATGTTATCACTGAATATATGAAGGATAAGATGGTTATCAGGGGGATTCAACATGGATTCACCAAGGGGAAATCCTGTATGACCAACCTGATATCCTTCTATGAGTGCATAACCAGCTGACTAGATGAGGGGAGAGTAGTGGATGTCATCTACCTTGACTTCAGCAAACCTTTTGACATTGTCTCCCATAACATCCTCATCAGAAAGCTCAAGCAGTGTGGCTTGGATGAGTGGACAGTGAGGTGGATCGAGAGCTGGCTGAACGACAGAGCCCAGAGGGTGGTGATCAATGGGACAGAATCAAGGTTGGAGACTTGTGGCCAGTGGAGTTCCACAGGGATCGGTTCTGGGGCCAGTCTTGTTCAATATCTTCATCAATGACCTGGATGAGGGGACAGAGTGTACCCTCAGCAAGTTTGCTGATGACACCAAACTCGGAGGACTGACTGATTCCCCAGAAGACTGTGCTGCCATTCAACGGGATCTGGACTGGCTTGAGAGTTGGGCAGAGAGGAACCTCATGAGGTTCAACAAGGACAAGTGCAGAGTCCTGCATCTGGGAAGGAACAATCCCATGCACCAGTGCAGGCTGGGGGTTGAATTGCTGAAGAGCAGCTCTGCAGAGAGAGACCTGGGAGTCCTGATTGATAATAAACTAAATATGGGCCAGCAATGTGCCGTCGTGGCCAAGAAGGCCAATGGCATCCTGGGATTCATCAAGAAGAGTGTGGCTAGCAGGTCAAGGGAGGTTCTTCTCCCTCTCTACTCTGCCCTGGTGAGGTCTCATCTGGAGTACTGTGTGGAGTTCTGGGCTCCTCAGCTCAAGAGGGACAGGGAACTTCTGGAGAAAGTCCAGTGCAGGGCCACCAAGATGATCAAGGGGACTGGAACATCTTTTATATGAGGAAAGGCTGCAGGAACTGGGGCTGTTTAGAAAAGAGGAGACTGAGGGGAGATCTTATTAACATTTACAAATATCTAAATGGTTGGTGTCAGGAGGTTGGGACATCCCTTTTTTCTATAGTAGCTAGCAACAGGACAAGGGGTAATGGGATGAACCTGGAACACAAAAAGTTCCACTTAAACATAAGAAAAAAACTATTTCACTGTGAGGGTGATGAAGCAGTGGAACAGGCTGCCTAGAGGGGTTGTGGAGGCTTCTTCCTTGGAGGTCTTCAAGACCCACCTGGATATGTTCCTATGCAACCTGATCTAGGTGAACCTGCTTCTGCAGGGGGTTGGACTAGATCTTTAAAGGTCCCTTCCTACCCTTACCATTCTATGATTCTATGATTCTAACTGATTTAAGCTATAGATTATTTGGTGCTCTGGGCTAGAATGGTACTAATTCTCTGGTGCTCTGAACTGGAATGTTAACTGATGCTTTTTGCAAGAATGTTACCTTGTGCTAAGGACCAGAAAGTTACAGGGGTTCAGGACAGTAAATAACCTAATGGTTAATATAACTAACTCTTTTATTCCTCTGAAGCATTCACTCCCAACATTGTTCTTAGATGTTTTATGGCTTACAGGTGCATGGATTTTAACAATCCCCCCTATTATCTCTCTTATTTTCATTGTGCCTGATTTCTCATGCATGTTCTTCTCTTTGGAAGCAGCTTCACCCAGGAGACCTAGTTTTGCTTAGTTATGCTAACTTATTTATGAATTTTGCTAAAAAATAACTATTTGATAAAAATACTTGAGTTTTTATGCCTTCTATTACAATGGTGCCATTTGGAAAGAATTGGGGCTACTCACAGCACAAGGAAATAAATAAAACATGGTGAAGAGATATCACAACTTTTTTTTTTAAAAAAAAAAACTATAAAATTCCCAGAAAGATAGCAATATATAGGGCATCAAAGAGGTAACACTGAACAGGAAATTGGAAATAAATTGACAGGTCATGAAGCTAAACAAGGAACAGAATGACTGAAATCGGGACACTAACTTTGAGTTCTAACGGTAAACTTCCAGCTTTATATTTACAATCAGAATTGCCAAATTATTTCGGAGAGGATAGAGAATTTATCAATGATTTAGAGGGAAAAGAACAATCAGATAAATGTGCATATATGCCTGATGGACATATTACAATATCCTCTAGTATTTTATGGAAATGAGTTTGGAACAATTGGAAAAGGTTCCAGGACAATATTGGCAAACTGATTTTCCTGAGCTCCCAAGAAAAGAGGAGTTTCGATATTTCTTGGTATTAACAAATACTTTTCAGGCTGTCCAGGAGCTTTCCTTTGCAGAATGAACAAGGCAAGAAAAGTTACTTGTGTGCTGCTAAATTAAATCATACCCTGGTTTGGAGTACCTATGGTAATATCTTCAGATGGAGGTATGCATTTTTCTGCTCAGGTAGTAAACTTGTTGCAAATCTGCTGGGGAAGAAAAAACTTATCTACACAAAAGTTAGATAAGCAGAGACGCCCTTTATTTGACGATGCACACCGGGGACACGGGATCATTCCCAGAGAATGTCCAATGAAGCATCAAAATTAACAGGTACTTATACCCAATATTCTTTTGTTCTTTTTTACTATGAAAAAAACCCTCTTTTATAATTGTTCATTAAAGTTGCCCTTTTCAGTGATTTGTTACTTTTACACATTATATCATTCTTATTGATTGATTCCTTATTGCACAAGTTATACATGTTCATATATATTTCAAAATCACTTGTCTAACTAAACGATTTAAGTTATGATTATTTGGTGTTCTGGACCAGAATGGTACTAATTATCTGACACTCTGGACCAGAATGTTACAGGGGTTCAGGACAGTGAGCAGCCTAGTGGTTAATATAACAAACTCTTTTCTTCCTCTGAAGTAGTCACTCCCAACATTGTTCTTGGATATGAATTAAAGAAGTTATAGAAGTATGTAGTGGGTCTGGGACGGTAGTGATTTTCCACAGCCGCTCCTGCAGTGCTGTGCTTACTGTTGATATCAATATTATGACTACCGCTTGCACAACATCGGGGCTGTCCCTCCAGCATTCCTTCCCCCACCTTCACCAATAGCTGTGAGTGGGCATGATCTTGGGAGGGACTATGGCCAGGACAGCTGACCCAGGCTGACCAAGGAGATATTCCATACCATATGACGTCAGCTCAGTAATATAAACTGGGGGAAAGGAGCAGGAAGGGGAGGCGAGATTCATTTCTGGCCTTCCCAAAGCAACCGCTACGCGTACTGAAGCCCTGCTTCTCGGGAGGTGGCCAGACATCGCTGCTGATGGGAAGTAGAGAGTAACAGCTTTATCTGCTTTTGCTTTGCTTCCCGCGCACGCGGCTTTGCTGCTTATTTATTAAACTGCTTTTATCTCAACCCACGAGATTCCCATCTTATTTTCTCCCCTTCCCTGGCTTGCTGAGGAGGTGGGGGGTAAAGCGGTGTGGTGGGCACCTGGCATCCAGCCAGGCTCAAACTACCACAGCCCTTTTGGCGCCCAACGTGGGGCGAGATAATAGCAGATTTACATTAACTGCATTGCAATTACAGTAAACCAATGAGAGCAAAGTTCCTGTGCTGGTCACGGAGCCTTGCTGTTATGCAGCTTATCTTACACTTTCTAATGTTTGGGAACACGATGCTTCTAACATTGACTCTCGACTGTGCTTTAACCTTAATAGCTTTGCTAAGCTGGCTATATAATTTTGTGAAAAGGATGAAAGGGCCTGGGAACATGATGGCCCAAATAATAATAGCAAGTCTCATTCTGTTACTGATGAATTTAGTGTGCTGTGGGAGCTATCTTGTGGAGGCCATGGGGCAAAGCACCTCTTTCTCCTCAGCTCGGACTGATCTAGACAATTCTGTTACACAGACTTCCCAGGTCCTTAGTCACCCTTATACGAGAGTTTTAATATTACTAATTAACATGGTTGGTATATTATATATCTTGTGGAATCTGGAGTCATCTGGGTATCAGAGAGTACAAATTTGTGATGGAAACATGTTAAAATGCCCCCTGAAGCGGCCAGTCCCTGGGTGGCAGGGTATGTGGAATTTAGGCAAATTCCTAGGACGGTTATCATCTCCTGTAACCTGGGATTTTACATCTGAACAGATAAAAAACCCTGCTTTACTGACACGCTACCTGATAGAAGGGTGTCTTACCTACCCTAATGAGGCCCATCAGGTTCAGGCACTATACTGGGGCCTAGCCTCTGCCTACCGAGCTGCATTCCAGTCCTCTCAGAGAACTGTGATTGAAATGGAAACTCAAACGGTACCTGAGACCAACATAGTTGAGTCAGTCGCAGTCCAGCCCTCTCAGAGAACTATGGCCGAGGTGGAAATTCAAACTATACCTGAGACCAACATAGTTGAGTCAGTCGCAGTCCAGCCCTCTCAGAGAACTATGGCCGAGGTGGAAATTCAAACTATACCTGAGACTACCATGGTTGAGTCAGGGAACCAAACAACAACCACAGTGGTTGCCCCAGTAGTGAAAAAGAAGCAGTGGATAAGGAGGTCAAGTCCATATCATCGATTAGTAAGGGCAGACGAGGAGGAAGAGGAAAGGCTAGAAGAAGAAACTGGTCCTTCGGTAAGGAGATCAGGAGAAGTGAAAGAAATCGAAAAGGAAATGGAAACTACTCGGTCCCTCACCTCAACAGAACTTAGAGATATGCGAAAAGATTACAGTCGCCAGCCAGGTGAGTGGATTGGTGCCTGGCTGCTCCGATGCTGGGATAACGGGGCTGACAGTCAACAATTGGAAGGCAGAGAAGCCCAACAGCTAGGATCTCTTGCTAGGGACCGGGGAATTGATAAAGGCATTGGAAAGAAAACCTCAGTTTGTAGTCTCTGGAAACGACTCCTCTCAAGTGTACGGGCAAGATATCCATTCAAGGAAGACCTTGTAAATGCCCGAGGAAAGTGGACTAGAGCTGATGAAGGGATCCAATATCTAAGGGAATTAGCTGTGTTGGAAGTCATCTATGGTGATCTGGATAATGTCGAGGCCTCCACAGATCCAGACGATGTCCAGTGTACACGGGCCATGTTGAGAAAAGTGATCCAGAGCGCCCCAGCTACATATTCTAATATCCTGGCAATGGTGTATCATCCAGACATGGATATACCAACAGTGGAGAGGGTATCTTCTTGGTTACAGAACTATGAAGAGAGCCTCTGCACCTCCTCATCAGTGTGGGATGATGGCCTGATTGTTAGATCTGCCTCAAGAACTCAGTCATCCACTGTCCCGACCAGGGGAAAGGGAAGTCCCAGACGCAGGAGTACACCGCGAAATGAACTCTGGCTCTTTTTGCGTGGCCAAGGAGAGGATATGAGGAAGTGGGATGGTGAACCCACTTTTAAGCTAGAAGCGCGTGTACGTGAACTAAGGGGGAAGACAGCTGTTAGAAAAGGACCGCCCAGGAGAGCTGTCAGCAGAGTGGCTGCCAAAACAAAAGAGGACAATCAACAATCTCCAAGACATAGAAGAACTGCAACTACTTCCTTCGAAGCCAATGAGGAGACTTCAGGTCTGCAATTGCAAGGATCAGATAGCGAATACTCTGATGAAGAACAGAAATAGAGGGTCCCTGCCTCCAGCCAGGAGGAGGAAAGGGATGACCGAATCTACTGGACTGTGTGGGTTCGATGCCTTGGCACATCAAACCCACAAAGGTATAAAGCCTTAGTAGACACAGGGGCACAGTGTACATTGATGCCATCAAGGTATAGAGGCACAGATTCTGTCTGGATCTCTGGAGTGACAGGGGGATGTGAAGAATTATCTGTATTAGAGGCTGAAGTGAGCTTAACAGGGGACAAATGGAAAAAACACCCCATTGTGACTGGTCCAGAGGCCCCTTGTATTCTTGGCATAGATTACCTCAGGAGAGGGTACTTCAAAGACCCCAAGGGGTATCGATGGGCTTTTGGTATAGCCACTGTAGATGCAGAGAAAATCAAACAACTCTCTAATTTACCTGGCCTCTCAGAAGACCCTTTTGTTGTGGGATTGCTGCAAGTTCAAGAGCAACAGGTACCAATTGCTACCAGGACAGTGCACCGGAGGCAATATCGCACGAACCGAGATTCCCTGGCTCCCATCCGTGAGTTGATTCATCAACTGGAGGCTCAAGGAGTAATTAGCAAAACTCATTCTCCATTTAATAGTCCCATATGGCCTGTGAAAAAATCTGATGGAGGGTGGAGGTTAACAGTAGACTATCGTGGCCTGAACGAAGTGACACCACCACTGAGTGCTGCTGTACCAGACATGTTAGAGCTCCAGTATGAACTGGAGTCAAAAGCAGCCAAGTGGTATGCTACGATTGACATCGCTAATGCATTCTTCTCAATTCCATTGGCAGCAGAGTGCAGGCCACAATTTGCCTTCACATGGAGAGGTGTCCAATATACCTGGAATCGATTGCCCCAGGGGTGGAAACATAGTCCTACTATTTGTCTAATCCAAATTGTGCTGGAAACGGGTGATGCCCCTGAACATTTACAGTACATTGATGACATAATTGTATGGGGCAACAAGGCAGAAGAAGTGTTTGAGAAAGGGAAAAGAATAATACAGATTCTCCTGAAAGTTGGTTTTGCTATAAAAAGAAACAAAGTAAAGGGACCTGCACAAGAGATACAGTTTTTGGGCATAAAATGGCAAGATGGGCGTCGGCATGTGCCTGTGGATGTTGTGAATAAAATAGCTACTATGTCTCAACCGACTAATAAGAAAGAAACACAAGCTTTCCTTGGCCTTGTGGGATTCTGGAGGATGCATATCCCAGGTTATAGTCACCTTGTGAGCCCTCTCTTTAGAGTAACCAGAAAAAAGAACTGTTTTGAGTGAGGCCTTGAGCAACAACAAGCTTTTCAACAAATTAAACAGGAAATAGCTCGTGCAGTCGCCCTTGGGCCCATCCGTACAGGACCAGATGTGCAGAATATCCTCTACACTGCCGCTGGAGAGCATGGTCTCACCTGGAGCCTCTGGCAGAAAACATCTGGAGAAACCCGAGGTCGACCATTAGGGTTTTGGAGCCGAGGATATCGAGGATCGGAAGCCCACTACACCCCAACTGAAAAAGAAATACTAGCAGCATATGAGGGACTTCGAGCTGCTTCAGAAGTCATTGGCACAGAAGCTCATCTCCTCTTGGCACCACGTCTGCCTGTGTTACACTGGATGTTCAAAGGGAAAACCCCTTCTATACATCATGCAGCCAGCGCTACTTGGAGTAAGTGGATGGCGTTGATTACACAACGATCTCGGCTGGGGAAATCTAATCGCCCAGGAATCCTGGAAGAAATCATGGACTGGCCAGAAGGCAGAGATTTTGGAGCATTGCCTGAGGAAGTAGCTCGCGCCCAAGAGGCACCACCATATAATGAACTGTCAGAAGATGAGAGGCATTATGCTTTGTTTACTGATGGATCCTGCCGCGTGGTAGGAAATCATCGTAAGTGGAAAGCTGCTGTGTGGAGTCCCACACGACGAGTTGTTGAGGCCACTGAAGGAGAAGGTGAGTCAAGTCAGTTTGCTGAAGTGAAGGCTATCCAACTAGCTCTAAAGATTGCAGAACGAGAAAAGTGGCCAGTACTCTATCTTTACACTGACTCCTGGATGGTGGCTAATGCTCTATGGGGATGGCTACAGCAATGGAAGAAGACCAACTGGCAGCGCAAGGGTAAACCCATCTGGGCTGCTGCATTATGGCAAGACATTGCTGCTCGGGTGGAAAATATGACTCTGAAGGTATGTCATGTAGATGCTCATGTGCCAAAAAGCCGTGCCAATGAAGAACAATGGAATAACCAACAGGTAGATAAAGCTGCTAAAATTGAACTAGCTCAGGTAGATCTAGACTGGGAGCGTAAAGGTGAGCTATTTATAGCTCGATGGGCCCATGAAACATCAGGACATCTGGGAAGAGATGCAACATATAGATGGGCTCGTGATCGAGGGGTGGACTTGACCATGGAAGCCATCACACAGGTCACCCATGAATGTGAAACATGTGCCGCAATCAAGCGAGCCACACGAATCAAGTCTCCCTGGAACAGAGGCCGATGGCTGGGTTTTCAGTATGGTGAGGCCTGGCAAATTGACTATGTTGGACCACTACCACGAACACATCAAGGCAAGCGGTATATACTCACCATGGTGGAAGCAACTACTGGTTGGTTGGAAACATACTCTGTAAACCACGCCACTGCCCGAAATACTGTCTTGGGTCTTGAAAGGCAAGTTTTGTGGCGACACGGCACTCCAGAAAGAATTGAATCAGATAATGGAACTCATTTTCGAAATAATCTCATAAACTCCTGGGCAAAGAAACATGGCATTGAGTGGATATACCACATCCCCTATCACCCTCAAGCCTCTGGAAAGATTGAGAGATATAATGGGTTACTAAAGACCATGTTGAGAGCACTGGGCAATGGGGCATGGAAGCAGTGGGATAAAAATTTAGCAGAAGCCACTTGGCTGGTCAATAGCAGAGGTTCAACTAACCGTCCTGGTCCTGCCCAAACAAAACCACTACATACTGTGGGAGGAGATAAGGTCCCCGTAGTGCACCCAGGGAAATGGCTGGGGAAGGCAGTATGGGTTGCACCTCCCATGGGAAAAGGCAAACCCATTCGTGGGATTGTCTTTGCTCAAGGGCCTGGCTGTACTTGGTGGGTGATGAGAAAGGATGGGGAAACTCGATGTGTACCTCAAGGAGACTTAACCTTGGGGGAAAAATAACCTGTTATGTGAGTTATCTGTTGTAGATGAACTTTGCAAGAAAAACCGGACAAGTGGACAAACCAAGCCGGTGCTGGTGCCCAACACTGAACATACTGTTTCCCCTGGCCTGGATATTCATCTTGATGGATGAGACAGAAGTTATGACCTGCTCCAGTGAACATCTACAGAGGATGAAAGATATAAGAATGTTGTTTGTTTGTCTGATGCAAGATGCAAGAGGGAATACAAGAATGATGTTTGTCTGTTGAAGAGTGGGGGTACTGGTTAATGAGAGTATATAAGAATGTATATGGATTGTTAAGATGGTTTGTCTGAGCATGACATAAATGGTATGGAATAAGGGGTGGAGACTGTAGTGGGTCTGGGACGGTAGTGATTTTCCACAGCCGCTCCTGCAGTGCTGTGCTTACTGTTGATATCAATATTATGACTACCGCTTGCACAACATCGGGGCTGTCCCTCCAGCATTCCTTCCCCCACCTTCACCAATAGCTGTGAGTGGGCATGATCTTGGGAGGGACTATGGCCAGGACAGCTGACCCAGGCTGACCAAGGAGATATTCCATACCATATGACGTCAGCTCAGTAATATAAACTGGGGGAAAGGAGCAGGAAGGGGAGACGAGATTCATTTCTGGCCTTCCCAAAGCAACCGCTACGCGTACTGAAGCCCTGCTTCTCGGGAGGTGGCCGGACATCGCTGCTGATGGGAAGTAGAGAGTAACAGCTTTATCTGCTTTTGCTTTGCTTCCCGCGCACGCGGCTTTGCTGCTTATTTATTAAACTGCTTTTATCTCAACCCACGAGATTCCCATCTTATTTTCTCCCCTTCCCTGGCTTGCTGAGGAGGTGGGGGGTAAAGCGGTGTGGTGGGCACCTGGCATCCAGCCAGGCTCAAACTACCACAAAGTATCATAGCATAGAAGTATCATTTAGCTAGAAAACTGCAGGAATATATTTGTAACTCTTAGTTATTTGAAATACTTGCTTTATGAAATTGCTAACCTTGTAGAGTTGTAAGAGGTCTTCATTGCAGAACATCTAACTCCTTTTGTTATCCAGCAAGAAAAGAACTGATCTTGGACCATTCAGAGTGAGACAAATGAATAAACAACTGCTCAAGCCTGTCTTGCTGTTTGGACGAACACCAGAGGATAACTAACTAACTAACCAAAAGACCACAGAAAGCAATTCATAGGTCGATACGTTTAGGTTATGGAAACTTGCTTATTAAAACTATTAAAACAATATTAGTTAGAACATCGTACATGTAGTTCTATGAAACTGCTAGTTTTGTAAGCCCACAAACAGAGCTGTTAGAAAGACACAACTATTTCTTGTAACAAAATTATTATTGCTTAGCGTTCATAGTTTCAAGACTGGTACATGCATAAACAAAATTGTTATGGCAAAGCTATTACGTTAATTCTACACTTGAACATTTGGACATTGTACACCACTGATAATTACAAGGCCTGCCTAGCCCTAAACGATACTGTTATCTGGGATGGAAGAGCTTTTAGGCTAGTTTTCATCCTGTTCAAGGACCCAGGAATAAAAATAAATTGCAAGGAAAGTTTGAATCTTAATCCAACAGCGATGCCTAATGATCACTGAAGCAAGAGGATACCAAATGAAACAAGACAGAGGAGTAACTTGGGTGGACGAAGACAGGAGTATGGGTGGACCCTTTCCTGGAAATGTGATGAATATTCATGTTTACTATAAATGGTGTTTGGCACCCCAGATGGGACCTTCTTTACTCGACTGCAGGACTGAGTAAGGAACAGGACTCCCTGGGCACCCCCGGGATTTCCCGGTGTCATGGTTTGACATGATAACCTTTTCTGGTAAGGGGGAAGGGGTTGTAAAGATGGCTCCTGCAAGAAGTTGCTCGCAACTCTCCCCAACTCTGAGCCAGACCCACTTCTGGGGCTGAGTTAATTAGATGCCTCCACGATCACTTTTTAAGAAGAAGCCGGAAAGGGAGGTTTCTTCCTCCATCTTCTTCCCTCTTCTGCTCTTTCTTCTTCTTCTGGCTGGTGGCGGTGCAAGGAGTAGGAACAGTGAGAGAAACAACCGCGCAGACTCCAAGGTCAGTGATGAAAGAGAGGAGGAGGTGTGCTGGATCAGAGACTCCCCTGGATTCTATGGAGAGAACTGGTGAAGCTGAGATTTATTTTCATTTCTTTAATCAGCGGTATAGACTCATTTTGATAATGAGCTGGCATCAACAGTAGAGACTCATTTTGCTAAAGCTGATCCCGGACCGGGGCAATGATTCACTTCATTAAAGGCCCCAAGCCAGGGACGGTGATTATGGCCAGAGGAAGCCATGTCCCGTGGGGGGAACCAACCAGTTCACTGCAGACCCCGAGACAGGGACAGTGATTTTCTTTAAAACTATGACTGGAAGAGGCCATGTCCCGAGAGAGGGACCCTGCAACTGCAGAAACTGCAACCATGGTGAAGAATCCATGCCAGAGATATTCACCAAGGACTGCGTCCCGTGTGAAGGAACCTGTATCAGCAGAAGCCGCAGCTGTTGGAAACAACCCACACCAGAGAAGTTCGTTAAGGACTGTGTTCCGGGGGAGGAACCCCATGTTGGAGCGGGGGAAGAATGCCAGCAGTCGTCCTCATCTGAGAAGACAGAAGCGGCAGAGCCCACCTGTGAGAGACTGACCACATCCCCCATTCCCTGCCCCCCTCAGCCGTTGAGGGGGGAGGAGGTTGAGATATTGGGAGCAGTGAGCTGGGCCCGGGAAGAAAGGAGGGATGGGGGAGGGAGATCTTAAAGTGTTGGTTGTAATTTTCTCATCATCCTACTCCCTTTTTGCTTTTATTCTGTTCTGTTTCTTGTAGAATAAACTTTCCTACTTTCCTCACCAAGTAGAGTACTAGAGTCTGTTTTGCCCAGAATCGTAATTGGCAGCCAATCCTCCCTGCCCTTGTCTTAATCCACAACAATTTTGCTTATCTTTTTACTCTCATTTCGCTGGGGCCTCTGCTATCCTAACGAGGATGGGGGTGAATGGAGGCGCTGAGCGAGAAACTGTCGTGGTGCTGCTGTGCTAGCTGGGCCAAACCATGACACCCGGAGGGGCTCCTTGCCCTTCTCGGCTCACTGCAGGAACAGACAAGCACCATCACCGTTATTAACATATTCTTTATATTTTTGCTTGGTTTTGATTCTTGGAGACCTGTCACTTGGGAAAATATCCATAAGACGTAATGAGACATCCTATGCAGGATATGGAAGAACGGGTTACTAGTGCTTGATGGGGCTGTATTATTTGCTGGTTTGGATTTGTCTTGCAATCACCCCATATTAAGAGCTCATACTGGTTGATTCACATGAAACTCGAGTTTGGTATTAACATAACCTGGTATAGATCCGGAATTTGTAATAAGGATTTCTGAATTGTTCTTATTGTTTTCTAATCTCTGGTTGCCCGTATATTTTTCAGAATTGTGTTCTTAAATTTTGGTCGTTGTGTGCGGGAGAGCAAAGGAGACGCAGTGTTAATTCAGAGCAAGTGAGATATGACTAGAGATGGACAAAGCGAGTCCTATTTGTGAGTATTGCTTCTAAGATTGATGATAAGTATAATTACTTAGTATTGATAATAATAATGTTTATTGGCATAGTTTGTGGTGTTTTAAAATGTTGCCCAAGAATCTCATTTAGTGCTTAAATGAGACAATTGTGTGAATTTTTTTTAGAAAGAATTCAGGGTAATAGGCCAGACATATCTCGGTACTAGGTGTAATAGATATCAACTGTTTGTAGACTCAGAGTATAGGAGTCATGAGAAGAATTTTCAATCTAGAAACTTGATGTATATTTTCAACATTAGGTGTATTATATTGCTGAGCTCTATTGTATTACTTCAGGGATAGGATAGAATTCAGTGTCCTAAAATGGGAGGTGATGGACAAAAGCAGACATACAGAAGGGAAAGGCCTGAGAAAGTTATAAAGACACAATTCACTGCAAACTAACACCATGATAAGAAAACAGCTCGTTAGTAAAAGCCTTAAAGACCCTGAATGCTGATAACTAAGAAGCTGGTGTGCAGACAGCTGCAGATAAGAAGGACTTGGAATGTGGAAAACAGAATTGTTTGCACCCTGCTCCATGGCATGGAAATCTACCAGAGACACTGTACAAGTGTAAGCTCGAAAAGGACTTATTACAATACAAAGCGGGGATAGGTCATGAATATGTAATAGACACTTATGCATACCCCTATCTGTACCCTGTAAGTAGTCCTTTGTTAGACAATAGGGTGTACAAGTTGGGCAGAATTATCTCCCTTGCACCCACCGGAGCAATAAATGCCTGCTTTATAACCCTTAACCGTGTTATAGAGTTTGTTACGCACATCAATTGGCAAGCCAGCCAGGAGATCCTCCCTGTCCAGATACTGGACGGGATGGGGTGTGGGACATTCTAGGTGCGCCACCAGACTGTTTCTCCGAAGAGTCTCCCGTGCCCATTCGATCGCTGCAGAGGAACAGACTGACCGACCAGCCGATCAGGTATGTAAATTGAGGAAACCTTCAGGGATATAGGGGACGAGTCTGTAAGCCATGCATGGGATGCCTCACGCTGTGACGAGGAGTAGTGCAGCTCACAAAGACCCTGTAAGTCATAAGGGGGGTATAAGCACCCCTTGTGCCTAGTGAGGGAGTGATACTGCTCGCCCTTGGGGAATTAGCAAATTCGCTGATATGGTAACTGTGTGCTCCTCGCTGGGATAGCGGGAGCACCGTATGTGGTAGCTATCATCGTATATATTTGCTACAAAATTTCCATACTGGTACCATGCATATTTTAACATTGCTAAGAGCTCATTTTAAGCCTATCTCATGTTGCAGAGTGCTCGTCTGTGAGTGTGTGGTAGCATGGGACTCGCAGCACAACTGCGGAGTTCTTATCTGCGTTTCTGTTCTCCTCAGAGGGAAGCAGTCAGAGACAAACGGAGCCGAGGTGTCATTGGTGTATGTTGGAAATTTGTCCTGTGCTTTGTGAGTAGTTTGGTGTATGGCAGAGTGCTGGAGTTTGACAGAAATCTAAAACTTTGGATTCTGGCGAGGAGAGAGCAGAGATGGGGACGGGGCACGCGGACAGGAAGGACTCGAGTCACTGACCTTCGGGTTGTCAGCCGGGTGCGCGGGCTCTTCACACCACCAAGTGCTTTCAAGTGCTACATGAATACAACCAGGCAGGATAGGCTGATCACTCTGAAAAGGGAGGGGCGCGGTGTTCCTCCGCAGATAGGGGGGGTCAGGATTCTGCAGATTGCAGGAATGGATCAGGTTTCAGTGTTTGGATTACTATAAGGCTTTGTTGTGTTATTTGATTAAGGTAAAACACTTTATTGCCTTGAGTGCTTATAATCCCTGGACAGGAGTTGTTGTTGTTACTAGTTGTAGATTGGTAAAAATGGTTTCTGTGGAAGTTAGAGAAAGGTAGAATCGGAGGTATAATGGGAGCAAAATCGAGCAAGGAATTTCCCCAAGCAAGCCCCTTAGGAACCATATTGAGACACTGGAAGGAATTGGCCGGGGGTTCAGGGGAACAACAACAAGGGATTTAATTTCTAGTGGATACTGGTGCTACGTTTTTGGTATTGTATCAAGCTTTGACACCTGTAGATGATGATTTTGTAACGGTGAAGAGAGCTACTGACCAAAATGAAAAGACATATTTTCTCCAATCTTTAAAGTTTGAATTGGAAAACAATTGGGGATACATAAGTTTCTTTATATGCCAAACTCCCCAAGCCACTATTGAGGTGGGATTTATTAGGAAAATTGGAAGCAGAAGTAAAATTTGGAAAAGATGGAACAGAAATTAAAGTGGGAAGTGACTAGTTAATTGAACTTTTAAATTTAGCCCTGATAAGTCCCTCTGAAGAGATAAGAGTGCCAAAGGGGTGGTGAACCAGGCATTCCCTGGGGTACGGGCCACTGAAATGCCTGGCAAAGCAAAAACGGCCTTACCCATAACAGTTAAAATAAAACCAGGAACCAAACCTGTAAGAGTGAGACAATATCCCTTGAGGTTAGAGAATAGGAAAGGGATCTGAACAATCATAGAATGATTTTTGGGATATGAATTACTAGTAGAATGTGAATCTGAATACAATACTCCCATATTACCAGTAAAGAAGTCAGATGGGAATTACAGAATAGTTCAGGACCTTAGGGTCATAAAAAAAATAACTGAGGATTTATACCCTGTGGTGCCCAAACTCATATACTTTGCTGACAAGACGGAAACCTGAATTGGCCTGATTTACTGTACTGGATTTAAAGATGCTTTCTTCTGCCTACCTTTGAGCCCTGAGAGTTAACTGTTGTTTGCCTTTGAGTGGGAGAATCCAGAGACAGGGAGAAGGACACAATTTACATGGACTGTACTCCTACCGGGCTTTAAAAACAGCCCAACTCTCTTTCGCAACCAGCTGGCTAAAGACTTAGAGCAGTGGGAGTGACCACCTGGAGTTGGAATAGTGTAGCAGTATGTGGATGACATCCTTGTAGTCACTGAAACAGAGGAGCAAAATATAGCATGGACTGTAAGTTTATTGAATTTTCTCGGACTAAGTGGTTATCGAGTTTCTCTACAGAAAGCTGAAATAGCCCGGCAAAAGGAAGCCATCTGCCAGACTCCCAGACCACAGACAGTTAAGGAGCTCCATACTTTCTTGGGAATGACAGGTTGGTGTTGGTTGTGGATTTATAATTATGGACTGGTGGTGAAGCCACTCTATGAACTTTTAAAGAGTGACTGAAAGAATCTCGTCTGGACTGGGGAAGACATTCAGACTTTTTACAAATTAAAGCGAGAGCTAATGCAGGAACCAGCCTTAGGCCTACCAGATCCTATAAAACCCTTTTGGTTATTCTCTCATGAAAAGCAAGGAATTGCGCTGGGAATACGGGCTCAGGAGCTTGGACCAGACCGAAGGGCAGTGGTATACTTCTCCAAAAGATTGGATGAACTAAGTAGAGAATGGTCTAGCTGCCTGAGGGCGGTGGCAGCAGTAGTAATTAACATTCAGGAAGCTCGCAAATTCACAATGGGCCAGCAGATCACAATGTTAGTGTCTCATACAGTGTCCACTGTACTGGAAGCAAAAAAGGGGCACTGGTTATCCCCACAAAGATTCCTCAAATATCAAACCCTTATGGTAGAACAGGATGATGTCTAGATAACAGTAACTAACATTGTCAACCCAGCATCTTTCCTTAGTGGAGTTACAGGGGAACCAGTGACTCACGATTGCCTGGAAACCATTGAGGCAGTCTACTCCAGTCAACCAGACCTGAAGGAACAACCACTGGAGGATGGTGAGGACACATGGTATACAGACGGCAGCAGCTTTGTCAAAAATGGACAGTACAAAGCAGAGTACGCAGTGACGACTACAGACAAGGCCCCTCGCCTCAGGCACCTCTGCACAAAAGACTGAAATAATGGCCTTAAGTCAAGCATTAGAGCTTGCTAAAGACAGGAAGATTAACTTTTGGACAGATTCCAAATATGCCTTTTGAGTGATTCATGCCCATGGAGCGATCTGGAGAGAAAGAGGACTCTTATCCACCCAAGGGAAGCACATAAAACATGCAGAGGAAATTCTCAAACTGTTAGAAGCTGTACAGTTACCAAAGGAAGTGGCAATTATGCATTGCAAAGCTCACAAAAATGGAACAACTACACAAGAGGTAGGAAATTCCATGGCGGATGGGGAAGCAAAGAGAGCAGCTGAAAAAGGTACAGCAGAGATACAGTCTCTGATTCCAGATGGAAAAATCCCAATCAACCAAATTCCTAACTATTTGAAAGAAGACCAGAAGTTGATTCAGGATTTAGGGGGAAAAACAGAGGAAAATGGTTGGGCTACAACACCACAAGGGAAAGTAGTGGTGTCTAGCACATTACTTTGGGCTATAATCATGGCTGAAAATAGAAAGTCTCATTGGGGAGTCAAAGTCCTATATAAGTATCTGAGTAAATGCATTGTTGCCCGTAACTTGTACACAACCATCAAACAAGTAACACAACAATGTGAGATTTCTTTAAAGAATAATCCACAGGTAAGCTGGAAAATGGAGCTAGGTCAGATAGGGAAGGGTAATTTCCCTGGACAGTGGTGACAAATTGACTTTTCAGAACTTCCAAGAAAAGGGGGTTTCCGATATCTACTTGTACTAACTGATACCTTTTCAGGACGGCCAGAAGCATTCCCTTGCCGAACAAACAAGGCTAGAGAGGTAACTAAGGCTTTACTACATGAAGTAATACCAAGGTTTGGGATCCCAGCAGTAATATGATCAGACAGACACCCTCATTTTGTGGCCAAAATTACCCAACAAATTAGTCGGGTTCTGGGGATAGATTGGCAGTTGCATACTCCCTACAGACCCCAAGCAAGTGGCCAGGTGGAGAAGATGAACCATCTTCTTAAATTACAGATTGTAAAATTGGGCTTAGAAGCTGAACTAGCCTGGCCTCAGTCACTAACTCTAGCCTTGCTGCAAATAAGAACCAAACCAAGAGCTAAGGAGGGATTGAGTCCATTCGAAATACTGTATGGAAGACCCTATTCAGTCCAAGCAGGAACCTCAAAACAAGTTGGTGCTGAGGTGTTAACTGACTACATAATAAGCTTACAAAAACAACTCAGAAAAGTAGAAAAACTGTTTTTGGGGACCTGTGCTCGTGGCCTGAGTGGGCCAGTACATAACACAGAACCAGGTGATTATGTATATGTCAGATCTCTTTCAGACTCACTCATGGAGCTGAAATGGGAAGCACCATTCCAGGTTCTATTGATGACACATACAGTTGTTTAGATATGGGAACAGACATCGTGGATACACCATACCAGAGTAAAGAAAGCTCATAAGTAGTGTTGGGAGGTAACAGAGACTAGACCCTTAAGACTCTGACGCCGGCAAAGGTCCTCACAATCTTAAGAGCAGACCTTTAAAATGATTAATGAAGAGTTTAAGCTGTTAAAATGTTTTAGTATGTTCTCCCTCGCCTGCAACCAAGAACCTAAGGGCTGGTCTTGGAATCATGCTCAGAAGAGCCATATTGTGATGAAGGGAAAGGTGGATCCAAGAACAAGACTGGCTATGGTGCTCTCTCACGGGAATGAGGTATACCAGGAAAGTGAGTGGGACAGAGGTAATGGGGACGAGATTACCCGGTTATGGCCAAAATGGGGAATGAGATAACAGTGGGGTGTCAAGCATATCATTGGGATGAGGAGATCATGATTTCAGGGGAAACTATGATTGCTGTGAGAATGATGACATCCTCAAACAAACTTGGAAAGGTGTGCCTAGGGAGATCTGAGTGCTGGTTTAATTTTAACCTAACTGAATCAGCCCTGGTCACATGCCTATGATAAGGATTGGAATGTCAGGTACTGCACTATAAAGGCGAAATTGACCTGAGGTTAGAACTAAAGACCTTTGAGATTGGGACATATGTCATCAAGAAGATAGGTCAACAACAAATGTTATTCAACCCAGAATGGTCTCTTAAACATGTTGAGATGCTAATGTGAATCAATGTTCCTGGCATTCAGCCAGCAAGTTCTCCCTTCCTGAAAACATCTTTTGAGGGCTGGAAAACTTGGCAGAAACAAGGGCCCTTTAGGGTTCGAAAACGGGGAGACATAACCGGAGTATTGGGGACAGGATTGGGGGTCCTAAATGAAACTGATTCAGAAATATTAATGAATAGATTGGCCACTGCAAATAGCGATCTGATAAAACTACAACAACCTTTGCAATATTCTCTGTCAGCGTTAGGAACTAGCAAGTGGCTCTTATCAAAAGTGTTACCAAGGTGGGAAAAGCTGGAAGAGCCATACCATGAATTGGTAGCAAACACACTCGGTACAGTCCAAGACAATGTTTCTTTGGCCCTCAGTTGCATACACACACAATTATGGATGCAGTCGGTAGCCGCCCAAATTATACGAGAGGATGGTGAAGGTATTTTCCCCACTGAAATCCAGAAAGTCATTTGGAAAAGTGCCATAGACTTAGAGAGGGAGCTTCAATCCTGGTGGACTCTGGTAAATTTTACCTATGACCCCATCACTGATACTGCCACAACCTTTGTGTTGACTGTACGTAACGCTTACCTTAGGACTAAACCATGATAGAACTGTGTTCTATGTTTCTGAACACAGAACATGGGCAAGAATGGCGTATGGGAAGTGACAAACTGTAAATTTGGAGCCTACCATTATTTGAAAGCAACGAGGACTCATTCGTGGAAAATAGTACACTCGATGCCCAAGACATCTGCCTTGACACTGAGCAAAGCATCTGTCACTTTGAGATCCATCCGGATGCTAACTGGAAGACTGTACTTGTATATTTTGGCTAAGGCTGTGTGTGTTTAAGGATTGCTTGCACCTCTATAGTAATAGATAAGATAATCATGGATAGTAAGAATCATTCTAATTTCTGTATTTGTAACTTTGTTAAGATTGTTGGGTGTGACTTTTCTTATTTGACACCAGTAATATCTGACCAACTGATAAAATCAAATTATCCAATGCTTCCCAAATTATCACCTGTACCTATTGGAATGAATCATACATTGGTGACAAAATTAAAGAAACATCAAGATTCATAGAATCATAGAAAGGTAGGGGTTGGAAGGGACCTTTAGAGATCATGTAGTCCAAACCACCTGCAGAAGCAGGTTCACCTAGATCAGGTCACATAAAAACATGTCCAGGCGGGTCTTGAAGACTTCCAAGGAAGGAGACTTAACAAACCCTCTGGGCAGCCTGTTCCACTGCTCTGATATCCTCACAGTGAAATAGTTTTTTCTTATGTTTAAGTGGAACTTTTTGTGTTCCAGGTTCATCCCATTACCCCTTGTCCTGTTGCTAGCTACTATAGAAAAGAGGGATGTCCCAACCTCCTGACACCCACCATTTAGATATTTATAAATGTTAAAAAGATCTCCCCTCAATCTCCTCTTCTCCAGACTAAACAACCCCAGTTCCCGCAGCCTTTCCTCATAAGGAGGATGTTCCAGTCCCCTGACCATCTTGGTGGCCCTGCACTGGACTTTCTCCAGAAGTTCCCTGTCCCTCTTGAGCTGAGGAGCCCAGAACTGGACACAGTACTCCAGATGAGGCCTCACCAGGGCAGAGTAGAGAGGGAGAAGAACCTCCCTTGACCTGCTAGCCACACTCTTCTTGATGAATCCCAGGATGCCATTGGCCTTCTTGGCCATGACGGCACATTGCTGGCTCATATTTAGTTTATTATCAATCAGGACTCCCAGGTCTCTCTCTGCAGAGCTGCTCTTCAGCAATTCGACCCCCAGCCTGCACTGGTGCATGGGATTGTTCCTTCCCAGATGCAGGACTCTGCACTTGTCCTTGTTGAACCTCATGAGGTTCCTCTCTGCCCAACTCTCAAGCCAGTCGAGATCCCGTTGAATGGCAGCACAGTCTTCTGGGGAATCAGTCAGTCCCCTCATCCAGGTCATTGATGAAGATATTGAACAAGACTGGCCCCAGAATCGATCCCTGTGGAACTCCACTGGCCACAGGCCTCCAACCTTGATTCTGTCCCATTGATCACCACCCTCTGGACTCTGTCATTCAGCCAGCTCTCGATCCACCTCACTGTCCACTCATCCAAGCCACACTGCTTGAGCTTTCTGATGAGGACGTTGTGGGAGACAGTGTCAAAAGCCTTACTGAAGTCAAGATAGATGATACCTGCTGCTCTCCCCTCATCTAGCCAGCCAGTTATGCCCTCATAGACAGATATCAGATTTGTCAAACAGGATTTCCCCTTGGTGAAGCCATGTTGACTCCCCCTGATAACCATCTTATCCTTCATATGTTCAGTGATAACATTCAGGATGAGTTGTTCCATCACTTTTCCAGGGATGGAGGTGAGGCTGACCGGCCTGTAGTATCCTGGGTCGTCCTTCTTGCCCTTTGTGAAGACTGGAGAGACATTGACCTTTCTCCAGTCATCAGGCACTTTGCCTGTCCTCCATGATTGTTCAAAAATGATGGAGAGAGGCTTACCAATCACATCAGCCAGTTCCCTCAGAACTCTAGGATGCATCCAATAAGGACTCACTGACTAATGAGTCTTAAGCTTGGCCAACAAGTCTTTAACCTCTTCCTCTTCCACCCAGGGCAAGTCCTCTGCTGTCCTGGCCATTCTGTTATCCTTGCCGGACTGGGCTTCCTGAGCGTTGGCCTTGACCGTAAAGACTGAAGCAAAGAAGGCATTCAGTACTTATTCCTTCTCTGCATCCTCAGACACCAGGGCATCCTCAGCGTTTAGCAGCGGACCCACATTGCCCCTCACCATCCTTTTGCTGCTGATGTATTTGAAAAATGCCTTATTACTGTCCTTAACATCCCTGGCTAAATTTAATTCTAGAAGGGCTCTAGCTTTCCTAATTGCACCCCTGCATGCCCTGGCAATGTTCCTATACTCTTCCCAAGAAGCCAGCCCCTGTTTCCATCTCTCATAGATGACTGCTTTCTGCCTGTGTTGTCCCAGCAGATCCTTGCTCATCCATGGAGGCCTCCTATCTCCTTTTCCTTTTTTCTTGCGCATTGGGACACACTGATCTTGTGCTTGGCAATTCTGTCTTCTAGAATCATATCCCATGAGATCCGTCCAAGTAGATCTTTGAAGAGGCCAAAGTTGACTCGCCTGAAATCCAGGCTTTGTGGCCTGCCTCTTCCACACAGGATCTTGAACTCTAACATCTCATGGTCGCTGCAGCTGAGGTTGTCTCCAATCTTCACATCCCCAACCAGGCCCACCTTATTCATCAGCACCAGGTCCAGCAGCACACTCCTCCTCATTGGTTCCTCGATCATCTGCGACAGGAAGTTGTTGTCAACAATCTGTAGGAACCTCCTGGACTGCGTGTGCTTGGCTGTGTGGCTATCCCAGTAAATATCAGGGTGATTGAAGTTCCCCATGAGGACCAGGGATTGTGATCGTGAGGCAGTTCTCAGCTGTTTGTAGAAGGCCTCGTCCACATCCTCCTCCTGATCAGGTGGCCTGTAACGGACTCCTACAACAATATCACCTGCCTTGCCCTGGCCATTAATTTTTACCCATAAACACTCTACTCTCTCCTTATCCCCACCCAGACACAGTTTGGTACACATTAATTGCTCCCTCACACAGAGAGCAACTCCACCTCCAAGCCTTGTTAGTCTGTTTTTCCGGAACAATACCTAATCCTCCATGGCTGTGTTCCAGTCATGGGAGCTGTCCCACCCTGTCTCATTGACCGCAAAGAGGTTGCAGCTCCACATCCGCACCCACATCTCCAGTTCCTCCTGCTTATTTCCCAGGTTGCGTGCATTGGTGTAGAGGCAGTGCAGGGGCTTACTCAAACACACAGGTTTCCCTGGATGGGTGCAGGAAGTTCCTCCCCAGTTTGACTCTTTCTCAGGGTGGTCAACGTTCTGTATCTCAGTCCAGTGTGCAGTTGAAGGGCACTTATCATTGCATTCCCTGTCCTGCCCTGTTTCCCAGCTGGAGGGGACAACTTGTTCTATTTTGCTTCTCCCCCCACCCCCCAAGCCCCTTAGTTTAAAGATCTCTTTATTAAATTTGCTAGTCTACTCCCAAATAATCCAGTGCCTTTACGGGAGAGATGAATCCCATCCCATCCTATCAAGCTGTAGTCCCCAAGGAAGGATCTATTGTGAAAGTATCAAATGTTGTAGATGTCCGGAAGATCTCAGGTTGTTACACGAGAGGTGGAGGGTACAGAAGATATGTGCACTGGGTGGAGTGAAAGGAAGTGCTTGTTTTACCAGATAAAAGCACATGGTGTAAAGAATTAATTGGAATAAAGCATCATCCATACTGTGTATGTAGTGATCTTTTCCCCTCAGTGGGGATGGGCTGAGTGATCCGTGCAGGCAACCTGGTGATGTTGCCAGTAGTGGCAAGATATTGTGACCCTGACATGATTGGTGGAACGCAGGACGTTGGAACAGGCAGAGTTGGAACAGGTGATTAAGGTACTCAAGGCAGTGGCGCCTGAGGTGGGCGACCAGATTAATCACACGCCCACGGCCACGTGCATCCTATGGATATGGAGGCGGGCTGTGGTAGAGGCACCCACAGAGTTATTAAACATCCAGAATTGGACAACGGTGGAGGAGGAGATGTTACAGGCTGCCTTAGCGGGGACCAAGGGAACAGTTAGCTGTCCAGGGGTATGTGCAGAAAGCACAGACAGAGGAGAGAGTTTGTGGTGATCAGGAGGCTCAAATAAGCTTGGAAATGGAGAATCTGGGGGCGCAGACGGGTTCGTCACTGTGTGGGGATGAGGAATGTGATGGACTTGACAGAGGAGGAGGATGAGGAGTGCGGTCCCAGAGTGGAGCCGCCAGTCGAGCCCCGCCTGCCGGGTTACCTCTGGGATGAGTTGCCAAGGATGCGGACAGGGAATGCTGAGCCCCTTCCATCTGCAGCCGCCGTGGCGCAGCCGCTTCCTGTGCCTGTTAAGTTTCTCCAGAGTCCCCCCCCCACCCCGCGTGCCAACACCACCGGTCCTGGGCCTCACGGACCACTGGGCTCATCCTTTCCATCCTCAATCCATTGCCTCAACGAGTGTAAAAACTGTTGGCCTTGATGTCATGCAGGACAAAGGACATCGGAGGCCAAAATGCTTCAATTGCAGAAAAATGGGAAGTGAAAAAACAATGTCGATGTAGACCATTGGTATGGACAAACTGCTCCATCAGACCATCAGGGTCCAATGACAGATTTAATAGCAATTGTTACAAATGTGGCAAGTTTGGACATAGAGCCACTGAGTGTCGTTCTCGAGTGTCCAGACATGTAACACCTAAGGGAAATGGATTAACGAGTGCATAAAAGGGTGAGCACAATGACACAGAAACATCCTTTGACACCAGTGGCTGACTGGATGGCCTCAGATCAACCACTGCAAGAAGCGCAGGAGTGGATGTGGAAACAGCAATAGATGTAACCGTCCACAATACGGATATAATGGTTATCCCATCCAATGCTAATGGATCCCTTGGTTTAAGTGCTCTGCTTTTAGGTTGGTCATTGGCCTCTCAACAAGGTATTTTCGTGCTCCCCGATGTTATTGATGTAGGTTATTGAGGAAACGTTGGAACTAAAATAGCTCAATTCCTTTCAGGGCTAAAGTTCCATTTGCAGATAGTCCTGAGCAGTTAGTCCTGGATCCACTGGTGTACTTGAGGTAAGACTTACAATGCCACTTTCACAGGCAAAGCCCACTCAGATGGTTGTATTTCAACATCCAAATGGTGAACAAATGGTTGCATACAATATGTTACTTGATACGGGAGTAGACATTACCATTATTCCGTTATCCTATTGGTAAAAAAGCTGGCCTTTACAGAGTTTAGAGACCCCTGTTGTCAGAGTAGGAGGAACACAGATGACAAAAATTAGCAGAGACCTGATTTTGGAATGGATACAGGACGAAGAAAATAGATGTGTGTAAATTAGACCCTATGTGATGAATACTTCAGTTTGGCTTTTAGGTAGAGATGCCTTAAGCCAAATGGGCTTTCGTTTGTCGAATGAAAATTTTTAGTAGCAGCCATTGATGGACAACCAATCCTGAAGTTAACCTGGCTCACAGATAAACTAGTTTGGATTGATCAATGGCCACTGAGCAAAGAAAAGCTCGCCCAGATTCATGAATCAGTAAATGAACAATTAGGAAAAGGTCATATTAAGCCATTCACATGGAATACACCAATTTTTACTATCCCTAAAAAATCAGGGAAATGGCAACTGTTACACGATTTAAGAGTTGTTAATGCAGTAATGCAGGATAGGAGTGCTTTACAGCCAGGATTACCCTCTCCTGCAATGCTTCCAAAAGAATGGCCCCTGTTGGTGACTGACCTAAAGGACTGTTTTTTCACAATTCTTCCCCATGAGGACAACAGTGAGAAGTTTGCCTTTACAATGTCATCTGTTAAAAGGTACAAAGGCATGCCTCTTGGAAATATTTAGATAATATTATCACCAGTGTGCGCGTTTACCCTCAGAAGGTGGCAATAAAAACAGAAATTGCTAATTTAGCAGATGTTCAAAAGCTAATAGGTGATATCCAATGGGTACGAACTATATGTGATATCATGAATGAGGATCTTGTGCCACTAATGCCTTTGTTAAAAGGGTCAGTAGAAGCTGACAGTGCGCGAAAACTGTCCCGACAGCAAATATAAGAATAGAAAAGATAGGAAAGAAGATAGTCAATAACTACAGTCACCTATATGATCCTGACTTGTCTATTAACATTGCTGTGATAAGTCAAAACCAGCATGTAATGGCAGTCTTGATACAATGGGATTCAGTAGCGAAAGACCCATTGAGGATCCTGGAGTGGATAATTTTGTCATATAATTTGCAAAAAACAATTACCACGAGACTAGAGGCAATTGCAAAAATAAAAGTTAAGGCCAGAAAACATCTGCTGGTAATAGCAGGGATTGAGGCAGATGTCATTTTCGTTCCTCTCACAGATGAATTCTTGAACTGGGCACTGCAGCAGTCTGGTGAATTACAGTGGGCCTTATTGTCATATCTGGGGACTATATATAATCATTATCCAGTCCATAAATTGTTTTCCATTAAATTAAAAATGGAAGACCGACCATTGAGATCAACAGTACCCGTTAAAGGCCTAACTTTTTACCGACGCAAGCAGGAGTGGTTTGGTGGGAGAATGGACAATGGCAAAACCTAACTGTTCACTCCCCAGGCAGCTCAGTTCAACTGTTGGAGTTAATGGTTGTGGTTACAGCTTTCGAGAAATGGCCAGACGGTCCATTAAACACCATCTCTGATTTCCTATATGTGGCCGATGATGTCACTGAATTAGAGAGAGTGTTGTTGAAAGAAATCTCTAATCAGAGTCTGTATAACTGTTTGTACAGCTCTGACATCAGATAAATGAACGTCAAACTGACTATTATATTAGACATATTCAAAGTAATTTGGACTTAAAAGACGTCTTATCAGTTGGCAATGAAATTGTTGAAAAGATAATGGCAGCTCCTTTATTAATAACTATGTGGCCAATAATTGACAAATTTTCTCAAGTCCAAAGATCGCATGACTTTTTTCACCAAAGTGAAAAAATACTGGCAAAGTACTTTGACCTAACCATATTGGACGCTCAGGATATTGTTTCCACATGCCCCGCATGTCAGAATCAAATCGACCTAGGTGCAGGATTTAATCCCAGGGGTCTGGCACCATTAGGAATATGGCAATCGAATATCACAGTCTATGCTCCCTTTGGAAGCTTTAAACGGTCTCTGGTTACAAAAAAATCCCTGGTTACAGAAAAAAAGAAAGGCAAAGGCTCATCTTCAAAGCCCTCCTTCCAGAGTGCCCACTAGAAACAAGTATGAGGCACTGGCGACAAGGGACTTCAATGAGCAAGCTCCAAAAGGGGAAAACCCACTAAACAACCCATGAGCTGCTCCACCTGCAGTAGGTAATGGACATCGCAGGAAGAGGCGAAGGGTGCTTGTGTGGGTGACACACTGCTAAGGGGCACTGAGAGACCCATCTATGGAGCAGATAAGGAGTCAAGAGAGGTGTGCTGTCTGCCAGGAGCCAAGATCAGGGATGTGGCCGAGAGTGTCACGGCTTGTCAGGGATGCAGGCTACTACCCCTTACTTGTGTTCCATGTAGGTATGAATGATGTCATGAGGCATGACATCTCCAGGATCCAGATGGATTTTAAATCCTTGGAGGAGCAGGTAAAAGGTTATTTTCTCCTCTGTCTTGTTCACCAGAGATAAAGGAGGAGTTTGAAATGGAAAATTCAGCCAAGTGAACTCCTGGCTGAGAGACTGGTGCCGATGGGAAGGCTTTGGGTATTTGAAAATGGATCCTTCCTTGGGGACTACAGCTTGATAGGATGGATGGGATTCATCTCTCCCGTAAAGGCACTGGATTATTTGGGAGTACACTAGCAAATTTAATAAAGAGGTCTTTAAACTAAGGCACTTGGGGGGTGGGGGGAGAAGCAAAATAGAACAAGTTGTCCCCTCCAGCTGGGAAACAGGGCAGGACAGGGAATGCAATGATAAGTGCCCTTCAACTGCACACTGGACTGAGATACAGAACGTTGACCACTCTGAGAAAGAGCCAAACTGGGGAGGAACTTCCTGCACCCATCCAGGGAAACCTGTGTGTTTGAGTAAGTCCCTGCACTGCCTCTACACCAATGCACGCAACCTGGGAAATAAGCAGGAGGAACTAGAGGAGGAGGAACTAACAAGGCGTGGAGGTGGAGTTGCTCTCTGTGTGAGGGAGCAATTAATGTGTACCGAACTGTGTCTGGGTGAGGATGAGGAGAGAGTAGAGTGTTTATAGGTAAAAATTAATGGCCAGGGCAAGGCAGGTGATATTGTTGTAGGAGGCCACCTGATCAGGAGGAGGATGTGGATGAGGCCTTCTACAAACAGCTGAGAGCTGCGTCACTATCACAATCCCTGGTCCTCATGGGGAACTTTAACCACCCTGATATTTGCTGGGATAACCACACAGCCAAGCACACGCAGTCCAGGAGGTTCCTACAGATTGTTGACAACTTCCTGTCGCAGATGATCAAGGAACCAATGAGGAGGAGTGTGCTGCTGGACCTGGTGCTGATGAATAAGGTGGACCTGATTGGGGATGTGAAGATTGGAGACAACCTCAGCTGCAGCGACCATGAGATGTTAGAGTTCAAGATCCTGTGTGGAAGAGGCAGGCCACAAAGCCTGGATTTCAGGCGAGTCAACTTTGGCCTCTTCAAAGATCTACTTGGACGGATCTCATGGGATATGATTCTAGAAGACAGAATTGCCAAGCACAAGATCAGTGTGTCCCAATGCGCAAGAAAAAAGGAAAAGGAGATAGGAGGCCTCCATGGATGAGCAAGGATCTGCTGGGACAACACAGGCAGAAAGCAGTCATCTATGAGAGATGGAAACAGGGGCTGGCTTCTTGGGAAGAGTATAGGAACATTGCCAGGGCATGCAGGGGTGCAATTAGGAAAGCTAGAGCCCTTCTAGAATTAAATTTAGCCAGGGATGTTAAGGACAGTAATAAGGCATTTTTCAAATACATCAGCAGCAAAAGGATGGTGAGGGGCAATGTGGGTCCGCTGCTAAACGCTGAGGATGCCCTGGTGTCTGAGGATGCAGAGAAGGAATAAGTACTGAATGCCTTCTTTGCTTCAGTCTTTACGGTCAAGGCCAACGCTCAGGAAGCCCAGTCCGGCAAGGATAACAGAATGGCCAGGACAGCAGAGGACTTGCCCTGGGTGGAAGAGGAAGAGGTTAAAGACTTGTTGGCCAAGCTTAAGACTCATTAGTCAGTGAGTCCTTATTGGATGCATCCTAGAGTTCTGAGGGAACTGGCTGATGTGATTGGTAAGCCTCTCTCCATCATTTTTGAACAATCATGGAGGACAGGCAAAGTGCCTGATGACTGGAGAAAGGTCAATGTCTCTCCAGTCTTCACAAAGGGCAAGAAGGACGACCCAGGATACTACAGGCCGGTCAGCCTCACCTCCATCCCTGGAAAAGTGATGGAACAACTCATCCTGAATGTTATCACTGAACATATGAAGGATAAGATGGTTATCAGGGGGAGTCAACATGGCTTCACCAAGGGGAAATCCTGTTTGACAAATCTGATATCTGTCTATGAGGGCATAACTGGCTGGCTAGATGAGGGGAGAGCAGCAGGTATCATCTATCTTGACTTCAGTAAGGCTTTTGACACTGTCTCCCACAACGTCCTCATCAGAAAGCTCAAGCAGTGTGGCTTGGATGAGTGGACAGTGAGGTGGATCGAGAGCTGGCTGAATGACAGAGTCCAGAGGGTGGTGATCAATGGGACAGAATCAAGATTGGAGGCCTGTGGCCAGTGGAGTTCCACAGGGATCGATTCTGGGGCCAGTCTTGTTCAACATCTTCATCAGTGACCTGGATGAGGGGACAGAGTGTACCCTCAGCAAGTTTGCTGATGACACTAAACTGGGAGGACTGGCTGATTCCCCAGAAGACTGTGCTGCCATTCAACGGGATCTGGACTGGCTTGAGAGTTGGGCAGAGAGGAACCTCGTGTGGTTCAACAAGGACAAGTACAGAGTCCTGATTGATAATAAACTAAATATGAGCCAGCAATGTGCCGTCATGGCTAAGAAGGCCAATGGCATCCTGGGATTCATCAAGAAGAGTGTGGCTAGCAGGTCAAGGGAGGTTCTTCTCCCTCTCTACTCTGCCCTGGTGAGGCCTCATCTGGAGTACTGTGTCCAGTTCTGGGCTCCTCAGCTCAAGAGGGACAGGGAACTTCTGGAGAGAGTCCAGCGCAGGGCCACTAAGATGATCAGGGGAATGGAACGTCTTTCATATGAGGAAAGGCTGCAGGAACTGGACTGTTTAGTCTGGAGAAGAGAAGATTAAGGGGAGATCTTATTAACATTTATAAATATCTAAAGTGTGAGTGTCAGGAGGTTGGGACATCCCTTTTTTCTATAGTAGCTAGCAACAGGACAAGGGGTAATGGGATGGAGCTGGAACACAAAAAGTTCCACTTAAACATAAGAAAAAACTTTCACTGTGAGGATGTCAGAGTAGTGGAACAGGCTGCCCAGAGGGGTTTTGAAGTCTCCTTCCTTGGAAGTCTTCAAGACCTGCCTGGACATGTTTTTATGCGACCTGATCTAGGTGAACCTGCTTCTGCAGGGGTGTCGTAGTTTGAGCCTGGCTGGATGCCAGGTGCCCACCACACCGCTCTATCACCCACCTCCTCAGCAAGCCAGGGAAGGGGAGAAAATAAGATGAGAGTCTCGTGGGTTGAGATAAAAGCAGTTTAATAAAGAAACAGCAAAGCCGCGCGCGCGGGAAGCAAAGCAAAAGCAGATAAAGCTGTTACTCTCTACTTCCCATCAGCAGCGACATCCAGCCACCTCCCGAGAAGCAGGGCTGCGGTACGCGTAGCGGTTGCTTTGGGAAGGCCAGAAATGAATCTCGCCTCCCCTTCCTGCTCATCTCCCCCAATTGATATTACTGAGCTGACGTCATATGGTATGGAATATCTCCTTGGTCAGCCTGGATCAGCTCTCCTGGCCATAGTCCCTCCCAAGATCATGCCCACCCACAGCTATTGGTGAAGGTGGGGGAAGGAATGCTGGAGGGACAGCCCTGATGCTGTGCAAGCAGTAGTCATAATATTGATATCAACAGTAAGCACAGCACTGCAGGAGCTGCTGTGGAAAATCACTACCATCCCAGTCCCACTACAAGGGGGATTGGACTAGATGATGTCTAAAGGTCCCTTCCAATCCCTACCATTCTTTGATTCTATGATTCTTTATCAGATTTTGGTTGGTGCTCTGGCTTAAGGGCATGGATCTGGCAAACTTGCTGGGTAGGTCCCTGTGGTTTCCCAGTGATGGATTCAATTCAACCCATGCGACGCCCGTAATTCACTGACTCCTGCAGAAACTCACTCCAAGTGGTTATGTGCTCCTGATCTTGGGGGGAGAGGGGGGTTGTGCAGCATCATTCATAGCTCTAGTAACCTGTATGTGATCTTGGACTTTAGCAACATATGTCTATAACAGTCAGTGAGGCCACGAATAAGGGGAGTCAGTCTCACTGAGTCAATAGGGGCTAACATTGGAGACCTCTGCTCCAAATTCCTTTCATACGTAGCTTTTATGCAAGTTGCCTTTTGCACTGATGCAGCTAAATCAGAGAACCCTGAAGTTTTAATAATAAGTGGATCTCCTCTTTCTTGTGGATCTATCCCACTGTCTCAGTAAGTTGCTTGTGTAATGAGTGAATAGTTATTATCACTATTTGGGATGGTCAGGAACACTTCAGGAACCCAATACCCTCTCTTCTTCATTTAAGAGAATGCAATCTCCCCCTGTAAGGGAGACTCGCCACATATATTCTGTCTCAGACTCCTCTGGACGCCTGGTATATTTCTCCTGCAACTTTGCCAATTCAGCAGGAGATCAAGGGACAATTCACACAGTGGTTCGAACCTCATTTTCCCCATCATCGGCAGTTTCAGTTTTAAGCAATTGGTTCAAGGGAAGGTGTTCAGATTCAGTATTATCATTGTAATTGAACTCCTCTTCAGTAACATCACTGAGATCATTAGGCCAAATATCCCCGTCCCAGGTTTCAGGGTCAACAAAATGTGTCAGTTTACAGATTTGTTTAGCTGAGATCGATAACGGGATTTGGTTCAGTAAAAAATCTAGTTTTTGCTGTGGCTGCTTCTCTCACTTTTCGGTGGAGACTAATTATAAGTTCCCAATTTTCCCTTTTAAGGGCTTGATTATTAGTTTGCAGCTCTCCAATTTCACTCTTCGTGTCTCAGGTTTCAGTTTAAAGAATGTTTATTTGTGTTGCCAATTTCCATCCCTTTTCCCCTTCAAAGGTAAATGATGTTTTCAACACCTCTTTTTCGGACTTCAAAACAGTTTATTCTACACCTGCAGTTATTTCAAGGGAGGGGACTTATTGCTGAGTACAAGATAAACAAGCCCCTAATATCGTACAAGCAATACCTTTACCATCCTTAAACTTTTGTTCACATCTACATACTTCTATCTGCTCTACAACTTTATCCTCATCTTTCCAAAAATTTTGGTCCCATTCGATTCCCGCTTGGGATGGTGCACACTTTAATTTTTTTGCAGTAGTTTATCTATGGCAATCCTGCCGACTATGCCAATTTTTCTCTTACATGAAGAGTGAGAGTCCCTCCCAGGGACTTTCACCAAAAGCAGTTTCACAAAATCAAGGGTCTTAACTTTCCCTGTCGGAGTCCCTCTGGGGAACTTTCACCAAAAATAATTTTGCGAAGTCAAGAATTAAAATTTGTTTTATGAGAATTTATTAAGGTGACAGATAGATTTGAGATTGCCATTGATAAATTCCCTTACTGCAGTAGCACTAATATATGATAAAATGCCAGCAATACTTATCCTGGCGATTCTTCGCCACAGAGTGAAAAAGAAGCGCAATTCTTACCAAGAAAGTGTCCCTGTCTTGGTGAAGGACAAGGAGTACAGTCCATCAACTTTCTTGTCTTGATCTTCAGTCTCTTTCTCCCTGCTGCGTCTTTCTCTCAGTCTGCTTGAGAAGAAGCGGAGCAAAAATGCTCAAAAGGTCTAAAAGTCAAAGCAGACAAAAGGGCAAATAGCAGTAAAAGCAAAAAGCTCTAAAGAACAAAAAAAGGCAAAAAGCAAAAAGGCAGGGTCTGTCTACCTCTTCCTGGGGACTTTTATACCCAAAGCTTCTCTGTCCTCTCTCTGGGGTGACATTTGACATGACTTGGGTGGAGAGTTGAGGAACATAGCCATATATGTTTTAGTATGTTTTGCTCATTTTCATTTTTAGAGGTGTCAAAGGAGTGTTAACTTTAATATTCATTTTACGGTTAATGAAGCATTTTTCTCACTCTGGGCACCTGTGGCCTTGCTGAAACTGTTTTGAAGATGTTTTTCTGCTCAATCCCATGATTTATAGCCAAAACAAGACCATCTTACTTCCACAAGGCTTCCTCCCTCGACTGCTTCTCAGGCTGATCTCTCAGGTCTGCACCTCCCAGGTCTGCACAAGAGATAAGTGGGTACTGGCAGTTTTAACCCTTTGTATGTGATTCCCACAGGGAGTCCAGCTGTCTGGCTTTCCTACCCTCCAATTCCAGGCTACTGACCCCATTATCCCAGCATGGAAGCATCCAGGTGACAAGAGACTCCTGTGGATGAAGGCTGAAATTCTTTTGCATGTCTCGCAACTCGCTCAGGGATAGGAATTGGGTGGTAACCATCTCATTCATGAGTTCTGCCTCTTCCTCTTGTGATGGTACTGTTTCTACTTCTTTCTCCTCTCCCTTTGTAGTTGGAGTTTTTTGCCTTTCTATATGAGTTGACTTTCACATCCAACATTTCTTCTTCTCTGTAGGGACGACTGATACTGGCACAGATTGGTTCTTTGATTCAGCTGTAGTACCTGCCACCAGGGTTTGAGTATCCATGGTTCCTGGTGCTGGGGTTTGAGTATCTACAGTGCATGTCATTGGGGTTGGGGTAGCCGCAGTACCTGTTGGTCTATTTTTCTCCTCTTCCCCCTGAGGGTGCTGCCTAATGTTGAGCAGTATTTGGTAGATACTGGCCCGTACCCAGTACAGTGCGATCAGTTGTGCCTCTTTGGAATAACCACAACATTTTCAAGTACTCTGTCACTCTATCAGAGTCCTGTAGTTGTTCAAGGGTAAAGCTCCAAACCATTGGAGGTGAGAAGTTCTCTAGATACCTGCCCATATTCTCTCACATGCCATTCCACCCATGACTATCCAGCCTTTGGGCAGATCTTTGAGCAAAACTCTTTACAAATTTTACAACCCTAAGATGTGAAACATTTTGGGAGACATAGCAGTAAAAGCAGGATCACTGGAATGTCCCAAGAGTATCCAAAAATCCTCAAATGCTGTTGTAGTTAGCCAGGAGAAAGAGGAGGTAAAAGTGTGGGAGAATGTATCCCTCCCTGTCCTCCCCATAGATTGGGTGAGATTGCTAATGAATTCTGAGAGGAAAAGCCTGAGGTATGGAAGTGACAACAGTGTCGTATACAAATACCAGCTGAACCTCATAACCAACAATATAATCATATGTTGACAGCATCCAATATAACAAAATCATGGTCCTCATTCCTCTTCCAGAGGTGATAAACAGCACCGCAGGGAACACGTAGAGCAGGTAAGAGTGCATAAGACCACCATGTAAACAGCTGAAGGAGCATTGTGACCATCTGCCTCATCTAACTAATGTAAGAAATCTGTATAATAAATTCCAGTACACTCTGGCCAGATCTGTCCTTATCTCAACCCTCTTGTGCCCCATGTTGGGCACCAAGAAGACTGTCGTGGCTTAAACAAAGCTGACAATAACCAAACCATTCAATTATTCACTCCTCCCCACCTCAGCAGGATGGGGAGGAGAATCAGGAGGAAAATGTAGGGCTTTGTGGGTTGAGATAAGGACAATTTAATAGAAGGACACAGAGAATAAGCAGATACGATGACAACAAAGGAATATAGAAAACAAGCAATGCACAGTGTAACTTCTCAATGCCAGCAGCCCAATGCTCAGTCCCAACAGAAAAGCTGCATTTCCCACGTGAACTGCTGGGCCCTGGCAGCTGCCCTTATATACTGAGCATGAAGTCAGCATGTTATGGAATAGCGTAGCCTCGCCATCTTGCATCATATGGGAAAAGTTAACCCTATCTCTGCCAAACCCAGGACATAAGGGATGTGGATAGATCCCTCATATTGAGGGATACAGGCAATAGAACAAGAGGAAATGGCCTCAAGTTGCACTGGAGGAGGTTCAGGCTGGATATTAGGAGGAATTTCTTTACTGAAAGGGTTTGTCAGGCATTGGAACAGTCTGTCCAGGAAGTTGGTGTATTCACTGTCCCTAGAGATTTTTAAAAGATGGGTGGATGTTGTACTTAGGGAAGTGGTCTAGTGGTTGATAGGGCTAGGAGAAAGGCTGGACTCGATCTTAAAGATTTGTTCCAGCTGAAATGATTCTATGATTCTATGGGAGCCAGCAGTTATTTTCATTTCCCAAGTCCAGGGACACCTCTCAGGTATCACCCAGCTTAATTTGGGGATGACACCAGGGAAATTCCAGTGTTTCTGATTTTCCTGATAAAATGAGAGGCAAATTCAGTATAGTACAGGTGTGGGCAAATTCAGCCTATGGTCAACACAAGCCTGTAACTCCTGACCATCTAATACTGCAATCCCATAATTTAAATTCAGCGTCATTCTAGACAATTTTGGAAGTTCTCATATTTCTGTTACATTTTCTTCCAGGTAGTTCCACTAGATAATATCACGATATTCAGGTCTGAAGCTCAGGAAATCAGCCAACAACCATATCAACATCCTGTATTCTTGGCAGCCAGTACTTCCAAAACTCCTTTACCCTCCTCTCTTGCAACACAGTGTAGCAGGGCACTCTGCCCAGTGAAAAGATACAAGATGAAGGTCACACTGTTTTCTAGTGGTCAAGGCCATTACAAACCAGTTTCACTTGACCATCTCCAAGAATAATTGGGGAGGATGAGATAATTTCTGAGCTAGTGGGATATGAAGCAGACATCTCCGAGATAACATTGTTTCTAGAAACCAGATGTTCCTGCTAGCTCTATGGTGATGTAATTTCATTAACACATGACTGTCATTCAATCACTCTATTCTATAAAAGCCCAGTCTCATTTTTGTGGGGTAGAGGATTCCTACATACTCATCTTTGGCGTGTGTCTGGAAATCTCCCCCTTGAACAGGGACACCCCTCAAGGTTACCCTCTGGAGCTGAGAGAAAGAGAATTGCCCATAGTCATTTATATGTGTAAGTAACATCATTCTCTATTAAATAAGTAATCATTAAGCTAACTTTAAATAGTTAATTCCATTAATAAGTAGTAGTAACAGAACTATTATTATGTAGTAAGTGTTCCTCTAACTCATTACCTACTAAAACACAAAATGTGTATTTTTATCCTGATTGAAACTGTATAAAAAAATATTTCCAATTCCAATCATATCATTATTGTATAAAAATAAAATTCTGGTTTACTATACTTTCCAAATTTGCCATCATTACCCTGCAGATGGGGAACACACAGAGACAAACCCAGTATATCACAGACTGCATAATAGTCACATCTACACTTAGGTAAATTTGTGATACACTTGACTGCCTTAACAACTAGCTAAAAAGTAGTACAAGTGAATGGCTTCAGTGTTGATTAAAAGATATTATATAGGTAAAGACAGTGAGAGCGGTTTGGTGGAAGCATGCTTGTTGGAAACATTAATGATCTTTAGCTAGTAGAGATCTCACAGACATGTGCAGGGTAAAGTTCCAGCATATTCTTCAGTTTGAGATTTGTTTGAGCACCACGACAGTCTCTAGCTCACTGTCCCCCATTCACCCCCACCCTCCTTAGGACAATAGAGGCCCCAGTGAAATGGGAGGAAAAAAAAATATAACCAAGGATGTAGTGGATTGAGACAAGGGCAGGGAGGGCTCACTGCCAATTATGGTTCTGGGCAAAACAGACTCCACTACTTGACTTAGAGAGGAAAGTAAGGAAACTTTATTCTACTACCTTCAAGAAACAGAACAGAACAAGAAGCAAAAAGAGAGCAGGATGATGAGAAAATTACAACCAGCACTTTAAGATCTCCCTCTCCCATCCCTCCTTTCTTCCCAGGCTCACTGCTCCCAATATCTCTACCTCCTCCCCGCTCAGTGGCCCAGCAGGAAGGGTAGGGAATCACAGAATCTTAAGGGTTGGAAGGGACCTCGAAAGATCATCTAGTCCGCCCTTCCCTGCCAGAGCAGGATCACCTAGAGTAGGTCACACAGGAACTCGTCCAAGTGGGTTTTGAGTGTCTCCAAAGAAGGAGATTCCACAATGCATCTGGGCATCCTGTTCCAGTGCTCCATCACCCTCACAGTGAAAAAATTCTTCCGTTTCTTTGGAACCTCTTGTGTTCCAGTTTATATCCATTGCCCCTTGTCCTATCATTGGCCATCATTGAGAAGTACCTGGCTCCATCCTCCTGACACCCACCGTTTACATATCTGTAAACATTAATGGAGTCATCCCTCAGTCTCTTCTCCAAGCTAAAGAGTCCCAACTCCCTCAGCCTTTCATCATAAGGGAGATGCTCCATCCCCTTAATCATCTTTGTGGCCCTGTGCTGAACTCTTTCCAGCAGCTCCCTGTCCTTCTTGAACTGAGGGACCCAGAACTGGACACAATATTCCAGATGTGGAATGGGACATGTGGTCACTCACAGATGGTCTCTGCCACTTCTCTCTTCTCAGAGGAGGATGACTCCTTGCAATCTTCCCCTGCTCCAATGTGGTGTCCCTCCCACAGGACACAGTCCTTAACAAACTTCTTTGGTGTGGGTTCTTCGCAGCAGCTACAACTTCTGCAAATACGAGGTTCCTCCACGGGACATGACCTCCTCCGGCCATAGTCACTGCCCTTGATGGAGGGTCTTTTACAAAATGCAAACAAATCTCTGCTTCACCAGTCAACTCCACAGGATGCAGGGACATCTCTGCTCCAGCACACCTCCTCCTCTCTTCCCTTGCCGACCTTGGAGTCCGGATGGTCGCTTCTCTCTCAACTCCTTGCACTACCACCAGCCAGAAAAGAATGAAGGACAGAAGAAAAAGGAACAGGAAGAACCCTCCTCTTCCAGCTGCTGTTTTTAAAAAAGTGATCATAGAAGGACCTAATTGGCTCAGCCCCAGAAGTGGGTCTGGCTCAGAGCTGGGGAGAGTTTTGAGGAACTTCTTACAGGAGCCATGACAGATGTGCACCATTTGTGTTTGACACAAAATAAGAGTTTACCTAGTTAGTTTTCATGGGAATGGACCCACTACCACCAAGGTAGGAATTACTCATGAGTAGAGCCATAGTGTATTGGGATGAGAGCTTCCATTATCTGTTTCTTAAGTTATAGGACTTAGTTACTCCCTTGTGTGGATCTCGAGAAAGCAGGGGTTTTATATTTCTTCTTTTTAATGATGCTGTAATTTTAGTGAATGCCACTGGATCTAAGAATTACCGGACAGAAGTAAATACTATCTGTCAGCATAATATGAACTAAATAGGATAGAATGATCACTTCAGTATTTTTCAGATATGTCCAAATGTTCTGATTAATTTATGTTTAAAAACCATGACTTACTGAATATTGTCTCATAGCAAATTCCCAAGTGTTTTCTTTTCCAGATGACAGAATCATGAAAATTCCATTATCCTACTTTATGTATGCAGTTGAATTAGTATTTCCTATCAAAATGCCATGAAATTCAGTTTTCCAATGCCTCATATCCTGTTTCACTCCTATCCTAATATATCTTGATCATCTTTCACATATATATCTATTTTGAAAGTTGTCATACATATTCCTAGACCAGTTACAGATTACCATTAAAAATACAGTAATTGACGCTTTACATGCACACAAGGTTTTATAAAATATTAATTGCCTATTATTCCTGTTGCAGGTGGAAACACTAGAAATATGCTTCTCTCCTGCAACATAACAAACTGGTTTTTGAGTTGTTTTATTGTGCTTTGAAACAGATATGTGCACTGAAAATTGCCATAATCTCAACTTCAAAAATAAGACTCTTAGTGAGATTTCACTCCTTAAGTATGTCTAGACTGTGAAATGGATGCATACCATCAGATTCCTCAGAATTTCCAGATAAGACAGACCATTGTCACGTGCATGCATTTTCTTTTCATGGTTGCAAGACTATGAAAGAATTCATAGTATGTTCATGGTCTTCTTCTGATATGCAACTAAGACATGTCCAAGGCATATGCTTTCTGTATCAGATTCACTTTAAAAATGACATGGATAAAGACAGTCAGAAAACCCCTGTACTAAGGGACTCCATTCTTACAGATTGTATGCAGCAGAGTAACTTACCAGACATATGGGAAGAGAAGACAGAGCTCATTCTGAAAGAGCTTGGAAAATAAGGGAAAAAGTGGTTATGTCCCTGCTTGGTGGTTTGTGCAGAGACTTGAAAGAATAGCTGGGAGGGTGAAGACCTGGAAAGATACACTGGGATTTTAGATTAATTAAGTGCTTAATTTGGTTTGAACTACTTTTGTTTGGGTTTTGTGGTGAAGCAATCTATGAAAAAAAATGTACCTGTCATTTCAGCTGTACATGGACATTCAGTCCCCTAGACTGAACTATGGTTATATCACAGTGAAAAGCCCCTGAAATGTGTGTAGTATGGGCATCAAGTCTCCAGGACTACAATTTAAATGCTTTCATGCCATCCTTTCAATCTGCACCACTTTTGAATGATCACAATCTTGTGATACATTCCTTGAGGAGATTCTCAATTATGGAGTTTATTTCTGGAGCAAAAAAGACGAGCAATCTGCTTATCTCTTAGGTGTCATCCACCATAGGCTAGACTCATTCATGTAACTTCTTTCACAAAGGCGGGCAACATCAGTAGCTCAAGCATCTCAGATGAAGACTGAAAAGATCTCATAAAAGAGAATCCAGAGTTCAGAAATAAAAAGCACCTTAAATGGGTGCTTTCAAGTGGGAATTATTTTCTGAAATCATACCTCCATTGAACAGATAATGTATGCAGTACACTTCAGTGAGGTACAGAAGTACAGAGATTTAGAATTACCTAGTCTGACTCCTGGAAACAATACACGGTCAAATATGGGTTATGTGGGATGATTCAGAAACCAAGCTCTGTCTTCTGCCACAATCATAGAAAATCACATTATAATGTAGTGTGCAATATGCCAGTGGGAATCTTAAGCAGCCCAAAAATAGACAGTCCATTATTTCAGTAGTATGAACATGAGTCTCAACAACACCAAGACAAGAATATCAGAAATAATGTTTTATTCTTAATTTATTGTTGTAGGCATCCAGAAGATCTCGGGTTGTAACGCGGGAAGTGGAGGGTACAGAAGAGGTGAGCACAGGGTGGAGTGAAAGGAGATGCTTGTGTTACCAGATAAGAGCACATGGTGTAAACAATTAGTTGAAATAAAGCATCATCCATACTGTGTATGTAGTGATCTTGTCCCCTCAGCGGGGATGGGCTGAGTTATCCATACAGGCGGCGTGGTGATGTTGCTGGTAGCGGCAACAATGTATATTTTATATATTCTCTGAAATGAATTATATTATAGGAGAAAAAAAAGCCAGATTTTTTTTTTTACAATTTCTACTAGAATTCTAATTAAAAAAAGAGATAAAATATACCATTATATAGGTTATAAGTATGAAAACATCTTTTGTTTTCTCATTTTTAATTTTAGGTCTGATATCTGAAATGAATTAAACTTTTAGTTCTGCAAAACTTCCAAAGGTAACTTATAAGTAATCTATTGAATCATTGTGGATTCACTAGTCAGTAATGTTTATGAAAAATAAAAAACTAAAGAAGTAGCCAGAAAACTGTAGTTATGGGAGGATGTTATGGGAGACAGTGTCAAAAGCCTTGCTGAAGTCAAGGTAGATGATATCTGCTGCTCTCCCCTCCTATAGCCAACTGGTTATGCACTCATAAAAGGATATCACGTTAGTCAAACAGAATTTCCCCTTGGTGAAGCCATGTTGACTCCCCCTGATAACCATCTTATCCTTCATATGTTTAGTGACTACATCCAGGATGTGTTATTACATCATATTTCCTGGGATGGAGGAGAGACTGACCGGCCTGTAGTTTCCCAGGTTGTCCTTCTTTCCCTTTTTGAAAACTGGAATGACCTTGGCCTTTCTCCAGTCCTCAGGCACCTCACCTGTCCTCCATGTTTGTTCAAAAATGATGGTGAGTGGCTTAGCAACCACATCAGCCAGCTCCCTCAGAACTCTAGGATGCATCCCATCAGGACTTATGAGCATTAAGCTCGGCCAACAAGTCTTTAGGCTCTTCCTCATCCACCCAGGGATGTCCTCTGCTGTCCAGACCATCCTACTATCCTTGCTGGACTGGTCTTCCTGAGGAGTGACCTTGGCTGTAAAGACTGAAAAGCAAAGAAAGCATTCAGTAGGTCAACTTCCTCTGCATACTCAGTCAGCAGGGCACCCTCAGCATTTAGCAGCAGGCCCACATTCCCTGTAATCTTCCTTTTGCTGCTAATATACCTGAAAAATCCCTTCTTGTTTTCCTTTACTTTCTTAGCCAGGTTTAATTCCAAAAGGGGTTTAGCCTTCCTGGATGCCATCCTGCATTGCTCTGCAAAGTTCCTATACTCTTCCCAAGAAATCAGTCCCTGTTTCCACCTCTCATAAATGACTGATTTCTCCGTGTTTTGTACCAGCAGCTCTTTGTTCATCCATGGAGGCCTCATGCTTCCTTTTCTACATGTAGGGACACACTGATATGTGCAATATTTGCTTTACATATAACAGCTTTTACAAATGAAAACAATTTATATTAGTGATGCACAAGAAAAGGCTTACAGGCTGAGTAAAGAATCCTTAGAAAAGAAAGAGAAAATCTTAACTTATTAGAAAATTATTTAAAGGCCTTAACCCCAGAACTGGACACAGGACTCCAGATGAGGCCTCAGCAGGGCAGAGTAGAGGGGGAGCAGAACCTCCCTTGACCTGCTGCTGATGTGCAAAAGCAGACATACAGAAGGGAAAGGTCTGAGAAAGTTAGAAAGACACGATTCACTGTAACTTAACACCATGATAAGAAACCTCAGCTCACTGGAATTCGAACCACTCATTAGTAAAGGCCTTGAAGACCCTGAAAGCTGATAACTAAGAAGCTGGTGTGCAGACAGCTGCAGATAAGAAGGACTTGGAATGTGGAAAACAGAATTGTTTGTATCCTGCCCCATGGCATGGAAATCTACCAGAGACACTGAACAAGTGTAAGTTCGAAGAGGACTTATTACAATACAAAGCGGGGATAGGTCATGAATATGTAATAGGCGCTTATGCATACCCCTACCTGCACACTATAAGTAGCCCTTTGTTAGAGAATAGGCTGTACAAGTTGGGCAGAATTATCTCCCTCGCACCTGCCGGTGCAATACATACCTGCTTTATAATCCGTAACTGTGTTATAAAGTTTGTTCTGCACGTCAATTGGCAAGCCAGTCACGAGGCCTCCTCTGCCCGGCTGTGGAGTGTGGAACATTTTAGGCGCGCCACCGGACTATTTCTCCGGAGAATCTCCCATCTCCTTTCAATCGCTGCAGGGGAAGAGACGGACGGGCCAGTGGATCAGGTATGTAAATTGAGAAAGCCTGCAGGGGTATAGGGGACAAGTCCGTAAGCTGTGTATGGGACACCTCACGCTGTGACGAGGAGTAGGGGAGCTCAACAAGACCCTGTAAGTAGTAAAGGGGAGTATAAGCACCCCTTGCGCCTGGTGAGGGAGTGATACTGCTTGCCCCTAGGGAATAAGCGAATTCGCTGATATGGTAACTGGGTGCTCCTCGCTGGGATAGCGGGAGCACTGTGTGTGGTAGCTATCATCATATATATTTGCTGCAAAATTTCCCTACCAGTACCGTGCATATTTTAACATCGCTAAGAGCTCATTTTGAGCCTAACTCCTGTTGCAGAGTGCTTATCTGTGAGTGGTTGGTAATGTGGGACCCGCAGTGCGACTGCGCAGAGCGGAGCTGAGAGGTCATTGTTGTATGTTGGAAATTTGTTCTGTGTTTTGTGAGTAGTTTGGTGTATGGCAGAGCGCTGGAGTTTGGTAGAAATCTAAAACTTTAGATTGCGGCGTGGGGGGGACTCAAACCACCAACCTTTGGGTTGCTGGCGCACAGACCTGTTGTGCCACTGGGTGCTTTCAAGTGCTACATGAACAGAACTAGTCAGGACAGTCTGATCACTCTGAAAAAGGAGGGGAGCCATGTTCCTCCGCAGACAGAGGGGTCAGGACTCTGCACATTGCGGGAATGGATCAGGTTTCAGTGTTGGGATGTTACTATAAGGCTTTGTTGTGTTATTTGGTTAAGGTAAAACTTTATTGCCCTGAGTGCTTATAATCCTTGGACAGGAGTTGTTGTTGTTATTAGTTGTAGGTTGGTAAAAATGGTTTCTGGGGAAGTTAGAGAAAGGTAAAATTGAAAGTGTAATGGGAGCAAAACCAAACAAGGAATTTCCCCAAGCAAGTCCCTTAGGAAGTATATTGAGACACTGGAAGGAATTGGCCGGGGGTCCAGGGGAACAACAACAAGGGGTTGAATTTCTAGTGGATACTGGTGCTATGTTTTCGGTATTGAATTTGTGAAATGTGTTCCCCTGATTCGTGTTGATGTGGATCACTGAATATGGATGGTCATTTTTGGTAGCTTTATTTGTTCTTGTGTAACTTGTTCTTGCTTTTTGTGTTGGCAGCTTGACAGGTGTCTTGGAAGACTAGCTTGAACCAGGTTTTGATAAGGAGGGTGTTTCTGCTTCTTGTAACAGCAGCTTGGCAGGTGTTTTGGTGAGATTAGCTTGAACCAGTTTTGCAGAGATATACACACGGAGGTCTCCTGGGGGACACCATGAGGAAGACTACTGACTTCCTCCAACGACCACCTAAAGAGGGTGAAAAAGACCCCCAAGATGGAACAAAGCATGCGCAAGAAGGAGACGACCCCTTCCCAGAAATGATTAACATTTTCCAGCCCCTTTGAGGAAAAGTCATGAATACGTATAAGGCCCATCCTACTTAATGCGAACTCGGGATGTGATGGGTGTGTGTCCTGATAGAGCAGAGGCTCTCAGTGCACCCAGCACTGTTTGCTTGCTCTTATTCATTCAATAAATTCCAAAATTTAATTGGAATCCTGTTCGGGGATACTTCATTTATCACAATTGGGGGCTCGTCTGGGATGGTCTTGGTTCCTGAATTCTGTCTTGATTTAGGAGGGGCGCCCCACCATTTGGTGGCTCCTGATCAGGTCGGGTCAGGACTAACGTCAGCCTGAATCTGAATAGAGACAAGCAAAGAATTTGATTTTTATGAGCTCCCTTGCTGGCTGCAGCAGTTTATTTTGACCATAATTCTGCGCGCGAAGATCCGAACAAAGACGATGGAGTCGTAAGTATTTAAGGCATATACCATTCGGTTGGGTGGCATTTGGTTGCCTGTGTGTGTAAGAGCATGATTGAGACGGAACCTAGTTCTGAAGCGAGTGTGGAGGTCTCCTAACCGCGATTCCAATCTCCTACGAGGGATTTAGCCGGTGAAGGACCAAAGTGATTCCTATAGTATTCGTGGGTGGGTGATAGGTCCTAAATCCCCTGCAAGACACTCTTACTGGTAACCAAGGGCTGTAGGAATTGCCACAGTAAAATTCCTAGATGGGTCAGAAAAAGTCAAAGACCCAGTGTCCTGGTTTGGGCTAGGACAGAGTTAACTTTGATGAGGAAGTAGGAAGGGGCACAGCATGGGTAGTTGACCCAGGCTGGCCAACAGGTATTCGATACCATACTGACATCATGCCCAGTACATATACGCAAGGAGCTAGTCAGGGGCAGGGCTGTGGAAGCGCGGGCTCGGCTGTCGGTCGGGAGCCATCCTGTTGGGTCCCGGGTGGTGAGCAGCTGCGGCATACACCATTCCTTTTGTATATCCCCTCATTTATTGTTAAAATTGTTTTTTTCCTGAACTTGTTTCTTCTTATTATTGTTCTATTAAACTGTTCTTATTCCAGCCTACGCAGGTTTTTCCCCTTTTTCTCTGGTTCCCTTCCCTGCTCCGGCGGGAGAGGGAGAAGTGAGTGAGCACCCTCGTGGCTCTTTGTTCCCAGCTGGACTAAACCACGACACCCAGGACCTGAAGAAAGGGAGCAAATTACCAGACATACCATCAGAAAGTCCATTAGAAATAATGATTAGGAATTGGAATGAAAGGGGCCCCAGAAAAGGAAAAAGTAAATTAAAATTAGTCCAATATTGTATGATTGAATGGCCGAAGAAACCTTTAAAGTCACATATCTTTTGACCTGGTTTTGGATCTTTTGAGGACTGGATTTGCCAGGCCTTAAATATATCTGTCAATTCAAAGGAATCTTTTAGTCAGGAGGAAAGTGATTATGCAGGATTATGGATTAGGACTTCATGTCCTTTTCCGGCCTCAATACTTACATTGAAAGCAGATGAAAAGTTTGAGGAAGAAGAAGGGGGTAAAAATGGAAAAGTAAAGGAAAAAGATGATAAATGGGAGCCACTAGATAACTTACCACCTCATTATTCTAACAATCCATCTCCAGTGGCGGCTCCCCCTCCGGTGGCCGTAATACCTCCACCAGCGTCACCGTTTCCCCTGCCTCCACCACCAACAGCATCAGAATTAGATCGACCTCCGGCTGCATGTACGAGAAGTAAGACTGCCGCATCTGAGGGAGTTTCTAAATCCCTTACAAGAAGTACCCCTTGGAGGTAATCAGGGAGGCATTGGGTTTGTGGCAGTTCCATTAAATACCACAGATGTAAGGAATTTTAAGAAAGAAATGGGGACCCTATTACATGATCCCCTTGAAGTAGCTGAAAAACTAGACCAATTCCTAGGCCCCAATAATTATACCTGGGAAGAAATACAATATATTTTAGGGAACTTATTTACTGCTGAGGAAAGGGGTATGATTAGACAAGCTGGAATGAGAATTTGGGAAAGACAAAATCAGGCTGGACCTCCTGGGGATCATAAATGGCCAAATATGGACCCTCATTGGGATCATCAAAAGTCTCAAGGGAGGCAGAACATGAGAGACCTGAGAACATTAATTATCCAAGGGATGAGGGAAGTAGTCCCCCGAGGACAAAACATTAATAAAGCATTTAATGATGAACAAGGGAAAGATGAATCACCAAAGGAATGGTTAGAAAGGTTAAGAAAAAGTTTACAAATGTAATCTGGAATAGATCCAAATACAGTGACTGGGACTGCCCTCCTTATAACACAATTTGTAGCAAAATCTTGGGGGGATATAAGAAGAAAATTGGAAAAATTAGAGGACTGGCAAAATAGAGGGTTAGAGGTATTACTTAGAGAAGCTCAAAAAGTCTACATATGGAGGGACGAAGAAAAGTAAAAAACGAAAGCAAAAATTTTTGTTGCAGCCATAAGAGAGAGTAAGGAAACTGAAATCTCATCTGAGGAGAAAGGGAAAAAGAAAATAGAGACGACACCCTGGGGACGACCTTCTAGAGAGAGGTCTGGTATTCCCGTCTACTACTACTGTAACAAGAAGGGGCATATTCAGAAGAACTGCAGAAAACGGGAACAAGACGAAAAAATGTTTAAAGAAGAATAGGGGAGTCAGGGGCTATATTTGTTGGGGACTTCAACATCAACAGAGCCCTTGATAAAATTACTAATAGGTCCCCATAAGGAAGAAGTCGATACGGGTGCTGAAAAGTCAACCATCCAAAAGCTCCCGAAAGGAGCTTTTATGTCAGTAATTGGGACAAAAGGAGAACCCTTTAAAGTGCCCATTCTAAAAGATGTAGAAATAGAATCGGAGAAGAAAATTTGCCTTAATGATTTGTTGTTACTCCCTGAAGCAGAATATAATTTACTGGGGAGAGATCTGATCCTGAAATTAAACCTAAGCATCCAGAATCAAGGGGACAAGTTACAGATTAAGTTATACCCCCTAACACAATAAGATAAGAAAAACATTAATCCCTTAGTATGGTATAAAGAGGGAGAAACTGGAAAAATACAAATGGACCCCATAAGTGTTCAAATAATAGACCCACATCGCCCAATAAGAATCAAACAATACCCCATATCCATGGAAGATCGGAAGAGGTTAAAACCGGTGGTTGACAGACTTTTAGAACAGGGGACTTTGGAACCCCTTGGAATTTTGCAGGATTTTATAATACCCAAAGAAATTAAATTATTGCAGTATGTAGATGATCTATTAGTGGCAGGGGAAATTGAAGAAGAGACCCAAAAAGCTACCGTAAAATTGTTAAACTTTTTGGGAGAGAGAGGATTAAAAGTGTCCCGGTCAAAATTACAATTTGTAGAACAAGAAGTAAAATATCTAGGACATTGACTGAGTAGAGGAAGAAAAAAATTAGACCCTGAACAAGTATCTGGAATTTTATCTTTAAGACCACCAAAAACAAAAAAAGAAATTTGGCAGATATTAGGATTGTTAGGATATTGCAGACCATGGCTTGAAAATTATAGTGAGAAAGTAAAATTTTTATATAACATTAACTAACAACCAACTTAAGTGACTTGCAGAAGATGACCAGAGATTTGAGGAAATAAAAAATGCATTAATACAAGCATCTGTACCGAGTCTCCCAGACTTAGAGAAACCTTTTTATCTTTTTGTAAATACCTCAAATCAAACAGTGTATGGAGTCCTCACTCAGGATTGGGCAGGAAACAAAAAGCCTGTGGGATATTGCTCTAAACTACTTGACCTAGTAAGCAGAGGATGGCCCGCTTATCTCCAAGCCCTAGTCGCGACGGCTTTATTAATAGAAGCCAGGAAAATTATCTTTAGTGCTCCCTTAAAGGTGTACACCCCACATAATGTTAGAACAGTTTTGCAACAAAAAGCAGAAAAATGGTTAACGGATAGTTGGGTTTTAAAATATGAAGCAATATTAATAGATTCCCCTGATCTAGAATTAAAAGTAACATCTGCACAGAGCCCAGCACAATTTTTATTTGGAGAGCCATTGGAGGAACTACAACACAATTGTTTAGAAATAATCAAGACCCAAACAAAAGTTAGACCTGACTTAAGAGGTACTAAACTAAAAGAAGGGGAAATACTGTTCATCTATGGATCTTCTTGAATGGTGGAGGGAAAGAGAAAATCAGGGTATGAAGTAATAAATAAAGGGTTAGACATAGTAGAGTCAGGACCCTTGAACCCAACATGGTCAGCTCAAGCTTGTGAGTTGTATGCCCTTTATAGGGCCTTAGAATAATTGAAAGGAAAGAGCGGGACTATATTCACAGACTCTAAATATGCATATGGGATAGTACATACTTTTGAAAAAATTTGTGAAGAAAGAGGCTTAATTAATACCCAAGGGAAGAATTTAATACATCAAGAATTAATAATAAATATCCTAAAAACTTTAAAGGAACCAAAGGAAATAGCCATAGTACAGGTAAGAGGACACCAAAAAGGATTAGATTACCAATCCAGAGGAAATAACTTAGCAGTTAAGGACGCTCAAGAAGCAGCTCTCAGGGCTCAGACGATTAAAGTCTGTGTAGTACAAACTAAGAGAGGCAACAATGAAAAGGAACAAGAACAAAGAGAAAAGAAATTTACCCCTGAGGAATTAACTAAGTTGGAGAAAATAGGGGCCAAATTAGAAAAGGGGAAATGGATGTTACCTGATGGGCGAGAAATATTGTCAAAAGCTTTTGCTAGACAGATTATGGAATGCTTACATGCACAAATGCATTGGGGTACAAAAGTGTTAAGAGATCACTTGCCGTGAGGTTTTCGGCTCTTGGCCTAAAAACCAGACTCGAAGCCTGAAAACCAGGCTCAAAGCCTGAAACCAGGCTCGAAGCCTGAAAAATAAAACCAGACTCGAAGTCTGAAAACCAGGCTTGAAGCCTGAAAAACCAGCTCTAAGCCTACTTCATGCGGCAATCAACCCAGGGTCCAATTTTCAGCTGGGTGGGAAGAAATCAGTCCTACTCAATGTGAGTGATAGCAGAAATCTTCTTCTTTATTGAAAGCAGGCTCTAACTTATATACACAGCAGCTTCAAAGCTAGCTCAGCAACAGCAGCTAATAGATTACATTTTCATGTTCATCCTACTTGCAGTTTCTGCCATAAGCAAGCTCCCTCACATTTTCCCATCTTGTTTTTCCTCGAAGTTGTTTTCCACCTTTAGCCGAAAACAGTCTGACCTTGAGGGAACAGAAAGTGGCATGCTGTCTACGTGACAGCAACTGCTTTAACCATGGCTCTGACTCTGGTCTTGATTGTGCATCAAATCCATATAACTAGAGCCCAGGCTGCCTTGCCCCAACGGGTCTAACATTATACCCCTGGATCCATGTCCACGGTCCCTCATTTTTTCTCCACAATTCCCCTGTTTTGTTTTTGCACAATCAAGACTGAGTCAGTCAATTTATGTATTGCCTTCATAATACAACTATATACTATCTTAAACATTATAAGCAAAAGCAAAATAATTAATATCCATCTTAACCCTTCTTTGATTAACATAGTCAACCAAGGTGACAACCCCCCAAAAGCCGATTGAAGCCAATTATCAAAAGGTTATAACTCACCGTAATATTCTTAGCATGAGCCTTTAAATATGCCAAAGCTTTGTGAATAGATTCACTATGATCAGAAAGATTAAAACAACACATGCCTTCAAAGTCTTGACATCCGTGCCCTTGTGCCAATAGCAAAAAATCAATAGCTGCACAATCTTGCAATAAGGCATGTCTAAGGCTTTTCTGGTCTGCCAACAATTTTTCAATAACATCAGTAGTAACATTAGCTTGCTGCTCCGACCAACACACTAGTTTTTCTAACTGCCGTAAGGCCTGGGCTGCAGCCAACCCAGGTACAAATGCAGAAGCAAATACATTCGCCGTAATGGACCACAATTGTACTTTACCATCACAATCTCCTTTTTAAATTGTGGGTGTTTCTTGTTTTCCGCAATTTGGTAATTTTTAACCATTCCTGCTGTCGAGGAGCAAACAAAGTTAGTTTCCCTAAATAATATGGTCCTCCAATTGGGTTAGCTGGGATTCCCTGCCACACTCGATCCCCACATATTAAGAAGATGTTATTAGGTAGGGCTTTAGCAGACCCATTGCTCCACAGAGTAGGCCCCTGAGGGGTCCCGCGTTCCCAACCAGTGTTGCTTCCCCCATATATCAACCCAGATAAATTGGCCATCCAAGTCCCACCAAATTGTCCTATGACCAATCCACAATATCCTCCTTTTGGATCTACAAATCGACTATATGCACCTTCGGGGGAAACATCAGTCCACTGCTTAACCATATTTTTATATTGTTCCATTCCTCTTAGTCCTTGATATTTAGTCCCAAAGCTAAAACAAGTACGAGTCCAACTCCCATTTGTGATGTTTCCAATTGCTTGACTTCCCAGTAACTCCAACTCTTGTGGGTCCCAGGGAAGAGGGACTTTGAGTCGACTTAACAAGTCCACGGCACAGTCCGATGTCACTTTGCTGGAACAGGAGGCGCTCCCGCTGACATATTTCTGGAAATCACTAGGATCAAAATCTGATATCCCAACCAGTCAGGTACGGAATGTATCACTCACCGACTGAAGACTCAGACAAAAGTCAACTTGGCCTGTCTGATTCGCCCAGGTGACCCACATGTTCTGACGTGGATTCACTTGATTCAATGGCGAGGTGTGAACTGTCACCATCAGAATTATTAGGAGTAACAGCCACTCTAGTCCATTTTGCAGGAACCCATATTGGACCTGTAGGTGTAAGCACAGACATATAACCCCTGCCTAAATACTGCACTTTAGCTGGGCCCTGCCATATACCTGTTCGTGGATCTCTGTAAGTTACCCACATTGCCGGCGGTCTTTTCGATGTTTCCACCATTCCTTGATGTAGTCGAGCTGGAGGTTCTTTCTCCTCCCCAAAGATACATAAATGATGTATAGTAAACAATACCTTAGACAATCGTTCCTGTGGGTCCTGTATGTCGGACATCTTACTTAAATATGATTTTAACACTTGATGAGTTCGTTCCACTATAGCCTGTCCTGTCGGTGAGTGTGGTGCCCCTGTAATGTGTTTCACTCCCCAGGTTTGGAAAAACTGTCTCACCCGATGACTAACATACGCAGGGCCGTTATCAGTCTTAATGGTGCCTGGCACCCCCATAACAGCAAAACATGCAGTGGCATGTCGGATTACATGCGTTATCCTTTCTCCTGCTTGAGCTGTTGCCCATATATACTTACTGAATGTATCCACAGTTACATGAACATATGTAAGCCTTCCAAATTCAGAAATGTGAGTGACGTCCATCTGCCACAATTCTAATGGTCCCAGACCCCTGGGGTTGACTCCTAGACCTAACCCTGGGCCGTAGTGGCTACACTGCGGGCAAGCCCTCACTATCGCTCGAGCATCCTCTATTGAAAGGTCAAAACTTCTCTTTAGACCTCTGGCATTTTGATGAAAGGTGGCATGGGCTTCTCTTGCCTGATTGAATTTATTTACAGGCACTCCCAAAGCTACCAGCTTGTCCGCTCTAGCATTTCCTGCTCCTAAACCAATGTCATACTTATGACTTCTGATGTGTATTACACAATATGGAGATGTGCGCTGCCAGATAGCGGCCTGCATGGCTCTAAGTAGGTCAAAAAGGCGTCGATTGTGCACATCTTTAATGCGAGCATCTTCTATTCGCTGAGCAATTCCTGCAACATAAAAAGAGTCAGTTACAATATTCAACGGTTTACACCACCACATTTCAAGGGCCCGAGCAACCGCAGAAAGTTCTAAAGTCTGTAAAGAGTCCATTTCCGTGGCATGTAATAGCTGGTGTTTCCATTGTCCTGCCTCTTCCCAGACTATTACAGCCCATCGAGATTTCTTTCCTGCATCTGTATATGCTGTAACGGCATTTGACAAAGGTTGCTCACTTAGCTTAGGACGAATAATCCACTGTTGTTGTGTCATCCACGCCAATACTTTAGATTTTAGGGACTGTATGTTTATCTTTTGGGCAGATGACAATAAGCTAAGCTGTAGAGGCTCCGATGTTGTCATGATCCATTCCAGATCTCTTCTTGCTCTAGGCACATATATCATTCCTGGCTCTTGGCCGCTCACCTGTAAGATTCGAGTGCGTCCCTTTCTAATAAGCATTGCTAAACCCACAGTTTTTTGTTCAATTGTCCATTTAGGCTGTAATGTGGTGAATAGTCATTCCAGGACGATTAGCTTCCCTTTTTGTTTTTTGCACTGTGTCAATGCACCAAGAAACTGTTCTTTGCCCTGCAAAATGGTCAAATCAATGGGGCAATCTGGATCACAATGGTCGACTTGCCGAGTGGTAATGAGGTCAGAAATTTCAGCAATGGTTTGCAGTTGTTCTGCTGTACTTTTGCTGACGGGTCTGTTCCCTTCAACAAGGGGCGCAGCGGTTCTAGCATGTCATTAGTGATTCCAACAATAGGGCGCAACCATTGCAAATCCCCCATTAATTTTTGTGCATAATTTACAGTTTTTATCTTGGTATGAATATGGAGCTTTTGCGGCCTAATATGAGCGTCCGTAATACTCCAGCCCAAATACTGCCATGCTGGAAGTCTTTGTACCTTTTCAGGAGCAATAGTCAGTCCCTGTGCTTGTAATATGGTTTCTAGATCTCTCTCTTGATCTACAGTAAATGCCTCCTCCTGAGCAATGAGGATATCATCCATATAATGATACACAAGTGCATGTCTAATACTACTTACATGACTAATCAAGCCTTCTAATGTTATTGAGGTTTGGTTACTTTATTTGCTAGGCCAGCATCCTAATTTGCATAGCTGAGTTAAGAAAGCAGATACTCTTACACCTGGAGCAAATATACTAGTTGCTATTATAACTGAGGGAAACCAAAGGTAACATGGTCATCACATTAGCCAGTAAATACATGCACAAATTGTTTTGGACAATGATATTTCCAAATCGTTGTGTGATTAGGCATCAAGATCGTCAGTTGTCCCAAACTGCACGGTCCCCTTTGTAATCTCGAGCATATTCCAGGCCACGTCTGGTCCCCACAGATCAGAAAAATTCCCTTTGGTAATTGCATAGGCACAAGACTAGACCTGGATCTTTTTGGTGAAGTATAGTTGCACCAAGATGTTGTGTTCTTATACATGCCCAGGATGGGATCCACATTCTGTCTCAAATGTTTTGGTATTGCTGGTAAAATTAAACATAACACAAAAATCCATCTTTATAGATCCCAATAATTCTAACTCCTGTGGCTCTGTTGTCATTGTTGGCAACCATGAAATGATCAAATCCCAGTTGTCAACTTTGTCATTACCCTTAACTAAGGGATTTGTTTTTAATGCATTTGATACAGGCCATTGTGCCACATCTAATGGAACTCCCACCAAACAGGTAGAAAAAGGATTATCTGGAGTGGCCATTGATTGATAAACATATTGTAGACCGATTGATTGCTTTGGCCAGTGTAACCCACATGTTTTGCTTGGGTTGTTGAAATTGCCTAAAACCATTTACCACAATCACTTGAAGCATCAACAGTATGACAAAATCAGTTTTTTACTTCTTTTACTCCTGATCAAAAAAAATCCTTCACCAAAGAGTCTAAAACACAAACCACCTTTTAGCTTCTCAATGTCAAAATGTTCTGTTCTTCCAAGTTCCATTCCTGACACCTGAAATACCTTAGTTTCCACTGTAAGAAAACCAGTATTCATCATCACATTTACAGCAAAATGCATAACATCACAGGCAACAGTTTTTACACTCGCTGGGGCAACGGATTGAGGATGGAAAGGACGAGCCCAGCGGTCCGTGAGGGCTGGGGCCGGCGGTGTCGGTGCGCGGTGTGGAGGGGGGGGGCTCCGCAAACACTGACCGGGCGCGGGAAGCGGCTGCGCGGCGGCGGCTGCGGATGGAAGGGGCGGGGGGGTCTGGCTCACTCCGTGCCGTCCCCGGCGCCGGCGGCGCAGTCGGTATTACTCTCTCCTGTGTTTTCTTTTTCTTCCCTCGCGTGCCCGATGGTGCCCAGTCTAACACGGGGTCGCGGTCCCCCACTCTCCCCTGATCGTCCTGCGCTGCACCCCCGCCCGACTCCGCCCGCTCGGCATTCCCCGTCCGGTTCCTCTGCAAGTCGTCCCAGGAGTAACTCGGCGGGCTGGGCTCGACTGGGAAGCAGCTCTCCCGCGGGGGCTCTGCTCCGGAGCCCCTTCGCCTCTCTGACTTTGTAAAAACTCTTGTGTAGAGGAGAACTTTTTTTTTTTTTTTTTTTTTTTCCCCCTCACAACACGCCCTGCTCAGCGAGGGCTTTTCGCTCCAATTTCTTTAATACTTCTGTTTACGGATCCGCAATCGCGAAACACTTATCTAAACAGGAATGCAGATAAGCCAGGCACTTCTTTATTATGCAGCACTGGGAAAACACGAGGGATAGCTCCTCCATACGTGCTTCCTTGTTAGTTACCATTTTCTGGGTTTTTATACAGCTCAAACAAAAGAATCACATTTGTCAACACAAGCATGCATAAAATGTCCATCTATCAATTTAGCCCTTCACCTTGATTGGTTCCCAACAAGCACAAAATTTCTAAAATCACAGTGATTGGTCAAAAAAAGATATCTGTCCCTTTGTTTTAGTAACAACTAAGGTAACAGCCAAGGTAACCTAACAAATACATATATCAGGGTCTTGTGGTTAAGGTAACAACTAAGGTAACCTAACAAATACATTCACCAGGGTCTCCTAGCTAAGGTAACAGGTGCCTATCAGGTGTGGTATGTCACTCTTGCAGTTTGATCCTTATGTGATTCAAATGAATACTTACTTAATCAATAGGTGTTTGAATCATTTGCAAGTGCTTAGCTAATTGATTGAACCATTACTAGGTGATTAACAAGTGCTTAGCAAGTGTTTGATTACCCATTGTGATGCTAAGTTGTTAACTAAAATAATTGTGTATCTGCAACATTTCCCCCCTTTGAAAGTATTGATAATCACATTCCAATACTTTCACTCTTATATTTCAGTTGTCTCCATAACTAAACCATGATTGTCATATGGTGGTGGATTACCTTTGAACTGATCATTGTCTCTTGTCAATGCTGTCAAGATTCTGTTGCTCCATCGTGTTCTTTGTATTATTTCTCTTTTGATGAAACAATATGCCAAGCAGATTGCCAAAAACATTATAATCAATAACAAAAGTGTTTCAATCAGTGACTTTATCCAGGATTTTAGGTCCAGGCCCAGTCCCTCAAAAACTTTATCCCAAATTTCCTGTGTTTCCTTTTCTATGTTGTCATTGATCTAAATCGTGTTCTACATCTGTGGTGACATTTGGAATGTGTATGCAACAATGGTTTACTCTGTCTTTTAGGAGGCCACACACCCCATGCTCCTTCAGCAACAGCATGTCCAGAGTCATTCTATTTTGCAATGCCATTCTAGAGTTAGCCTGTAATTGTAAATTCAGTTGTTTAAATCCCTTTCTTGTCACATTTGCCAACCGTTCAACCTGCCCAGTCAATCTATACAACCACTCTCTATTTCAGTAGGATGCTATAGGATTTAAGAGAGATTCCAGCGCCCGGCCAATTTTTACTCCAGTACCCGGATCATTCCAATCATCATCATCTAATTTTGATCTTTTCACTCGTGTCAAATGCAAACTTTCTAAACTGCCCTTAAAGGGGGATTTTTTCCAAATTGGGCATAAGGTAGGTAATCCCAAAGTTATTTGTTTAACTTTCCCATCTACTGGCAGATGAGATGTCCATGTGCCATCACTCATAGCCCAGACCAGATGTCCGGGGCTTGGAATCATATATCTTTGACAGTTAATTCTCCAGAGGCTGGTCACGTTTAAGTTGTTCTTCAGTCCTCTGCATAAACATCCAATCTTCAGGGCTATTGCCAATTGGGGTACACGCTGAACTGCTTGGCTCACTGTGCTGCAATTGTATACTTGTTCACATTCCCACCAAGGAACCTTCTTTTTTCTTTTCTGTTGTCGAAGTACTTCTATCTAATACTAACCTACTTACTGTGAATTCAAGTCCATCCCATTCAAAACACCAAGATGTCTTAGCCATGTATCTGAATTGTAAGTTTACACTAACACCCCAAACTGAACTCCATTCTTCCTCCCTGTTTGCTGTTTTGTTAACCTGTTCACATTCCCATTTCATAGTCATTCAGGATACATTCCTTGTTTTTGGTTCATCATATCTGCACTACCCAACATCTCCAAATGTTCCTATGGCGGTAAATTGAAAATTTAGCAGCTTATAACAGTCCACTCTATTACTGGGGGTTGTCCATTGCTTTCTAATGTAATCTACTCTCTCTTCCCAACTTATCACTGGTTTTTGTTTACAGTATGCAGTCCCATTTTTTTAACAGTGGTCAAATTCATGGTTAAGATTCCCCAAGGAATGGACTCTCCCATTGCCCGTGGTATAGGTAGGCAAGCAGTAATTTGGGAGACATTTTGCAGATGTGTGAATTCCTTAATCAAGCCTATCATCAGATTTTCCTCCTGAGTTTTTCCTGGTGTTGGAATTACCTATTCTGAGTCTATTTCTGTTTGGACTGGAGTCTGGGCCTGAACATTCAATATAAATTGATTTGACCATCCAATTTTGATCCATGTTTCCACCACCATAGACTGAAAAAACAACAAAAACAAAAACTTAGTCATGTTTCAGAATTAAACTTCAATTTCTCAAGATCTTCTACAACTGTCCCACTTCCATGGACTTGATGGTGCCTTCTTCACCCGAGTGTAGTGGATCCAGGCATCTGATTCGGCAATCTTGATTGCAGTGAAGGTGGTCAGCAACACCTGGTATGGTCCCTTCCACCTTCCTTGCAGAGGTTCTTCGTTCCAGGTCTTTATGTAGACGTAATCTCCAGGCGGGATGTTGTGTACTGGATTTTCCAAAGTCAGAGGTCTATTCCACACTACTGCACTTCGGAGCCTGTTTAGAGTTTTTCCAAGAGAAAGCAAATAGTTATACACATCTTGTTTTCCTGTCACATGCATGTTCGGATTGGGTTCAGGAACCTCATAGGGTTTTCCATACATTATCTCATAAGGACTTACTGACATTCCACTTCGAGGTTTCACTCTTATTTGTAGCAATGCAAGTGGAAGTGCCTGAGGCTATTTCAATTTAGCCTCCTGACAAATTTTGTTAATTTGTCTTTTTAGGATCTGATTCATTCTTTCCACTTTTCCACTTGATTGCGGTCTCCAAGGGGCGTGTAAATCCCAGGAAATTCCTAGGACTTTGCTTACCTCTTGTACCACATTGGCCACGAAATGTGGTCCTCTGTCTGAAGATATTCCAAATGGAACTCCAAACCTTGGAATAATTTCTTGCAAGAGCCATTTAACTGTTTCCTTAGCCTGATTGGTGAGACAGGGAAAGGCTTCTGGCCATCCTGAAAAGGTGTCAACCCTGACCAACACATATTTATATCCATTGCATTTAGGTAATTCTGTAAAATCAATTTGCCAATAATCTCCTGTTTCCACTCCAGTTTTTATTTTGCCCATCTGTACTCTTTTTTGTACTACTGGATTGTTCTTTAAACAAATTTCACATTTTGCTGTTACTGATTTGGCCATTTCCAACATTCGTACTGATATTACACTTCTTTTCAGAAGCTGAGTCATGGCTTCTGCACCCCCGTGACATTCCCTATGCTTTGTTTGCAAAATCTCTCTCATGATTAAGGGAGGCAATACTACCTGACCTGTACTTGTCGTCCACCATCCTTCTGAATTTTTCTCTGCATTTAATAACTTAGCCAATTTCTCATCCTCCCCTGAATATTTTGATGGCTCCTTAGGAAGTGCTACTGTTCTGGTGGGGATGATTGCCATTTGTGAGACTGTGTATTGTGCTATTTTCCTAGCAGTCTGATCTGCTAATCTATTTCCATCAATTATCTTTGAGTTCCCTGTCTGATGTGCCTTACAGTGCATGATTGCCAATTGAACTGGTTCCTGCACTGCTGCCAGCAGTTGCAAAATTTCCTTTTGATGCTTAATGTTTGTTCCCTGGGAGGACAGTAGTCCTCTTTCTTTCCACAGGGTGCCATGGACATGGACTACTCCAAAGGCATATTTTGAATCAGTCCATATATTAACTCATTTTCCTTTACTTAATTCCAAAGCACGTGTCAATGCAATCAGTTCTGCCTTCTGTGCAGAAGTTGTACTTGGCAATGCATTTGCTTCTATTACCGTGTTTTCGGTTGTTACCGCATATCCTGCGTGGTGAGTTCCATTCATGACGAAGCTGCTGCCATCTGTGAACAGTTCCCATTCAGGGTTTTCAAGAGGATCATCCTTCAGGTCCTCTCTGCTTGAATACGTATGTTCAATGGTTGTAACATAATCGTGTTCCAGTTGTTGCTCTTCCTGTGAAGTACTCAGAAACACTGCAGGATTTAATAGGTTAGTTGTTTTCAACACCACATCATCCTGCTCAGTGAGAATTACCTGATATTTCATCATTCGACTCAGGGATAACCAATGTCCCCCCTTTTGCTCCAAGACTGTGGTTACCATATGTGGGACATAGACTGTAATAGTCCTTCCCAAGGTCAGCTTTCTTGCTTCTTGGATCAGTGTGACGGTTGCAGCTACTGCTCGCAGACAAGAAGGCCATCCTCTGCTCACTGAGTCCAGTTGTTTGGAAAAATATTCCACCGGTCTCTTCCAGCTTCCTAGTTTCTGCATCAGAACTCCTAGAGCCAAATGCTGTTGTTCATGAACAAATAACTGAAAGTCTTTGGTTAAATCTGGCAAACCTAAGGCTGGGGCTGTCATCAGAGCTATTTTAAGCTTCCGGAAAGCTTCCTGCTGTTCTTTGCCCCATGTAAAAGGGGTAGATTTTTGGGCTTCATATAATGGTTTGGCTATAAGACCATAATCCATGATCCAGAGCCTGCACCATCCTGTCATTCCCAAAAATGCCCGCAACTCATGCACAGTGCGTGGTTCCGGAATAGCACAAATCGCTTCCTTTCGATTTGTCCCCAGCCTCCGTTCTCCTTTTGAAATTTCAAGGCCCAAATATATCACTGTTTGGCTGCTATTTGAGCTTTTTCTTTTGATACCTTGTACCCGTTTAATCCCAAAAAGTTTAAAAGTTCAGTGGTTACCTGTATGCAGGCTGACCTTCCTGTTGTGGCAATCAGGATGTCATCCACATATTGGAGAAGCAGATGCTCTGGTCTCGGTGTCACTGTCTTTTCATTAGTCCAGAGTTCCAGTTCTTTTGCTAGTTGTCTTCCAAAGATAGTCGGGCTGTTCTTGAATCCTTGGGGTAGCCATGTCCATGTTAACTGTACCTTGTGTCCTGTTTGGGGGCTTTCCCACTCAAAAGCAAATAGTTTACGACTTTCCTTTTCCAAAGGGATACAAAAGAAAGCATCTTTTAAATCAAGCACTGTAAACCACTGATAATTTTCTCTCAGAGCTGTAAGTAAGGTATATGAATTTGCTACAACTGGATGTATATCTTTCACAATCTGATTTATGGGTCTTAAATCCTGAACTAACCTGTACTCCCCATTCGGTTTCTGTACTGGTAAAATAGGTGTGTTATACTCTGACTCACATTCTTCTAGAATTTGATATTTAAGAAATTTATCAATTTATACTTTAAATCCTTGTTTTGCCTCAGGTTTTATTGGGTATTGTCTTACTCTGACTGATTTTGCTTTTTCTTTTATTTCAATTTTTACCGGTTGTGCCAATTTTTATTTTCCTGGAATCTCAGTTTCCCACACTGTTGGGATCACTGCATTCTCCACTTCTGGAGGTAATTCTAGCACCTTTGGTTTTTCTTTTATCATCAGTATTTGTCCTGTCTTTGATTCAGGTATTTTTAGTAACAAGTCTCCGTTTTCAAAGACAATTCGTGCATTTAATTTAGATAACAAGTCCCTCCCCATCAGGGGTATGGGACACTCTGGAACATACAAAAATTAATGTGTTATAACTTTATTGCCAAATTGTAAATTTAAGGGTTACAAAAATGTCCGATTTTCCTCTTTCCCAGTGGCTCCCACAATATTTGCAGTTTTAGTTCCAAGTTTTCCTTTTTGGCTGTTTAATACAGAAAAAGTTGTACCTGTATCCACCAAAAATGTAACCTCTTTTTCTCCCAGCTTAATTGTAACCAGAGGCTCAGCTGGGTTCACCTCCGGTCCCCGTCAATCCATATATTCTCCCAAGACCATCAATTTAGCATGTTGACCAGCTAATTTAGGGCATTCATTTTTCCAATGTCCTTCTTCCCTGCAAAAAGCACACTGATTAGTTCCAAGGGAGGTTCTGCCAACTTGTCCTCTTCCCCTTCCTCTCATCCCTCCTCTCATAGAGCTTTGTCCCCATTCTTGATTTGAAAATCCAGGGGTCCTATTCACTACTGCAAGTAATTGTCTTTGTTTCCTTATCTCATTTTCTTTATCTCTATTATTATAAACTTTCCAAGCTACTTCCACTAATTTGTCCAAATTTCGTATATCTGTTCCTTCAGTCTTTCTAAGAATGCTGTTGGGGATTCTTTCTTTTCCTGTCTCATATCACATAATTTAGACCAATTTATAGTTTCGGGCATGGCATTTTGGACCCCATATATAATCCACTGTTGGTACCTTTTCAGTCTCTGCATATGATCATCCCTATTCGGATCCCATTGTGGGTCCCCTGTAGGGAAATTCTGATCTATGGTACCCCCTACTGTCCGAGTACGGACATCTTCTTCTGCCCACATTCGAGCAGTTCTCAAAACCATTTGTTTTTCACTAGAATCCATGAGAGTATCTAAAATCACCTGTATATCCTCCCAATCAGGATTTTGAGTTTTCATTATCATTCCCATTATTCTCCCCACTTTACCAGGATCCTCTCTATAAGGACCAGCTGATTCTTTCCATATTATTAGATCTGAGGGAGAGAAGGGCACTTTTACATACACTGGTCCATGTTGCCCAACTCCCTGTCTCAAGGGGGCTATCAACCGTCTCCCCTCCCATGTTTTTAGAGGAGGAGTACGCTGTCTCGTTCTCCAGGATATAGGTGGAGACGAGTCCGAGTCTGATTCCTCCTCCTCTCTCGATCTACTACTATTTGGGTGGGGACCTAAATTATCAGGTCCTAGTGCCGGTCGCCCAGCTGGGCTATCAGCCTCAGAATCAGATGATGAGGGAAGAGGGGGATATAATGGAATAGGAGCTATGGAGGCAGATGGAGCTATGTCCAATTCTGGCTCCGTATTATCACGCTCCTTTTGTTTTAGAGCCAAATGTTTACAGCAAGTTTTAGTAAGGGTACAGGCAGAACAATTCTCTTTAGCCTTCATCTTTTTTTACGGTTAATGGCATTTGGGTACATGCCTGTTTATCTAATTTGCATTTCTTTTGCCAATCTGGTTTTTCTCGAAGGTAAAAGAAAAGATCTACATATGGAATCTCATCCCATTTTCTTTCCCTCTTACAAAATAACATTAATTGCAAGATTGTATCATAATTCAAAGTTCCATTTAAGGGCCACTTTTCCCCACTATCCAAATCATACAACAACCACGCATGATTACAGTGCTCTATAAGTTGATCTTTGCGAAAATCACCCTTAAATTCCTTCCAGTGTGCCAACAAACACCCAAGGGGTGAATTCTCAGGTACTTTGTTTGCCATTTCAAAATCCTTTTAGTTACAAATACTTTCTCAACAGTCGTTTCGTTCTTTCGCTTCACTTATCTCCGGCTGCACCCCTCGCGGGATCACAGAACCGCAGATCAAAGCTCCGCACTCGCTTTGTGCACAATTGCACGTCTCAATCACACACACACAGACAGCTCACAACACAATATACAATAATATACATATATACATACACAAAGCAATATTCAAAGCAATATACAAAGCAATGTACAAATCAATGTACAAACCAAAATCAATAGATACCTTTACCATATACTTTTGTGGGCCCAATTATACCAATTACCAATTGCCAATTACCAATGTCAGCCCTGCGATCACTTCGTCCGACTTATGGGCTGCAATGCCAATGCCAACCCTGAGATCGCTTTCGCGTTCGCCTTACGGGCGGCACCTAGGCTCCCAATACCAACACGAGGATCCTCTAGCCCAACCAAGCGGAACTTTCGCTCCGTCTTACTGGCAGGCTGATTTGGGCTTTCCCTGGGCCCAACCAAGCGGGGTCTCCAACACCGCGACTTACAGGCTAGTTCACCAGGTTCCACCCTCAACCAATTAGAAGTGCCTTACCACTCCAGGGAACGTTGCGAGGAGCTATAAGGGTTGCAGGTGCTGGCTGGAGTTCGATCAGCATCTGATCCCATCCAGTCTCACTCGCAAGATCCCATCTGGGTCCCCAAAACTGTTGACGGATCCGCAATCGCTAAAAACTTATCTACACACGAATGCAGATAAGCCAGGCACTTCTTTATTATATAGTGCTGGGAAAACACGGGGGATAGCTCCTCCATATGTGCTTCGTTGTTAGTTACCATTTTCAGGGGTTTTATACAGGCCTAGCATTATACCCTTGATCCATGTCCATGCTCAACCATTCCTCCACAAAGAAGATGGTCTTAAAGGACTGATCAGACTCTTCCTCATTGTACCACTCTTTGTTGTTTTATGTTTATTATGTTTTGGGGTTTTATGGTTATGCTTTAGTTGGTGTTGCATTAAATTATTTTCTGTTTTCTTCCCCAAGCCGAGTAGCCTGATCTCTTTTGTCCTGAACCTTAAGTGGTAATTAAGCTCTTCCTGCCCTTTGGTAATCTGCAGGTCTTCTGTACTTGAGGCTAATCATGGTCTTTTGTTCCCTAAACACGGTTTGGGCCTAAACCACGACACTCTCCTACGGGACATGGCCTCTTCTGGACATAGGAACTGCCCCTGATGCGGGGTCTTCAGTGAAGTGAGTCACTGACCCTACAGGGTCTTTAACTTGTTTTGAACTTCCTTCTAGTAAACTGTTCTTATTAATGAAGAGAATCAGTGCCCCTGATGCAGGGTCTTTAGCAAAATGAGTCACTCTCCCTGTTGTGGGGTCTTTAGAAAAATGAGTCACTGCCACCCTCCTCTTCTGGCTTCTTCTTCTTAAAAAGTGATCGTGGAGGTGCCTATTTGACTCAGCCCCAGAAGTGGGTTTGGCTCAGAGCTGGGGAGAGTTGCGAGCAACTTCTTACAGGAGCCATCTTTACAGCCCCTTCCCCATTACCAGAAAAGGCTGTCATGTCAAACCATGACATAGGCTCACGTAGTTGTTCCAGGGTGAAGTTCAAATCATTAGAGGTGAGAAGTTCTCTAGATACCTGTCCATATTCTCCCACGTGCCATTCCACCCATTACTATCCAGCCTTGGGGCAAATCTTTGGTTGAGACTTTTCACAAATTTTACAACCCTAAGCAAGCAACTCTCGGCTTGAGAGTTGGGCAGAGAGGAACCTCATGAGGTTCAACAAGGACAAGTGCAGAGTCCTGCATCTGGGAAGGAACAACCCCATGCCTCAGTACAGACTGGGGATTGATCTGCTGGAGAGAAGCTCTGCAGAGAGACACCTGGGAGTCCTGATTGATAATAAGCTAACCATGAGCCAGCAATGTGCCTTTGTGGCCAAGAAGGCCAATGGCATCCTGGGATGCATGAAGAAGAGTGTAGCCAGCAGGTCAAGGGAGTTTCTTCTCCCCCTCTACTCTGCCCTGGTGAGGTCTCATCTGGAGTACTGTGTCCAGTTTTGGGCTCCCCAGCTCAAGAGGTACAGTGAACTTCTGGAGAGAGTCCAGCGCAGGGCCACCAATATAATCAAGGGACATGGGCATCTTTCTTATGAGGAAAGGCTGCGAGATCTGGGACTGTTCAGCCTGGAGTAGAGGAGACTGAGGGGAGACCTAATTAATACTTAAAAGTATTTAAGAGGGGTATGTCAATACGATCAGGCAGTACTTTTTTATCTAGTGTTTTGTGATAGGACAAGGGATATTGGACAAAAGCTAAAACACGAAAAGATCCACTTAAACATAAGGAGAAACTTCTTTAAGGTTTGTAGTGCATTGGAACAGTATGCCCAGGAAGGTTGTGGAGTCTCCTTTTCTGGCGGTTTTTAAAACCCTCCTGGTTGCATTCCTGTGTGACCTGATCTAGGTGTACCTGTTTTAGCAGTAGGATCCCTTCCTATACATATCATTCTGCAATTCTGCAAAGTTTTCTTGACATCAATATTCCTCTGCTTTTTTCTGTTCTCTACACCCCACACTATCTGTCAGACCTCCTGTCTTTCATTATAAAGTATTCTTTCCTCTCCAAGATGTATTTTCTCTTCTGACTGCAGTAACCAAGCTTTCTCCTTTTCACTTTTAAATGATTACCAGGAATTGCTCTATATATTTTGCAAATGAAATGGAGAATTAAAAAGTCAGTCTCCCCTGTTAGTCAGTGTCATATGATCCTGTTCCCTGCTGAATGACTGTGAAACTCTTTTTCCTCATATTTATGATCACAGAATCACAGAATCTTAAGGGCTGGAAGGGACTTCAAAAGATCCTCTAGTCCAACCCCCCTGTCAGAGCAGGACCACCTAGAGTAGATCATGCAAGAACTCATCCAGGTGGGTTTTGAATGTCCCCAAAGAAGGAGACTCAACAACCCATCTGGGCAGATGATTCCAGTTCTGCATCACCCTCACAGTGAAGACGTTATTCCTCATGTTTCTTTGGAACCTCTTATGTTCTTGTTTGTACTCATTGCCCCTTGTCCTATCATTGGACATCATTGAGAACAGCCTGACTCCATCTTCCTGACACCCACCCTTTACATATTTGTAAATATTAATGCGGTGACCCTGTTGACAGATCCACAATCCCGAAAAACATATCTACACAGGAAATGCAGATAAGCAGGTACTTCTTTGTTATGCAGCACTGGGAAAACACGAGGGATAGCTCCTCCATACGTGCTTCGTTGTAAGTTACCAATCTCAGGGTTTTTATATAGCTCAAACAAAAGAATCATATTTGCCAACAAAAGCATGCATAAAATGTCCATCTATCGATTTTTCCCTTCACCTTGATTGGTACCCAACCAACACAAAATTTCCCAAATCACAGTGATTGGTCAAAAAAAAGATATCAGTCCTTTTGTTTTAGTAACAACTAAGGTAACAGCCAAGGTAACCTAACAAATACATTCACCAGGGTCTCCTAGCTAAGGTAATAGGTGTGGTATGTAACTCTTGCAGTTTGATCCTTATGTGATTCAAATGAATACTTACTTAATCAATAGGTGTTTGAGTTATTTGCAAGTGCTTAGCTAATTGATTCAACTATTACTAGTTGATTAACAAGTGCTTAACAAGTGCTTGACTACTTATTGTGATAAGTTGTTAACTAAAAAAAATGTGTATCTGCAACAACCCCTCAGTCTCCTCCAAGCTAGAGTCCTAGATCTCTCAGCCATTCAAAATAAGGGAGATGCTCCACTCCGTCATCTTTGTGTCTCTGCACTGAACTCTCGCAAGCAGTACCTTATCCTTCTTGAACTGAGTGACCCAGAACTGGACACAATATTCCAGATGCGATCTCTTGAAGGCAGAGTAGAGGGGGAGGAGAACCTCTCTCGACCTATTAACCACACTCCCTCTAATACACCCCAGAATGCCATTGGCCTCTTTGGTCATGAGGGCACATTGATGGGTTTTGGTCATCCTGCTGTCCAACAGGATCCCCAGGTCTCTTTCCCCTACACTACTCTCTAAGAGTTCATTCCCCAACCTGTACTGGTACATGGGGTAATTCTTTCCCAGATGCAAGACTCTACACTCGCCCTTGTTGAATTTCATTCAATTTCTCCCCACCCAAACCTCCAGCCTGTCTAGGTCTGTCCAAAACCAACCCCTATGGAACCACACTGGTCACAGGCCTCCAGCTCAAGTCTCTGCTGTTGATCACCACTCTCCCGGTTCTGTCATTCAGCACAGCCTTCTGGTGCGTCAGCCACTCCCCCCAGTTTAGTATCATCAGGAAACTTGCTGACAGTGCCCTCTGTTTCCTCATCATAGAATGGTAGGGGTTAGAAGGGACCTTTAGAGATCATCTAGTCCAACTCCCCTGCAGAAGTAGGTTCACCTAGATCAGGTCGCATAGGAACATGTCCAGGCAGGTCTTGAAGACCTCCAAGGAAGGAGACTCCACAACTCCTCTGGGCAGCCTGTATAGAACAGTACTGGTCCCAGCAGTGACCCCTGAGGGACTCCACTAGATACAGGCTTTCAACTAGGTCCTGCCCCAGTGATCACAACTCTCTGCCTTCTTCCCTTCAACCAGTTAACAATCTACCTCACTACCTGATCATCCAGCCCACACTTGCTCAGTTTTGCTGCGAGGATGCTGTAGGAGACGGCGTCAAATACTTTACTGAAATAAAAGTAAACCACATCCACTGCACTACCACCATCTGTTCACTCGGTTCCGTCTTCATAAAGGCTATCAGGTTGGTCAAACATGACTTCCCTTTGGTAAAACCATGATGACTACTCCTAATGGCTCTCTTGTCCTTTATATGCCTGGAGACATTACCTGGGTTGTTCCATCACCTTTCCAGGGATGGAGGTGAGGCTGACTGGTCTGTAGTTACCCGGCTTCTCCTTCTTGCCCTTTTGGTCTCCTCCAGTCCTCAGGCACCTCTCCTATTCTCCATGACTTACTGAAGATAATGGAGAGTGGTCTAGCAATGACTTCTGCCAGCTCCCTCAGCACCCACGGGTGCATCCCATCAGGGCCCATGGATTTATTTACATCCAAATTGCTCAACTGATCCTTAAACCAGTCCTCATCAACCAAACAGAACTTCTCCTTTAACCTGACTTCCTCTGGGGTCTCAGGCTCTTGAGGACAGTCTCCAGCAGTATAGACAGAGGCAAAGAAGGCTTTCAATAATTCTGCCTTTTCTGTATCCACTCTCACCAGGGCACCCACCTCATTCAACAGTGGGCCTACATTGCATCTAGTGTTAGTTTTGTCTGCAGTGTATTTGAAGAAGCCCTTCTTGTTGTCTTGGACCTCCCTTGCAAGGTGTAACTCCAACGAGGCTTTAGCTTTCCTAGTTGCCTCCCTACATACTCAAATGAGTCTTATATTCATAAGCAGCGGGCCCACATCCCCCCTTGTCATTCTTCTGCTGCTGATGTACTTGAAAAATGCTTTATTACTGTCCTTAACATCCCTGGCTAAATTTAATTCTAGAAGAGCTCTAGCCTTCCTAGCTGCACCCCTGCGTGCCCTGGCAATGTTCCTATACTCTTCCCAAGAAGCCAGCCCCTGTTTCCACCTCTCATCTGCCTGAGTTGTCCCAGCAGGCCCTTGCTCATCCATGGAGGTCTCCTACCTCCTTTTCCCCCTTTCTTGCGCGTTGGGAGGCACTGATCCTGGGTTTGGAGGAAGTGGTGCTTGAAGACTGACCAGCTCTCATTGGCACTTCTGTCTTCTAGAATCATATCCCATGAGATGCGTCCAAGTAGTTCTGAAAGTCGGCTGGCCTGAAATCCAGGGTCACGGTCCTGCTTTGTGTCCTGTCTCTTCCACACAGGATCTTGAACTCTAACATCTCATTTCCGCTGCAGCCGAGGTTGTCTCCAATCTTCACATCCCCAACTAGACTCTCCTTATTTGTCGGCACCAGTTCCAACAGCACACCTTTCCTCGTTGGTTCCTCAATCACCTATGAAAGGAAGTTGTCGTCAACAGTCTGTAGAAACCTCCTGGACTGCGTGTGCTTGGCTGTGTGGCTATCCCAGCAAATATCAGGGTGGTTGAAGTCCCCTATGAGGACCAGGGATTGTGATTGTGAGGCAGCTCTCAGCTGTTTGTAGAAGGCCTCATCTATATCCTCCTCCTGATCAGGTGGCCTGTGCAAGACTCCTACAACAATATCACCTGCCTTGCCCTGCCCATTAATTTTTACCCATAAGCACTCTACCTGCTCCTCATTCCCACCCAGGCACAGTTCGGTACACATTAATTGCTCCCTCACATAGAGAGCAACTCCACCTCCACGCCTTGTCAGTCTTTCTTTCCTGAACAATACATAGCCCTCCATGGCTGTGCTCCAGTCATGGCAGCTATCTAACCAAGTCTCTGTGACCGCAATGAGGTCGTAGCTCCGCATCCGCACCTACATCTCCAGTTCCTCCTGCTTATTCCCCAGACTGCGTGCATTGGTGTAGAGGCAGCGCAGGGGCTTACTCAAACACATAGGTTTCCCTGGACGGGTGCAGGAGGTTCCTCCCCGGTTTAGCTCTTCATCAGGATGGTCAGTCTTCCGTATCTCAGCACAGTGTGCAGATGAAGGGCACTTATCATTGCATTTCCTGTCCTGTCCTGTTTCCCAGCTAGAGGGGACAGCTTGTTCTGTTTTGCTTCTACCCCCACCCCCCAAGTCCCTTAGTTTAAAGACATCATTATTAAGTTTGCTAGTCTACTCCCAAATATTCCATTGCCCTTACAGGAGAGATGAATCCCATCCCGTCCTATCAAGCTATATTCTCCAAGAAAGGATCCATTGTCAAAGAATCCAAAGCCTTCCCACCAGCACCAGCCTCTCAGCCAGGAGTTCACTTGGCTGATTTTTCCATTACAAACTCCTCTTTTATCACCAGTGAACAGGATAGAGGAGAAAATAACCTGAGCACCTCTACCTTTTACCTGCTCCCCCAAGGATTTAAAATCCATCTGAATCCTGGAGATGTCATGCCTCATGACATCATTCATACCTACATGGAACACAAGTAGGGGGTAGTAGCCTGCATCCCTAATGAGCCGTGGCACTCTCTCGGCCACATCCCTGATCTTGGCCCCAGGCAGGCAGCACACCTCTCTTGACTCCCTACCTGCTCCACAGATGGGTCTCTCAGTGCCCCTTAGCAGCGAGTCACCCACAACAAGCACCCTTTGCCTCTTCCTGTGATGTCCATTGCCTACTGCAGGTGAAGCAGCTGATGGGTTGTTTAGTGGGTTTTCCCCTCTTGGAGCTTGCTCCTCGAAGTCCCTTGTTGCCAGTGCCTCATACTTATTTGTAGTGGGCACTCTGGAAGGAGGGCTTTGAAGACGAGCCTTTGCCTTTCTTTTTTTTTGTAACCAGGGTCCATGACTTGTTGGATTCACTGGAGACTTGCACCTGATTGCAGAAGCCTCCATCTTTCTCCACCTCTGCCCCTCTAATACTACAGAGCCTACTCACAGTTTCCTGCAGCTCTTTCACCAGGCGCTGCAGTTCCTGAACTTTAGGGCACCTATGACACATTTTTGCCTCAGAGGCATAGGTCCCTAAGCAGTCTAAACACTCCCTGCACTCCATCTGGATCGAAGCTTTTCTATTAACCAGCTCTGTCTGGGTGGATGCATTGACCTTCACCTGGATTTTGTCCACCTGAGCCTTGGCTTTAGTCCTTAGGCGAGTGCTCACCATTTTGCTAGGTTGAAGCTGAAGCTGGGGCACTTCTCTGACTTCTGCTTCTCTAAACGGGCCGTGGGGTTGTTCCTTGCCCATCCTCCCTGCTCACCCTGCCTGCGTGAACTGTCGCATCACTCCTGGGTACCACGTCACTCCCTGTTTGCCGGCCCTGTTCGCCGCACTCCTGGTTACTCGCGTTCCCTGGGGGACAATTAAATCCCCCTATGCAGCTCTGCCTCCCTGCAAGACCGTCCCCCTCGTGGTAGTTGCCTGGTCCTGGTGGCTCTTCTCGCTTATCCTCCACTCAGAGTGCTCCAGGAACCTGCGGATTACCTCAATCAGCCGCACAGAAACGAATAAACAAGCCTTCCGTCCGCTTTGTTTACTGCCAATAAAAATCCAAATAAAGCAAACAAAGGGTGGATTATGACCTTGTTGTTTGCTCTACTATATGTGTGTGGTTTTGCAGGTGCATTTCCTAGTTTCTCTCCATCTGTGGATGAGCATAACTTGCACCGTTACAACACTTGCTGACCCTGACTTGATATGTCAAACTTATTAGGTCAAACCTTTTGGAATAAATGCTTGGATCACTGGGACAAACATCTGAAAAGACAAGTGAGTGAGTGAGATAGGAAAAATTGGGAAAGACTTTAAGCACAGAAGAAATGTCTCCCATGGACATCTGTAGTAGTTTGACCCTGGCTGCATGCCAGGTGCCCACCACACCGCTCTATCCCCCACCTCCTCAGCAAGCCAGGGAAGGGGAGAAAATAAGATGAGAGTCTCGTGGGTTAAGATAAAAGCAGTTTAATAAAGAAGCAGCAAAGCCACGCACGTGAGAAGTGAAGCAAAAGCAAATAAAGCTGTTACTGTCTACTTCCCATCAGCAGCGACATCCGACCACCTCCCGAGAAGCAGGGCTTCAGTACGCGTAGCGGTTGCTTTTGGAAGGCCAGAAATGAATCTTGCCTCCCCTTCTTGCTCCTCTCCCCCAGTTTATATTACTGAGCTGATGTCATATGGTATGGAATATCTCCATGGTCAGCCTGGGTCAGCTGTTCTGGCCGTGGTCCTTCCCAAGATCGTGCCCACCCACAGCTATTAGTGAAGGTGGGGGAAGGAATGCTGGAGGGACAGCCCTGATGCTGTGCAAGCGGTAGTCATAATATTGATATCAACAGTAAGCACAGCACTGCTGTGGAAAGTCACTACCATCCCAGACCCACTACAGTCTCTATCCCTTATTCCATATCATTTATGTCATGCTCAGATAAACCATCTTAACAACCCATATACATTCTTATAGATACTCATTAACCAGTATCCCCACTCTTCTACAGACAAACACCATTCTTGTATTCCCTCTTGCATCTTGTATCAAACAAACAAACAACATTCTTGTATCTTTCATCCTCTGTAGATGTTCACTGGAGCAGGCCATAACTTCTGTCTCATCCATCAACATGGATATCCAGGCCAGGGGAAAGTGTGTTCAGTGTTGGGCACCAGCACTGGCTTGGTTTGTCCACTTGTCCAGTTTCTTGCGAAGTTCATACCTCATCGTCTACAATAGACAGTTCACATAACAGGTTATTTTTCCCCCAAGGTTAAATCTCCTCGAGGTACACATTGAGTTTCCCCATACTTTCTCATCACCCACCAAGTACACCCAGGCCCCTGAGCAAAGACAATCCCACAAATGGGTTTGCCCTTTCCCATGGGAGGTGAAACCCTGTAGTGGGTCTGGGATGGTAGTGATTTTCCACAGCCGCTCCTGCAGTGCTGTGCTTACTGTTGATATCAATATTATGACTACCGCTTGCACAGCATCAGGGCTGTCCCTCCAGCATTCTTATTTTCTCCCCTTCCCTGGCTTGCTGAGGAGGTGGGGGATAAAGCGGTGTGGTGGGCACCTGGCATCCAGCCAGGCTCAAACTACCACAAACCCATACTGCCTTCCCTAGCCATTTCCCTGGGTGCACTACAGGGACCTTATCTCCTCCCACAGTATGTAGTGGTTTTGTTTGGGCAGGACCAGGACGGTTAGTTGAATCTCTGCTGTTAACCAGCCAAGTGGCTTCTGCTAATTTTTTATCCCACTGCTTCCATGCCCCATTGCCCAGTGCTCTCAACATGGTCTTTAGTAATCCGTTATATCTTTCAGTCTTTCCAGAGGCTTGTGGGTGATAGGGGATGTGGTATATCCACTCAATGCCATGTTTCTTTGCCCAGGAGTTTATGAGATTATTTCGAAAATGAGTCCCATTGTCTGATTCAATTCTCTCTGGAGTACCATGTCGCCACAAAACTTGCCTTTCAAGGTCCAAGACAGTATTTCAGGCAGTGGCATGGTTTACAGGGTATGTTTCCAACCAATCGGTAGTTGCTTCCACCATGGTGAGTATATAACGCTTGCCTTGGTGTGTTTGTGGTAGTGGTCCAACATAGTCAATTTGCCAGGCCTCACCATATTGAAAACCCAGCCATTGGCCTCTGTTCCAGGGAGACTTGATTCTTGTGGCTCACTTGATTGCAGTATGTTTCATATTTGTGGGTGACCTGTGTAATGGCTTCCATGGTCAAGTCCATCCTTCGATCACGAGCCCATCTATATGTTGCATCTCTTCCCAGATGTCCTGATTTTTCATGGGCCCATTGAGCTTATGCTCCCAGTCTAGGTCTACCTGAGCTACTTCAATTTTGGCAGCTTTGTCTACCTGTTCGTTGTTCTATTATTCATTAGTGGCACGGCTTATTTGCACATGAGCATCTTCATGACGTACTTTCAGAGTCATGTTTTCCACCCGAGCAGCAATGTCTTGCCACAATGCAGCACCCCAGATGGGTTTACCCCTGTGCTGCCAGTTGGTCTTCTTCCACTGCTGTAGTCATTCCCATAGGGCATTAGTCAGTGTAAAGATAGAGTACTGGCCACTTCTCTCTTTCAGCAATTTCTAGAGCTAGTTGGATGGCTTTCACTTCAGCAAACTGACTTGACTCACCTTCTCCTTCAGTGGCCTCAACAACTCGTCGTGTGGGATTCCACACAGTAGCTTTCCACTTACGATGATTTCCTACCACGCGGCCGGATCCATCAGTAAACAAAGCATAATGCCTCTCATCTTCTGATAGTTCATTATATGGTGGTGCCTCTTGGGCACGAGCTACTTCCTCAGGCAATGCTCCAAAATCTCTGCCTTCTGGTCAGTCTATGATCTCTTCCAGGATTCCTGGGCGATTAGGTTTCCCCAGCCGAGATCGTTGTGTAATCAACGTCATCCATTTATTCCATGTAGCGCTGGTTGCATGATGTATAGAAGGGGTTTTCCCTTTGAAAATCCAGTGTAGTACAGGCAGAAGTGGTGCCAAGAGGAGGTAAGCTTTTGTGCCAATGACTTCTGACGCAGCTCAAAGTCCCTCATATGCTTCTCCAGACGTTTTCTGCCAGAGGCTCCAGGTGAGACCATGCTCTCCAGCGGCAATGTAGAGGATATTTTTGCATATCTGGTCCTATATGGATGGGCCCAAGGGCGACTGCACGAGCTATTTCCTGTTTAATTTGTTGAAAAGCTTGTTGTTGCTCAAGGTCCCGCTCAAAACAGTTCTTCTTTCTGATTACTCAAAAAAAAGAGGGCTCACAAGCTGACTATAACCTGGGATATGCATCCTCCAGAATCCCACAAGGCCCAGGAAAGCTTGTGTTTCTTTCTTGTTAGTTGGTTGAGACATAGTTGCTATTTTGTTCACAACATCCATATGTTGCAGTAGAGAGGAATTGAATTACGAGCAATATGATCGATAAGCATGATTTGTTTATTGCAGCTCTACGCTTGATTAATATAACACTAACTCATGAATATGGAAATACACACACTGTGATTGGTTTGATATAACTGAGGGCATTACATAAGACAGATATTTTTGTGGTTACAAAGTACATTTTCAGATCCTTTTTCTCAGGCATCTGCTCCTGTTTATGAGTTACAGATAACCGCCAAGGATATATCGTCCTTGCCTAAGATTAGCTGTTGCCATCTGCAGCTGGCCAGATTACTACATTTACTTATTAGCTGGTGCCACTAAGGTCTGCAAGCATACCTAACATATTTTACAGTTTCAGCTCTGCTTTGTTCTGTTTTATCTCACTGATGGGAACATGACCTTTTAATGTAAGCCACTCTTCCACAATCCATAGGCACATGTCAACGCTCATCCTGCCATTTTATGCCCAAAAACTGTATCTCTTGTGCAGGTCCCTTTGCTTCTTTTTACAGCAAAACCAGCTTTTAGGAGAATCTGAATTATTCTTTTCCCCTTCTCAAACATTTCTTCTGCCTTGTTGCCCCATACAATTATGTCACCGATGTACTATAAATGTTCAGGGGCATCACTCATTTCTAGCAGTTTGGATTAGACCATGACAAATGTTAGGACTATGTTTCCATCCCTGGGGCAATCAATTCCAGGTATATTGGACACCTCTCCATGTGAAGGCAAATTGTGGTCTGCACTCTGCTGACAAAGGAATTGAGAAAAATGCATTGGTGATGTCAATAGTAGCATACCACTTGGCTGCTTTTGACTCCAGTTCATACTGGAGCTCTAATATGTCTGGTACAGCAGCACTCAGTGGTGGTGTCACATCATTCAGGCCACGAAAGCCTACTGTTAACCTCCACCCTCCATCAGATTTTTTCACAGGCCATATGGGACTATTAAATGGGGAATGAGTTTTGCTGATTACTCCTTGAGCCTCCAGTTGATGAATCAACTCACAGATGGGAGTCAGGGAGTCTCGGTTCATGCAATATTGCCTCCGGTGCACCATCCTCATAGCAATTGGTACCTGTTGCTCTTGAACTCGCAGCAATCCCACAACAAAGGGGTCTTCTGAGAGGCCAGGTAAATTAGAGAGTTGTTTGATTTTCTCTGTGTCTACAATGACTATACCAAAAGTCCATCGATACCCCTTGGGGTCTTTGAAGTACCCTCCCCTGAGGTAATCTATGCCAAGAATACAAGGGGCCTCTGGACCAGTCACAATGGGGTGTTTTTCCCATTTGTCCCCTGTTAAGCTCACTTCAACCTCTAATGCAGATAATTCTTGACATCCCCCTGTCACTCCAGAGATCCAGACAGAATCTGTGCCTCTATACCTTGATGGCATCAATGTACACTGTGCCCCTGTGTCTACTAAGGCTTTATACCTTTGTGGGTTTGATGTGTCAGGCCATCGAACCCACACAGTCCAGTAGATTCGGTCATCCCTTTCTTCCTCCTGGCTGGAGGCAGGGACCCTCTATTTCTGTTCTTCATCAGAGTATTCGCTATCTGATCCTTGCAATTTTAGACCTGAAGTCTCCTCATTGGCATCGAAGGAGGTGGTTGCAGTTCTTCTATGTCTTGGAGATTGCTGATTGTCCTCTTTTGTTCTGGCAGCTACTACACTGACAGCCCTCTTGGGTGATCCTTTTCTAACAGCTGTCTTCCCCATTAGTTCACGTACATGAGCTTCCAGCTTAAAAGTGGGTTCACCATCCCATTTCCTCATATCCTCTCCTTGGCCACACAAAAAGAGCCAGAGTTCATTTCTTGGTGTATTCCTGCGTCTGGGGCTTCCTTTTCCCCTGGTCAGGGGATTGGATGACCGAATTCTTGGGGCAGTTCTGACAGTCAGACCATCATCCCACACTGGTGAAGAGGTGCAGAGACTCTCTTCATAGTTCTGTAACCAAGAAGATACCATCTCCACTGTTGATATATCCATGTCTGGGTGATACACCATTGCCAAGATATTGGAATACGTAGCTGGGGCACTCTGAATCACTTTCCTCAACATGGCTCGTGTACACTGGATATCATCTGGATCTGTGGAGGCCTCAGATCACCATAGATGACTTCCAGCACAGCTAATTCCCTTAGGTACTGGATGCCTTCATCAGCTCTAGTCCACTTTCCTCGGGCATTTACAAGATCTTCCTTGAATGGGTATCTTGCCCTTACATTTGAGAGGAGTTGTTTCCAGAGACTGCAAATTGAGGTCTTCTATCTAATGCCTCTATCAATTCCCTGGTCCCTAGAAAGAGATCCCAACTGTTGAGCTTCTCTACCTACCAATTGCTGACTGTCAGCCCTGTTATCCCAACATCAGAGCAGCCAGGCACCAATCCGCTCACCTGACTGGCGACTGTAATCTTTCCGCATATCTCAAAGTTCTGATGAGGTGAGGGACCGAGTAGTTTCCATTTCCTTTTTGATTTCTTTCACTCCTTCTCCTGATCTCCTTACTGAAGGACCAGCTTCTTCTTCTAACCTTTCCTCTTCCTCCTCTTCTGCCCTTAATAATCGATGATATGGACTTGTTGACCTCCTTATCCACTGTTTCTTTTTCACTACCGGGGCAACCACTGTGATTGTTCTTTGATTCCCTGACTCAACCATGGTAGTCTCAGATACAGTTTGAGTTTCCACTTCAGCCATAATTCTCTGAGAGGACTGGAGTGCGGCTCGATAGGCAGAGGCTAGGCCTCAGTATAGTGCCTGAACCTGATGGTCCTCATTGGGTTAGGCAGGACACCCTTCTATCAGGTGACGTGCCAGTAAAGCAGTTTTTTTTATCTGTTCAGGTGTAAAATCCCAGGTTACAGGAGATGATAATCGTCTTAGGAATCTGCCTAAATTCATCCTCACACCCTGCCACCCAGGGACTGGCCGCTTCAGGGGGCATTTTAACATGTTTCCATCGCAAATTTGTCCTCTCTGACACCCAGATGAGTCCAGATGTAGGCACAAATGTGGCTTGGACCAGCCAGCTTGAATAAAGATGGTAGGGACAAGTTAATGCAGCTGGCAAGCTACTTCCAATTATCAGAAACAGGTGCTGCAAGTTAATCAATTGGGCCCTGAGTGATCACATGGGCAGAAGTAGCATATAAGGAGGTAGCTAGCAAAGGAAAGGTGGCTTTGAGTTAACTCTGTCAGTTGTCCTATGTTGCCTGTGTATCTCTGTATGTGTATTACCTAGATTCTCTAAATCTTTGAATGAATACTGCTTGCACCACTACAACTTTGGGTGACCCCATGATCAGTTGAATTTGTTGGATTAAGAATCCTTGGCAGAAAATCACCTGGATTCCTGTTTGAAAAGGCAAGTGACCCGAACAAATCGGTATAATGGGAAAAATGATGAGCAAAGAGGAGAATCCTGTTGACACCCTCCGATATATCCTTTCTGAGAAAGGATTCTATTATGAAAGAGAGGATTTGTTAAGCCTTGTAAGATGGGGAAAGGAAGTAGGTCTCTTTTTCTCCCCCCAAGAAATATATCAAATGGGACATTGGGAAAATCTAGCAGACATGTTGAATGATGCTATTGGCCTGTGTAAATTGGTATCATCCATTATAACAACAGCTAGAAGCTGAGTGGGCTACAGTTGCTGCCATGAAAGCAGAAAATGCCATACCATCTGTGTTCCTAGTAGATGCTAAAAGGTTCTTTGGAGGTGGTGACTTTATAGTGCCATCAGCTCCACCTCTAGAAGAAAATACCAAGAGACTCTTTGGAGAGGATAATGTCCTAATACCCTCGGCTCCACCTCTAGAAGAGGAGAGCATGGATGTGAGCTCACCTCCCCCAGAAGAACCCCTAGAGCACCGTTCCAGGAGTCAAATGCGCACATTGTTTCTCCTCCCCTCCCACCCACCCTTCACCATCCTGCCCTGTCCCATCCTACTGCTATGCCTGAAGGAGTACCTGGCAGAGAATGAAAGGTATGCTTTGCCCATGACACTATGGATCTGCCATTGCCCCTGAGCTCCTCAACCCCTGAGTGTATTCCTCTTCCATCATCACCCCCAAACATCTAGTGAAGGGGAAGATCAACACAGACGATTGTTACAGGAAGAATGAACAAGACACAGAGAAGATATGAAACGGACTTTGGCACATTTGGAGGAACTGATGGAAAAGCCAAAAGCAACAGCTAATCAACTGTTGGAATGGATTAATGAATTAACCAACCCAGAGATTAAAATTTCATCCCCACAGGTGCTCATCAGAGACCCCTGGCCAGATGACTATGATCCAGCTAAGAAATGGAGAGGCCTCATATGTGACGCAGTAATTGAAGGAGAATTTATTCCACAAGCCTTTTGTCGTGATTTGGCCCAGCTAGCACAGCAGCACCACGACAGTCTCTCGCTCGGTGCCCCCATTCACCCCCACCCTCGTTAGGATGGTGGAGGCCCCAGCAAAATGGGAGTAAAAAGATAAGCAAGGTTGTTGTGGATTGAGACAAGGGCAGGGAGGGCTCGCTGCCAATTATGGTTCTGGGCAAAACAGACTCCAATACTCGACTTAGAGAGGAAAGTAGGAAAGTTTATTCTACAAGAAACAGAATGGAATAAAAGCAAAAAAAGGGAGTAGGTTGATGAGAAAATGACAACCAGCACTTTAAGATCTCCCTCCCCCATCCCTCCTTTCTTCCCGGGCCCAGCTCACTGCTCCCGATATCTCTACCTCCTCCCCCCTCAACAGCTCAGGGGGGCAGGGAATGGGGAATGTGGTCAGTCTCTCACAGGTGGACTCTGCCGCTTCTGTCTTCTCAGATGAGGACGACTCCTGGCATTCTTCCCTGCTCCAACACAGGGTTCCTCCCCCGGAACACAGTCCTTAATGAACTTCTCTGGTGTGGGTTGTTCCCAACAGCTGTGGCTTCTGCCGATACAGGTTCCCTCACACGGGACGCAGTCCTTGGTGAATATCTCTGGCGTGGATTCTTCACCTCGATTGCAATTTCTGCAGTTGCAGGGACCCTCTCTTGGGACAAGGCCTCTTCTGGGCATAAGTTTGATGAGCTGCTTTGTCATGGGTTCCTCCCCACAGTTACAACTGTGGATATTGGGTCCCTTCCTCGGGACACGGCCTACTCCGGCCACAGTGATAAAGGGTCCCTCCTTCGGGACAAGGCCTCCTCTGGCCATAGTTTTAAAGAAGAAAATCACTGCCCCTGGCTCGGGGTCTGCAGTGAAGTGGTTGGGTCCCTCCCACGGGACACGGCCTCCTCGGGCCATAGTCACTGTCCCTGGTCTGGGGCCAGCTTTAGCAAAATGAGTCTCTACTGCTGATGCGGGGTCTTTATAGAAATGAAAATAAATCTCAGCTTCACCAGTTCTCTCCACAGAATGCAGGGGAGTCTCTGCTCCAGCATACCTCCTCCTCTCTTTCATCACTGACCTTGGAGTCTGCATGGTTGTTTCTCTCACTGTTCCTACTCCTTGCACCACCACCAGCCAGAAGAAGAAGAAGTGGCAGAAGAAGGAAAGAAGATGGAGGAAGAAACCTCCCCTTCCGGCTTCTTCTTAAAAAGTGATCACGGAGGCGTCTAATTGGCTCAGCCCCAGAAGTGGGTCTGGCTCAGAGCTGGAGAGAGTTGCGAGCAACTTCTTACAGGAGCCATCTTTACAGCCCCTTACCAGAAAAGGCTATCATGTCAAACCATGACACCTTTTCAGTAATAACAGCACATAAAAAATGACAATGGACACCTTTAGATTGGAAGTTGGTAAGGGAAGACCAGAAAGCTGTGATGCAATATGACTTGACCAACCCATACATTCAAACTTTATTGGATCATATTTTTGCCAGCGGATTAATGACTCCATTTGACTGCCGGACACTAGCAGAAACCTTCCTGAAGCCCACTCAGGTATTACTAGGGGAGTCTGAATGGGAAAAAAAGTCAATGTGGCAGTAGTAGAAAATATGGGCTTAGAACGGGGAGATCCACGGCAAATCGTCACAGCAGATATGATGTTTGGAAAAGGACCATTTGCTGACTCTCGGGTACAAGCCCGACTCCATGAAGCTATTTTGCAGCAAACACAGACACTGGTTCGTCAAGCATTTACGATCATCCCTGACATGGGAGTGCTAGTTCACTCATACACAACCGTTATATAGAAACCCAATGAACATTTTATGACCTTTTTAGACTAAGAGCAGCTCTGAATCATATATCAAACATGTCAGCTGAAGTAAAAGCAGAAATAGGATTGCACTTAGCGGTTGCTAATGCTAACCATGTTTGCAAAAAGATCCTGCAGGTTCTCCCGTGGACGGCAACTTTGTTTGACATGATAGAAACCTGTTCTTGAGTAGGATCATCAGCACATTTAGCTGAAGCAATGGCAACAGCATTGAAACCGTTAGTTCAACAGCACAAAGGAAATCGGAGGCTAAAATGCTTTAACTGTGGAAAAACAGGACATGTGAAAAATCAATGTTGATCCAGACCATTGGTATGGACAAACAGCTCCATCAGATCATCAGGGTCCAATGGCAGATTTAATGGCAATTGTTACAGATGTGGCAAGTTTGGACACAGAGCCACTGAGTGCCGTTCTTGAGCGGCCAGACACGTAACGCCTAAGGGAAACAGGTTAACAAGCACATAAAAGGGCAAGCACGATGACACAAAAATGCCCTTCAACACCAATGGCTGCCTGGATGGCCTCAGATCAGCCACTGCAGGAAGCGTGGGAGTGGATGTGGAAACAGCAATAGATATAACCATCCACAATACAGATGTAACGGTTAACCAATGCTAATGGACCCCTTGGCTATGGTTTAAGTGCTCTGCTTTTAGGATGGTCATCAGCCTCTCGACAGGGTATTTTTGTGGTCCCCCGTGTTATTGATGTGGATTATGAAGAAAACATTGAAATAATGGTTAAAGTTTGGCAGCCACCAGTTTATATACCTAAAGGAACTAAAATAGCTCAATTAGTTCCTTTCAGGGCTAGAGTTCCATTTGCAGGTAGTCGTAAGCTTGGAGATAGTGATTTTGGATCCACTGGAGTACCTGAGGTAAGACTGGCAATGCCACTTTCACAGGGAAAGCCCACTCAGTTGTATTCCAACATCCAAATGGGGAACACATGATTGGGTACAACACGTTACTGGACATGGGAGCAGACGTTGTCATTGTTCCATTATCCTATTGGCCAAAAAGCTGGCCTTTATAGAATTTAGACTGTTTTTGGAGTAGGAGGAACACAGATGACAAAAATTAGCAGAGACTTGATTTTTATATGGATACAGGATGAAGAGAATAAATGTGTACAAATTAAACCCTATGTAATGAACACTTCAGTTTGGCTTTTAGGTAGAGATGCCTTAAGCCAAATGGGCTTTTGTTTGTTGAATGAAACTTTTTAATGGCAGCCATTGATGGGTGACCAATCCTGAAGTTAACCTGGCTCACAGATAAACCAGTTTGGATTGATCAATGGCCACTAAGCAAAGAAAAGCTTGCCCAGATTCATGAATTAGTGTAGGCACAGACGTAGCTTGGACCAGCCAGCTTGAATAAAGATGGTAGGGATAAGTTAATGCAGCTGGCATGCTACTTCAGAAACAGGTGCTGCAAGTTAATCAATTGGGCCCTGGGTGATCTCATGGGCAGAAGCAGCATATAAGGAGGTAGCTAGCAAAGGAAGGGTGGCTTCGAGTCAGCTCTGGTGGTTGTACTACGTTGCCCCTGTACGTCTCTGCACGTGCATTACTTAGACCCTCTACGTCTTTGAGTGATTATTGCCTCAACAACAACAACATTTGGTGACCCCGACGTGATTCGCTGAATCGGTTGGATCAAGAACCCTCGGCAGAAAAGCACTTGGATTCCTGCTGGAAAAGGCAAGTAATCTGAGCAAACTGATATAATGGGAAAAATGCTAAGCAAAGAGGAAAGTCCTATTGACACCCTTCAGCATATCCTTGCGGAAAAAGGATTCAATTATGAAAGAGAGCCTTTGCTAAGACTTGTAAGATGGGGACAGGAAGTAGGTCTCTTTGCTTCCCCCCAAGAAGTATATGAAAAAGGACACTGGGAAAAGCTAGGAGACATGTTGAATAATGCTATTGGCTTGTGTAAATTGGTATCATCCATTATACACCAGCTAGAAGCTGAGCGTGCTGCCGCTGCTGCCATGAAAGCAGAAGCTGCTGCACCATCTGCGTTCCCGGTGGATGCTAAAAGATTCTTTGGAGGTGGTGACTTTATAGTGCCATCGGCTCCACCTCTAGAAGAAAATACTCAGAGATTCTTCGGAGGGGATAATGTCGTAATACCCTCGGCTCCACCTCTGGAAGAGGAGAGCATGGATGTGAGCCCACCTCCCCCAGAACCCCCTAGAGCACCGTTCCAGGAGCCGAATACACACATTGCTTCTCCTCCCCTCCCACCCACCCTTCACCATCCTGCCCCATCCCACCCTTCTGCTATACCTGAAGGAGTACCTAACAGAGAACGGAAGGTACGTTTTACAAATGATATGCCGTTGCCCCTGAGCTCATCAATCCCTGAGTGTATTCCTCTGCCATCATCACCCCCAACTTCTAGTGAAGATCAACAAAGACAATTATTAAAGGAAGAGTTAATACAACACGGAGAAGATATGAAACACACTTTGGCCCAGCTGGAGGAACTGATAGAAAAACCAAAAGCAACAGCTAATCAACTGTTGGAACGAATTAATGAATTAACCAAAACAAAGATTAAAGTTTCATCCCCACAGGTACTCAGAGATCCTCGTCCAGATGATTATGATCCGGCTAAGAAATGGAGAGGCCTCATACGTGATGCGGTAATCGAAGGCGAATATATTCCGCAAGCCTTTCCAGTAATAACAGCACAAAGAAAACGACAATGGGCACCTTTAGATTGGAAATTGGTAAGAGAAGGCCAGAAAGCGGTAATGCAATATGGCTTGTCCAACCCATACGTTCAGACGTTACTGGATCATATTTTTGCCAGTGGGTTAATGACTCCATTTGACTGCCGGAAGCTTGCAGAAACTTTCCTGAAGCCCACTCAGGTATTACTATGGGAGTCTGAGTGGGAAAAAAGAGTTGATCTGACGGTGGTGGAAAACATGGACTTACAACAGGGAGATCCGCGGCGAGTCGTCACAGCAGACATGATGCTGGGTAAAGGAGCATTCGCTGATCCTCAGGTTCAAGCCCAGCTGCATGAAGCTATCTTGCAGCAAACACAGACACTGGCACGTCAAGCATTTAAGATTGTTCCTGATATGGGGGTGCCAGTTCCCTCATATACAACTATTATTCAAAAACCTAATGAGCCTTTCATGACCTTCTTAGACCGCCTAAGAGCAGCTCTGGATCGTATACCAAACATGTCGGCTGAAGTAAAGGCGGAAATAGGATTACACTTAGCAGTTGCTAACGCTAACCATGATTGCAAAAAGATCCTGCAGGCTCTCCCGCGGACAGCAACTTTGGTCGACATGATAGAAGCCTGCTCTAGGGTAGGATCGTCAGCACATTTAGCTGAGGCAATGGCAACAGCATTGAAACCTTTAGTTCAAGCCCACAAAGGAGATCGGAGGCCAAAGTGCTTTAACTGTGGAAAAATAGGACACGTGAAAAATCAATGTCGGTCCAGACCATTGGTATGGACAAACAGCTCCGCCAGGCCATCTGGGTCCAACGGCAGATTTCATGGTAATTGTTACAGATGTGGCAAGTTTGGCCATAGAGCCACTGAGTGCCGCTCTCGAGTGGCCAGACATACAATGCATAAGGGAAACGGGTTGACGAGCGCAAAAAGGGCGAGCGCGATGACACAAAAACGCCCTTCAACACCAAGAGCTGCCTGGATGGCCTCAGATCAGCCACTGCAGGAAGCGCAGGAGTGGATGTGGAAACAGCAGTAGATGTAACCATCCACAACACAGAGGTAACAATTATCTCCTCTAACGTTAATGGACCCCTTGGCTATGGATTAAGCGCTTTGCTTTTAGGACGGTCATCGGCCTCTCGACAGGATATTTTTGTGCTCCCCGGTGTAATTGATGCAGACTATGAAGGAAATATTGGAATAATGGTTAAAGTTTGGCAGCCACCAGTTCATATACCTAAAGGAACTAAAATAGCGCAATTAGTTCCTTTCAGAGCTAAAGTTCCTTTCGCAGGAAGTCGTAAGCGTCGAGACGGTGGTTTTGGATCCACTGGAGTACCTGAGGTAAGACTGGCGGTGCCGCTTTCACAGGGAAAGCCCACTCAGACGGTTGTATTCCAACATCCAAATGGTGAACACATGGTTGGGTACAACACATTACTGGATACGGGAGCAGATGTTACTATTGTGCCATTATCCTATTGGCCAAAAAGCTGGCCTTTAGAGAATTTAGACACCCCTGTCGTTGGAGTAGGAGGAATACAGATGACAAAAATTAGCACAGACCTGATTTCGGTATGTATACAGGGTGAAGAGAATAGATGTGTGCAAATTAGGCCCTATGTAATGAATACTTCAGTTTGGCTTTTGGGTAGAGACGCCTTAAGCCAAATGGGCTTTCGTTTGTCAAATGAAAATTTTTAATGGCGGCCATTGATGGGCAACCAATCCTGAAGTTAACCTGGCTAACAGATAAACCAGTTTGGATTGATCAATGGCCGCTAAGCAAAGAAAAGCTCGCCCACATTCATGAATTAGTAAATGAACAACTAGAGAAGGGTCATATTAAACCATCCACCAGTCCATGGAATACACCAATTTTTACTATCCCTAAAAAATCAGGGAAGTGGAGGCTGTTACATGATTTAAGAGCTGTTAATGCAGTGATGCAGGATATGAGTGCTTTACAGGCAGGATTACCCTCTCCTGCAATGCTTCCAAAAGAGTGGCCCCTGTTGGTGATTGACTTAAAGGACTGTTTTTTCACAATTCCCTTACATGAGGATGACAGTGAGAAGTTTGCCTTTACAGTACCATCGATTAACAAACAAGAGCCAGCAAAACGATATCAATGGACTGTTTTACCTCAGGGAATGAAGAACTCACCAACTATTTGTCAAACTTATGTTGCCTGGGCGCTGGCACCTCTGCGCAAAAAATACCCTCGTGTCTTATTTTACCATTATATGGATGATATCTTGATTGCAGGGAAAGGCCTGGACCAGCATCGCATTCTACAAGAAGTGAACCGACAGTTAAGCAACTGTCGGTTGGTGATCGCGCCAGAGAAGGTACAAATGCACGCCTCTTGGAAATATTTAGGTAATATTATCACTGATGCGCGCATTTATCCTCAGAAGGTGGCAATTAAAACAGATATTGCTAACTTAACAGACGTTCAAAAGCTGATAGGTGATATCCAATGGGTACGAACCATATGTGGTATCACAAATGAGGATCTTGCGCCACTAATGCCTTTGTTAAAGGGCTCAGTAGAGGCTGATAGTGCGCGAAGACTGTCTCGGCAGCAAATCCAAGCGATAGAAAAAATAGGAAGCAAGATAGTCAATAATTACAGTCATCGATATGATCCTGACTTGTCAATTAACATTGCTGTGATAAGTCAAAACCAGCATGTAATGGCAATCTTGATGCAATGGGATTCAGTAGCGAAAGACCCATTGAGGATCTTGGAGTGGATATTTTTGCCATATAATTTACAAAAAACAATTACCACGAGGCTTGAGGCAATTGCAAAAATAATAGTTAAGGCCAGGAAACGTCTGCTGGAAATAGCAGGGATTGAGGCAGACATAATTTTCGTTCCTCTCACAGATGAGTTCTTGAACTGGGCACTGCAACAATCTGATGAATTACAGTGGGCCTTATTGTCATATCCAGGAACTATAAATAATCATTATCCGGCCCATAAATTGTTTTCTGTTAAATTTCAAATGGAAGACCGGCCGTTGAGATCAGCAGTACCCGTTAAAGGCCTGACTGTTTTTACTGACGCCAGTAAGATCCAAGCCAAAGCAGGAGTGGTTTGGTGGGAAAATGGAAAATGGCAAAATCTAACTGTCCACTCCCCAGGCAGTTCAGTTCAACTGCTGGAACTGATGGCTGTAGTTAAAACTTTTGAGAAATGGTCAGACGTCCCATTAAACATCATCTCCGATTCCCTCTATGTGGTCGATGCTGTCACTCGATTAGAGAGAGCGCTGTTGAAAGAAATCTCTAATCAGAATCTGTATAACTTATTTCTGCGACTCTGGCATCAGATAAATGAACGGCAAACTGCTTATTATATTGGACATATTCGAAGCCATTCGGGCTTAAAAGATGGCCTATCAGTTGGCAATGAAATTGTTGACAGGATAGTGGCAGCTCCTTTATTGATACCTACGGGGCCAATAATTGACAAATTTTCTCAAGCCCGAAGATCGCACGATTTTTTTCATCAAAGTGCGAAAATGCTGGCGAAGCAGTTTGACCTGACTATATCGGACGCTCAGGGTATTGTTTCCACGTGCCCTGCATGCCAGAATCAGATCGGCCTAGGAGTAGGAGTCAATCCCAGGGGTCTGGCACCATTAGGTATATGGCAATCAGATATCACTGTCTATGCTCCTTTTGGGCGATTTAAACGTATACATGTTACTATTGATACCTATTCAGCCATGGTTTGGGCCACAGCCTTAACCAGTGACAGTTCTCGAGACGTCATAAGACATTGGAGGAGTTGCTTTGCTGTCCTTGGTATTCCAAGAGAGATAAAAACTGATAATGGCTCGGGATACATAGCCAGTAAAACACGTAAGTTTCTAAACTTATGGGGTGTTAAACATACTACTGGTATCCCAGGAAATTCCACCGGTCAAGCCATTATTGAACGGACACATCAAACCTTAAAAGGCCTTCTAGAAAAACAAAAAACGGGGGAAGAGGGGGTGAGTCCTCAAGACAGACTAATGAAAGCCCTTTATACAATGAATCATCTCAGAATTGTGGCAAACCGGAATGAACCACCGGCATTAACACACTTTGCCCAAATGAGTCGGGATTTGGATTTTACTGACAAACCTAAAGTTTGGTATAAGAATCCCACTACTGGAGAGTGGCAAGGACCTGCAGATCTGTTAACGTGGGGAAGAGGCTATGCTTGTGTCATTACAGATCAAGGTCCCCGATGGATTCCGGCAAAATGGATCAAGCCACATCAACAGAAAGGACTTAACTGTAAGACCAATGGAAAAAACAATCTTGAGGAAAGAACCAAGTGATCCACCCTCAATCCATCACTCTATTAAAATGTAAACCCTCGCAACTGTGGCACCACTTAGGCTGCTGTAAATTCCTTCAGCTATAAAAGAATTAAAGAACTTAAGATGACCAACAGATGAAGAGATACTTCCATCTTATTGATAATGCTCACAGATCAGCATGCTAAAGGATCTGAAGAAAAGTCCAGAACTAAATCAGGAAAAAGAAATATCAGTGGAGCTACCAAGACCTCATCCCTTCCTGCCAGTGTGCGTCCCTCCTACCAACACATATCAGATTGTTTATTTTGACTTTATGGATTTCTGTATTGTATTGTTCAGCGATGTAGCTGTTATTGACCTTTTGTTGTAAACTCATGGCCATGGGTAAAAATATTTATGTTTTCTTCATGTACCTTTAATTTTGAAATGTGTTGCTAAAGACTGGCTGGTTCATAAAAGAAAAAGGGGGGAATTGTAGGCACAGACGTAGCTTGGACCAGCCAGCTTGAATAAAGATGGTAGGGATAAGTTAATGCAGCTGGCATGCTACTTCAGAAACAGGTGCTGCAAGTTAATCAATTGGGCCCTGGGTGATCTCATGGGCAGAAGCAGCATATAAGGAGGTAGCTAGCAAAGGAAGGGTGGCTTCGAGTCAGCTCTGGTGGTTGTACTACGTTGCCCCTGTACGTCTCTGCACGTGCGTTACTTAGACCCTCTACGTCTTTGAGTGATTATTGCCTCAACAACAACAACAAATTAGTAAATGAACAACTAGAAAAAGGTCATATTAAGACATCCACTAGTCCATGGAATACACCAATTTTTACTATGCCTAAAAAAATCAGGGAAATGGAGGCTGTTACATGATTTAAGAGCTGTTAATGCAGTGATGCAGGATATGAGTGCTTTACAGGCAGGATTACCCTCTCCTGCAATGCTTCCAAAAGAATGGCCCCTATTGGTGACTGACCTAAAGGACTGTTTTTTCAAAATTCCCCTACATGAGGATGATAGTGAGAAGTTTACTTTTACAGTACCATCTATTGGCAAACAAGACCTGGCAAAATGACCTGGCATTACCTCAGGGAATGAAGAACTCGCCAACTATTTGTCAATCTTATGTTGCCTGGGTGCTAGCACCTCTGCACAAAAAAAATACCCTCATGTTTTATTTTACCATTATATGGATGGCATCCTACTTGCAGGAAAAGACCTGGACCAGCATCAGATTCTACAAGAAGTGAAGCGAAAGTTTAGCATCTCTGGGTTAGTGATCACACCAGAGAAGGTACAAATGCATGTTTCTTGGAAATATTTAGGCAATATTATCACCGGTATTTATCCTCAGAAGGTGGCAATTAAAACAGAAATTGCTAATTTAGCAGATGTTCAAAAGCTAATAGGTGATATCCAATGGGTATGAACCACATGTGGTATCACAAATGAGGATCTTGTGCCACTAATGCCTTTGTTAAAAGGGTCAGTAGAGGCTGACAGTGCGCGAAAACTGTCCCGGCAGCAGATACAAGCAATAGAAGAGATGGGAAACAAGTTAGTCAATAACTACAGTCACCGATACGATCCTTACTTGTCTATTAACATTGCTGTGATAAGTCAAAATCAGCATGTAATGGCAATCTTGATACGATGAGACTCAGTAGCCAAAGACCCATTGAGGATCTTGGAGTGGATATTTTTGCCATATAATTTGCAAAAAACCATTATCACAAGACTAGAGACAATTGCGAAAATAATAGTTAAGGCCAGGAAACATCTGCTGGAAATAGCAGGGATTGAGGCAGACGTCATTTTCGTTCCTCTCACAGATGAGTTCTTGAACTAGGCACTGCAACAATCTGATGAATTATAGTGGGCCTTATTGTCATATCCAGGGACTATAAATAATAATTATCTGGCCCATAATTTTTTTTTCTGTTAACTTTCAAATGGAAGACCGGAAGATCAGCAGTATCCATTAAAGGCCTGACTGTTTTTACCGATGCAAGTAAGATCCAAGCCAAAGCAGGAGTGGTTTAGTGGGAGAATGGGAAATGGCAAAACCTAAGTGTTCACTCCCCAGGCAGCTCAGTTCAACTGCTGGAGCTGATGGCTGTAGTTAAAACTTTCAAGAAATGGCCAGACGGCCCATTAAACATCATCTCTGATTCCCTCTATGTGGTCGATGCCCTCACTCGATTAGAGAGAGCATTGTTGAAAGAAATCTCTAATCAGAATCTGTATCACTTATTTCTGTGGCTCTGGCATCAGATAAATGAACGTCAAACTGCTTATTATATTGGGCGTATTAGAAGCCTTTCAGGCTTAAAAGATGGCCTATCAGTTGGCAATTAAATTGTTGACATGATAGTAGCAGCTCCATTATTGATACCTATGGGGCCAATAATTGACAAATTTTCTCAAGCCCAAAGATCGCATAATTTTTTTCACCAAAGTGCGAAAATGCTGGCAAAGCAGTTTGCCCTGACCATATTGGACGCTCAGGGTATTGTTTCCACATGCCCTGCATGCCAGAATGAAATCGACCTAGGAGTAGGAGTCAATCCCAGGGGTCTGGCACCATTAGGAATATGGCAATCGGATATCACTGTCTGTGCTCCCTTTGGACGATTTAAATGAATACATGTCACTATTGATACTTATTCGGCCATGGTTTGGGCCACAGCCTTAACGAGTGGCAGTGCTCGAGACGTCATAAGACATTGGAAGTTGCTTTGCAGTCCTTGGTGTTCCACGAGAAATCAAAACTGATGATGGCTCGGGATACATAGCCAGTAGAACACGTAAGTTTCTGAACTTATGGGTTGTTAAACATACTACTGGAATCCCAGGAAATTCTACTGGTCAAGCCATTATCAAATGTACCCATCAAAGCTTAAAAGGACTGCTAGAAAAACAAAAAACGGGGGAAGAGGGTGTGAGCCCTCGAGATAGACTAATGAAAGCCCTTTATACAATGAATCATCTCAGAATTGTGGCAAACTGGAATGAACCACTGGCATTAACACACTTTTCCCAAATGAGTCGGGATTTGGATGTTACTGACAAACCTAAAGTTTGATATAAGAATCCCACTACTGGAGAGTGGCAAAGACCTGCAGATCTGTTAACGTGGGGAAGAGGCTATGCTTGTGTCATTACAGATCAAGGTCCCCGGTGGATTCCAGCAAAATGGATCAAGCCACATCAACCAAAAGGACTTAATGACTGTAAGAACAATGGAAGAAACAATCTTGAGGAAAGAACCAAGTGATCCACCCTCAATCCATCACCCTATTAAAATGTAAACCCTCTCAACTGTGGCACCACATATGCTGCTGTAAATTCCTCCAGCAATCTGTATTGCATTAAAAGAATTGAAGAACTTAAGATGGCCAATGGAAACTTGAAAGCAAAAATGGTGTGTTTTCTACGGATGAAGAGATACTTCCATCTTACAGGTAATGCTCACAGATCAGCATGCTAAAGAAGTTGAAGTGTGAAACTACATTCAAGAAACAGAAACATCAGTGGAGTTACAGAGAACTAATCCCTTCTTGCCAGTATGCGTCCCTCCTAGTAACATATATCAGATTATGTTTATTTTGAGTTTATGCATTTCTGTATTATATTGTTCAGCGATGTATCTGTTATTGACCTTTTGTTGTAAACTCATGGTCATTGGTAAAAATATTTATATTTTCTTCATGTACCTTTAATTTTGAAATGTGTTGCTAAAGGCTGGCTGGTCCAAAAAAGAAAAAGGGGGGAATTTTAGGCACAAATGTTGCTTGGACCAGCCAGCTTGAATAAAGATGGTAGGGACAAGTTAATGCAGCTGGCAAGCTACTTCCAATTATCAGAAACAGGTGCTGCAAGTTAATCAATTGGGCCCTGAGTGATCACATGGGCAGAAGCAGTGTATAAGGAGGTAGCTAGCAAAGGAAGGGTGGCTTTGAGTCAACTCTGTTGGTTGTCCTATGTTGCCTGTGTATGTCTCTGCACGTGCATTACCTAGATTCTCTAAATCTTTGAATTAATATTGCTTGCACCACTACAACATCCAGATTCCACAAAATATGTAATATACCAGCCATGTTAATTAATAATATTAAAACTCTCATATAAGGGTGAAGTCTGTATAACAAAATTGTATTCATCAGTCTGAGCTGAGGGGAAGGAGATGCATTGATGCCCCAAGATAGCTCCCACAGCACAGTAAATCCATCAGTAACAGAATGAGCCTCACAATTATTATTTGGGCCATCATGTTCCCAGGCCCCTTAATCCTTTGCACAAAGTCATACAACCAACTTAGCAAAGCTATCAATATTAGAGCGCAGCACAGAGCCAGTGTTAGTAGCAGCATGTTCCCAAACATTAAAAAGTGAAAAATAAGCTGCATTACAGCAAGGCTCTGTGACCAGCACAGGAACTTTGCACTCATTAGCTTACTATAATTACAGTGCATTTAATGTAAAACTGCTATTATCTCGTCCCATGTTGGGTGCCAAAAAAGGCTGTGGTAGTTTGACCCTGGCTGGTTGCCAGGTGCCCACCACACCACTCTATCACCCACCTCCTCAGCAAGCCAGGGATGGAGAGAAAATAAGATGGGAGTCTTGTGGGTTAAGATAAAAGCAGTTTAATAAAGAAGCAGCAAAGCCGAGCACGTGAGAAGCGAAGCAAAAGCAAATAAAGCTGTTACTCTCTATTTCCCATCAGCAGCGATGTCCGGCCACCTCCTGAGAAGCAGGGCTTCGGTACGCGTAGCAGTTTCTTTTGGAAGGCCAGAAATGAATCTTGTCTCCCCTTCCTGCTCCTCTCCCCCAGTTTATATTACTGAGCTGATGTCATATGGTATGGAATATCTCCTTGGTCAGCCTGGATCAGCTGTTCTGCCGTGGTCCCTCCCAAGATTGTGCTCACCCACAACTATTGGTGAAGGTGGGGGAAGGAATGTTGGAGGGACAGCCCTGATGCTGTGTGAGCAGTAGTCATAATATTGATACCAACAATAAGCCCAGCACTGCAAGAGCTGCTGTGGAAACTCACTACCATCCCAGACCCACTACAACATCCTGCAGCATATCCTCTCTGAGAGAGGATTAAATTGCAACAGAGACACTGCAGAGGCTGGTGAAATGGGGGCAGGATACAGGCTTTGTCTCCTCCCCACAGAATATACTTGAGTTATAATAGTGGGAAAGATTAGGGAGTACTTTGTGGGACTCCATTTAATTATGTAAAGTAATGCTAACTATCTTAAAGCAACTGTGGGATGAACAGAATATGATCACCCATACAGCAGTCTGTGTTCCCAGTAGATGCTAAGAGATTCTTTGGAGGTGATGACTTTATAGTACCATTGACTCCACCTGTAGAGGAAAATACCAGGAGATTCTTTGGAGGTGATTACTTCGTAATTCCATTGGCTCCACTGCTAGAGGAGGAAAGTATGGAAGTGAACCCACCTCCCCACTCAATCCCCAGGACCCCCTAGGCCACTGCCAGAAGCATCAGCAATGGTACGGGGACAAGTATCATGGCCACCGATCCAGGAGCCGAACACACATATTGTTTCTCCTTTCCTCCCACCCACCTTCCCTGGTCCTGCCCCGTCCCTTTCTACCATCATGCCTGAGGGAGCACCTGGCAGCAAATGAAAGGTACACTTTGCTAATGACATTACTGATGTACCTTTGCCCTTAAGATCATCAATTCCTGATTATACTCCTCTTCCATCGTCACCCCCAACATCTGGGGAAGGGGAAGATCAAAATAGAAAGCTGCTTCAGGAGGAATTAATGAGATAAGGGAAGGAAATGAAACAAATGTTGGACCGTTTCGATAAACTAATAGAAGAACTGAAAACAACAGCCAAGCAACTGCTGACTCGACTTGATGAATTACTCAAATCAGAGTTTAAAGTTTCTGCTCCACAGGGTCAGAGACCCCCAGCCAGACAACTATGATCCAGCTAAGAAATGGAGAAGTCTTATATGGGATGCAGTAATAGAAAGAGAATTCATTCCGCAAGCCTTCCCAGTGATAAGAGCAGGTAATAATCATGCACTAAAACAATGGGTGCCTCTGGATTGGAAGATAGTCAGGGAAGGACAAAAGGCAGTAGTGCAATATGATTTAACTAACCCATATGTGCAAACATTATTAGATCATATCTTCTCCAGTGGATTAATGACCCCATTTGACTGTCAAAAACTGGCAGAAACCTTTCTGAAGCCGACTCAAATACTGCTATGGGAATCTGAATGGGAGAAAAGAGTCAGGGTATTTGTAGTAGAAAAATCTAGATTTATAGCAGGGGGATCCACGACAGGTTGTCGCAGCCAACATGATGTTGGGAAAAGGACAATTTGCTGATCCCCAAGTACAGGCTCAACTACACAAAGCCATTTTGCAACAAACACAAACATTGGTTTGGCAGGCGTTTAAGACTGTCCCTGACATGGGGATGCCAGTTCACCGGAAAAGACCATCATACAAAAGCCTGATGAACCTTTTATGACTTTCTTAGATCGTTTAATAGCAGCACTGGATTGTGTACCAAATATGTCAGCCGAAGTAAAAGTTGAAATGGGAGGTGATCTCATACAAGAACATGCACCCTGAGCTGAGACCAGAGAAGCTGAAGCAGTGGGTTGATATCATCTGAGCAGGAACCTGGAAGACTGCTATGAGAGATTGAGCCCTGAAGTCATGGACTAAATTAATGGCCCATGGACTAAGGGAATAATATCTGTATCAATGACATGAAAATGTTTTAAAATGTGCCTTATCTGAGCATGACGTACATGGAATAGAATAAGATAGAATAATAGATAATGTCCTGGGTTTGACCAGGATAGAGTTAACTCTCCCCAGCCGCCGCCAGGGGGCGTGGCCAGGATATTCAATCCCATGTGACCAGGATATCAGGGCAGCAGCCGGGCTGTTGCAGCACTGTGGCCAGTGTGGGAACTGCGTCTCTCTTGTCAGGCTGAGCGTAGGGCTGCAGCAGGTAAACAGTTATGATGTAGAGCTTTATACTAACATGCACTAATAAACCTTATACTAACTTATCGCAATAGTATAAAGCTTATTTTTAAGACGGGACAAAATTCACACACAAGCTGGAAAAAGGTTGTGCTTATCTCCTTACACAATACCTCCGGGGTCCTCCAACTTCCTTGAAGGCAGAAACCTGTTCTGTGAGGGGCCAAGTGATATCTGAAGTTCAGTGGTGAGAATGTCTCAGGACTTATCAGCCTTCATCTCCCAAGGCCCCAAAGACCATCACTGGCCATTGCTGGGAGACATCACGCAAATGAAAGGAAGAAAAGACCTAATTTACATGCGAAATAGGGGACAGGTTGTGTCTTTGTCTAGGCGGATAATGTCATCATGTGATTTTGTAACTTTGTAACAAATATAAGTCAAGCAATTTGCCGAGTTGGGTGGGCACATTTGTGGTGGAGCAATCCCCCGTGTGTCCAGCGACAAATAAACATACCTTCTTTATAACTCTTTGAGTTATAGAGTCTGTTTCCGCAAGTCAATTACACTGGGCATTGCTCGTTTTTCTGTGTCCTTTGGCCGTCATTGTAACTGCCTACTCTGTGTGGTGTTCTATCAAGTTATCCTTATCTCAACCCAGAAAGTTCTAGAACTCTCTCTTGATTCTCCTCACTATCCTGCTGAGTTGGGGAGGAGTGAGTAACTGAGTGGTTTGGTTATTGTTCAGTTAGGGCTAAAGCACTACACATTTCAATCATAGAATCACAGAATGGTAAGGGTTGGAAGTGACCTCTAAAGATTATCTAGTCCAACTCTCCTGCTCAAGCAGGTTTTAGTTAGGTTCATCCACTGACTGTTAAGAGTGCTGAATGGTGAAGTTACCAGGAAACAAAACTTTGCATTTTCTCCTGGAGTTCTTCATAACAGGAAAGGGATTCAACTGTGTGTCCTGGTTTAGCAAGGAGCAGCTTTTACTTAGTAACAGGGGGAGCAGGTTGCAGTGAAGACCCGGTAAAGACACCCCCCCCCCGGCTCCTGGGTTCACACAATCTGGTGCCATGGCAGGACTGAGAGTGAGTGAGCCTGGATGGGCGAGGGAATGTGTGGGGAGACGGCCATGGCACAGGCTGTGCTGGAGAGCCTGCACGCCGCAGAGCAGACCAACATGAGAGGCAGAGAGGAGCTGCAGCCTTTGGAATAAATGCACGTCAGAGCAGCCCGTGCAGGGCTGCCGTGTGTGAGGTACCCCATGGACTTGCAGGGAGGACTGGTGCGGAGCCCACCTGTCCTGAGGAGGGATAAAGGGCAGAAGCTATCAGGAATAGACTGACTGGAATCCCCACAGCCCTTCAGTCGGGGAGGAGGTAAAAACACCTGGATCAGGACTCTGAGCCCGGGAAGAGGGGAGATGTGGCAAGAAGATGTTCTTAAAAAGGCTGGTCGGACTCTTCATTGTTGTATTACTCTGTGTTGTTTTATTTTGGTTATGTTTTGGGGTTTTAAGGTTATGTTTTAGTTGATGTTGCATTAAATTACTTTCTGTTTTCTTCCCCAAGCCCAGCAGCCTGAACCTTAAGTGGCAATTAAGCTCTCCCTGCCCTTTGGCAATTCTCAGCCTCTTCTGTACTTGAGGCTAATCGTGGTCTTTTGTTCCCTGATGGGCCTAAACCATGACACCTTGTCATGCATAAATTTTTAGGAATATCAGTTTTGAAGAGTATTAAGTTGAATCATACTGTAATTTTTATATTTTCTTAAAAGATGCTTCAGGTTCTTCAATATTTTTCATTCTCATGTCAAATATTTTTATTTAAAATGTTATATGATCCAGTAGATTAGCAATAGAATTGCCTATTTATTTTTATAAATCCATGCATTCTCTCAGCATATTTGGTTTTGCTATGCTTTTACTATGTTAGATTGAAGGTTGTGGGGTTTTAAGATTTAGAAAAGCTCCTTGAAAAATAAAGCAAATAAATTCTCCAGAAGCAAATCAATGCAATAAAGGAAGAGATTCTTAGCTAGGAACAGACTCCAGAACAATATTGATCTCTAACATTTTAATAAATAACATGGACAAATTCTAGCCTAGGTTTCTTAGCATTCATAGATTTAAATGTGGAAAGATTTTGATTTAATACATCATACTTCCTCCAAGTGTACTGTGTTTTCCAGATATGTTAGTGTTTAAGCAAATGCCTGAAGTATAAGGTTAATATAGGATAAAGAAAGTTTTCAAGTTTTCTATTTTAACATTGTGTCTTACTGGAAACTGTCAGTTGATTCACTAAAATCTGATTAAGAAGTTCTGAAACCATCAGTAAGCCTTAGCTGAGATCAACCCTTCATTGTACCTTAGAAAATGAGTATCAGGATGTGGCAACTATAGAAATTATACAAATAACAGCCTTGGAACTGCATGGAGTACCACTTTCTTTGGTTTCAGAATAGCAACAAAATAAAATGTAAAAAGAGGGATAAGAAGAACAAATAAATGATCTCTGTGGGTTTTCTCTCATTTTCTGATCCTTTCTAAATACATTAGAAATTGATCACCTCTAAACAAACAAAACAACAGTTGTATGTTAATCAGCTGCTTCTGCAGATATGTGTTTTTCAATTAGAATAGAGACACAGGTTTGGGTGTCTTGTTGACTTATTTTGATCATCATACTTTAGAGTGAACAGGGGTTGTTTACATGCATTTTGTTCAGGTGTGTGTCTCCGTATAAACATAGAAATGTGAATTTTAGGGAGTGAAATATAATTGTTCTCATTACTTTCTTAGTTAACATTTTTTTTAGTTTGTGAGGTCAGGTAGAGCATTATGCTAAAGGCACCCATCTAACTGATGATAATTTGTACTTTCAGCAGAGAAAACAATGTAAGATGAGTCTCTCACAGTCTGAATGTTATTCTCAAATAGTTTACTACAAATAAGGGGACTCTAGTCCCACAATTATTGGTTTAAAATAAAGTGGTAGCTTTCACTTCATTTTTTAGAATGCAAGACTGTTGAGTTAAGTTGGTGATACTTTGGGAATACTTAGCAGACCAGCTTTCTTAAGCAGAGAAGTGCCAACTCCATGAATGCCAGGCAGGCACATGTGAGATATATGGTGATCTTCCTAGATCTGACAGGACTGAGACATTTATACAGAACATAAGGCTAACTTAACTGTGTGGGATTTATGGAGTACAGATGTTAGATGAGCAATATTTTTCAAGATCACAGCTTAGATACTGATGTCTAACATCCATCTAAATGATGGCACAAGAATTCTACTTTGAGCAATCTTTCTCCTTCTTTAGGTCAGGCTTCATAGGCCATCACTGTTCTGCTTTCTTCAAAATATTTCTATAAAACTGTTGTATGGAAATGTTAGAGAAAACCCATAAAATAAACAAAACAAAACAAAAAAGCAGTCAAAACAGAGCTCTCTGACCCATAACACAAGAACATAAGAATGGGATCTACCTACTTATGACAGTTTTGATCCCATTGGTCTACCCAACATACATTAGAATATATAACACAAAAGCATTGGTTTCACATAGTAACAGTTTCACTATTCATTTATCTCCGATGATAAAATCTTATTTGCCACAATACCAACCTGATAATACTGTTGTGATGTTTCCCATGTTTATGCTGACTGATCAGAATTTAGTTACATGAAAGAGAGAAAGAGCAATTTCTTTGATTTTTACAGTTAGTGTTTGATTTTTACACTGTTTCTTTTTTGGGGGGACTACAGAGAAGAACACTAGACCTGTTGCCACTTAGAGGCAAATAATGAATATTATAACCAGTGAGTGTTCTAATTAGAGACAATAATAATTTGTCTTACTTGCCACTTCAGTAAGGTCCCTTATTAGAATTTGTTCAGTCTGTGTAAAATGTAGATTGTTCGCCTGAAGACAAGTGTCATTTTGGATTTGCTGGCTCTAAATTTAGATATTATTGAAACATTCATAAATGGTCAGAAGTAGATTGAACGGGGTGACCATCAACCCTTGAAGAATTCACTTCCTGGTTCTTTTGATATAGTCTAAGAAAATGTGCATTTTGGCTCTCATTGATTTGGGACTGATTCTGGTTAAAAAAGAATATTAAGTTTGCACATTTTACAATGCCATCAGATTTGAAAAAAAGACATTTGAAATACGCAGAGGTTACTAAGTAAACTGGCAGCAACTTTCTAACATGTGACTACAATGGAATCTGCTTCCTTAGTTTTGTTTTCAATTTAAAGGGAACATGTAGAGAGAGACCTGGGAGTCCTGATTGATAATAAACTAAATATGAGCCAGCAATGTGCCCTCATGGCCAAGAAGGCCAATGGCATCCTGGGATGCATCAAGAAGAGTGTGACCAGCAGGTCGAGGGAGGTTCTTCTCCCCCTCTACTCTGCCCTGGTGAGGCCTCATCTGGAGTACTGTGTCCAGTTCTGGGCTCCTCAGCTCAAGAGGGACAGGGAAGTGCTGGAGAGAGTCCAGCGCAGGGCCACCAAGATGATCAAGGGTATAGAACATCTTTCATATGAGGAAAGACTGTGGGAACTGGGGCTGTTTAGTCTGGAGAAGAGGAGACTGAGGGGAGATCTTATTAACATTTATAAATATCTAAATGGTGGCTGTCAGGATGTTGGGACATCCCTCTTTTCTATAGTAGATAGTAACAGGACAAGGGGTAATGGGATGAAGCCGGAACACAAAAAATTCCACTTAAACATAAGAAAAAACTATTTAACCGTGAGAGTGACGGAGCAGTGGAACAGGCTGCCCAGGGGGGTTGTGGAGTCTCCTTCCTTGGAGGTCTTCAAGACCCACCTGGACATGTTCCTATGTGACCTGATCTAGGTGAACCTGCTTCTGCAGGGGGGATGGACTAGATGATCTCTAAAGGTCCCTTCCAATCCCTACCATTCTATGATTCTATGAAACTTGCCGAGAGTACACTCTGTCCCCTCATCCAGGTCACTGATGAAGATATTGAATAAGACTGGCCCCAGAACCGATCCCTGCGGAACCCCACTGACCACAGGCCTCCAACTCGATTCCATGCCCTTGATCACCACCCTCTGGGCTCTGTCATTCAGCCAGTTCTCGATCCACCTCACCGTCCACTCATCCAAGCCACACTGCCTGAACTTTTCCGTGAGGATATAATGGGAGACGGTGTCAAAAGCATATTCTTATACTTTCAGCAATGTTTACCTAACAATACTTTATTGCTTATGAAGTTTAACTGCAGAAAGAATTGATCTTATCAGTTATATTTATTCATCCTGAAATCAAATATCTTTTAATGTGTTTGCACAGCAATAGTAAACCATAGTCTGTGTACTTTTGTAAATGACAGTAGATTGAAATGCTTGGCAACTGGGCATATCTTGCCTGAGTTGAAAAACTTTACTTTTCAGGGTGCTGTGAGAGTCAAACAGTACAGAGATGCTGGCCTCAGAGCAGTTATAATGATCTGTCCAACTGTTCTATTTTAAACTGATTTTTATTATCACTACAAAGAAAAATATTTTGCTGAGAAAATATAATGGCATTACATTATAACCAAATATCTTAAATAATAAAGGACGTCTTTACTTGCAACATATTCCTACATATAGGCACACATAAATACTGAGCAGTTTAAGGGATTTTTTGTGGGTAACCCATTTGAAGTGCATCTACACTAATGCACATAGCATGAGCAACAAACAGGAAGAGCTAGAAGCCATTGTGCAGTGAGGGAAGTATGACATCATCACTATTACAGAAACATGGTGGCATGAGTCACATGACTGGAGTGTGGCATTGGATGGATACAGACTCTTCAGAAGGGATAGGAAAGGGAGGAGAGGTGGAGGGGTAGCCCTCTGTTAGGGAGTGTCTTGACTGTTTAGAGGTCGGTGATGGTGAGGACAGAGTCGAGTGTTTATTGGTAAGAATCAGGGGGAAGGACAACAAGGGGGGATGTCATGGTAGGAGTCTGTAGCAGACTGTCCAGTTAGGATTAGGAGGTAGATGAGAGGTTCTTTAGGAAACTGGAAAAACTCTTGGGATTGCTGCCCTTGTTCTCATGGGGGACTTCAACTTACCAGACATATGCTGGGAATACAACACATCAAAGAAGACACAGTCCAGGAGGTTCCTGGAGTGAGTAGAAGATAATTACTCATACAGCTGATGAGAGCCAATGAGGGAAGGCACTTTGTTCTATCTAGTGTTTGTAAATAAAGAAGGTCTTGTGGTGCAGGTGATGGTTGGAGGCCATCTTGGACATTGTGATTATGAAATTACTGAGTTCCCAATCCTCAGAGAAGCAAGTAGGGGTGTTGTGGTTTGGCCCAGCTAGCAAAGAAGCACCACAACAGTCTCGCTCCGTGCCCCCCATTCATCCTCACCCTCATTAGGATAGCAGAGGCCCCAGTGAAATGGGAGTAAAAAGATAAGCAAGGTTGTCATGGATTAAGACAATGGCAGGGAGGGCTCGCTGTCAATCATACTTCCGGGCAAAAAAGACTCCAGTATTCGAATTAGAGAGGAAAGTAAGAAAGTTTATTCTACTACCTACAAGAAATAGAACAGAAAAAAAGCAAAAAGGGTGTAGGATGTTGAGAAAATTACAACCAACACTTTAAGATCTCCCTCCCCCATCCCTCCTTTCTTCCTGGGCCCAGCTCCCTGCTCCTGATATCTCTACCTCCTGGCCATTCAGCAAATCAGGGGAGCAAGGAATGGGGGATGTGGTCAGTCTCACAGATGGTCTCTGCCACTTCTTTTTTCTCAGATGAGGATGACTCCTTGCATTCTTCCCCTGTGTCATGGTTTAGGCCATGACAGTGGCCTGGTTTAGGCCAGGTTTCTGAACAAAAGACCATGATTAGCCACAAGTACAGAAGAGGCTGAGAATTGCCAAAGGGCAGGGAGAGCTTAATTGCCACTTAAGGTTCAGGACAAAACAGACCAGGCTACTCAGTTTGGGGAAGAAAAACAGAAAATAATTTAATGGGAGTGGGGGTTTCAGTCAGTCTATTCCTGATAGCTTCTGCCCTTTGTCCCTCCTCAGGACAGGTGGGCACTCGTCCTCCCTGCAAGTCCGTGGGATACCTCACACACACGGCAGCCCTGCACGGACTGCTCTAACGTGCATTTATCCCAAAGGCTGCAACTCCTTTCTGCCTCTCGTGTGGGTCTCCAGCACGGCCTGTGTCATGGCTGTCTCCCCAAACAGTCCCTCACCCGTCTGGGCTCACTCACATGGAGCTGCTGGTAACTCTCAGTCCTGCCATAGGTTGCAGGGGTACAGCCTGCATTCTTGCTACGGCTTGCAGATGGGTCTCTGGTCTAGTGCTTCTACTTTCTTCCTCCTTCTCTGACTGTAGGATCCGTGTGGTTGCCTCCATCTTGTATCACTCTTACACCTCCTGTCAGCACTTCAAATTCCATCCCTAAATAGTGGTCACAGAGGCACCAGATTGGCCCAGTGGGGCTGGAGGTGGGTGTGAACCCAGGAGCCGGGGGGGGGAGAGAGTCCACAAACCGGGTCTTCACTGCAACCCGCTCCCCCTGTTACTAAGCAAAAGCTTCTCCTTGCTAAACCAGAACACCCTGTTTTGAGATGGGAACCCTCCCATGGGACATAGTCCTTACCAAACACCTCTGGTGTGGGTTCTTCCCAGCAGCTACGACTTCTGCCGACACATGGTCCCTCACATGGGATGCAGGTCTTAGTGAATATCTCTGGCGTGGATTCTTCACCATGGTTGCAGTTTCTGCACATACAGGGTCCCTCCCTTGGGTCATGGCCTCTTCTGGGCATAAGTTTAATGAGCTTCTTTGTTGTGGGTTCCTCCCCACAATTACAACTTCTGTGAATATTAGGTTCCTCCCACGGAACACGGCCTTCTCCAGCCATAGTTTTAATGAAGTTAAAACTTCATGGTGAAGAATCCACGCCAGAGATATTCACTAAGACCTGCATCCCGTGTGAGGGACCATGTATCGGCAGAAGTCGTAGCTGCTGGGAAGAACCCACACTGCACCTGGCTCGGGGTCTGTAAGGAAGTGATTGGGTCCCTTCCAAAGCACTCGGCCTCCCCCCGGCCATAGTCACTGCCCTTGCCTCGGGGTCTTTAATGAAGTGTATCACTGCTTCTGGCTTGGAATTTTTACCAAAATGAGTCACTGCCCCTGATATGGGTTCATTATCACAATGAGTCCATATCGCTGTTAAAATGTAAGCAAATCTCAGCTTCACCAGTCCTCTCCGTAGAATGAAGGGGAGTCTCTGCTCCAGCACACCTCCTCCTCTCTTCCCTCACTGACCTTGGGATCTGCATGGTCACTTCTCTCTCTCTTCCAACTCCTTGCACCACCACCAGCTGGAAAAGAAGAAGGACAGAAGAAGAGAAAGGAACAGGAAGAACCCTCATCTTCCAGCTTCTTTTTCTTAAAAAGTTATCATGGAGACACCTAATTGGCTCAGCCCCAGAAGTGGGTCTGGCTCAGAGCTGGGGAGAATTTCAAGCAACTTCTTACAGGAGCCATCTTTACAGCCCCTACCCCCTTACCAGAAACAGTTGTCATGTCAAACCATGACGAGAGGGATCAGCAGATTTCCAGAGGGCAGACTTTGACCTGTTTAGGAAGTTGATTCCCAGAGTCTCTTAGGGGAGAGTCTTAAAGGGCAAAGGAGTCCAGGAAGGCTGAACATTCTTCAAGAAGGAAATCTTAAAGGCACAGGATCAAGCTGTCCCCATGTGCAGGAAGATGAGCTGTCAGGGCAGAAGATTGTCCTGGCTGAAAAGGGAGGTTTTGCTGGAGCTCGGGAAGAAAAAGAGAATTAACAATCTTTGGAAGAAGGGTCAGGAAGCCCAAGAGGATTACAAGGATGTTGTAAAGTTATGTAGGGAGAAAATTAGAAGGGCCTAGGCTCAACTAGATCTTAAGCTGGTCACTGTTGTAAAAGAAAATAGGAAAAGTTTCTAAAAAAACATCAGCAACAAAAGGAAGGCTAAAGGGAATCTTCATCCTTAAATGGATGCAGAGGGAAGCTTAGTGACCAAGGATCAGGATAAGGCTGAGATACTTAATGCTTTCTTTACCTCAGTCTTCAATAGTAAAACCAACTGTTGTCTGGGCACCCAGCTGCCTGAGCTGGAAGACAGGGGCAGGGGACAGAATGAGGTCCCCTTAGTCCAAGGGGAAATAGTGTGTGACTTCCTGCTCCACCATGACCCACACAAGTCCATGGGGCCAGATGGGATCCAATCAAGGATTCTGAGGGAGATGGTGGAAATGCTCACATAGCCACTCACAGTCTCCATCAATCAGCAGTCCTGGCTCACCGAGGAGGTCCCAGTGGACTGGAGGATGGCAAATGTAACACTCATATACAAGAAGGGTCAGAAGGAGGATGCTGGGAACTGCAGGCCTGTAAACCTCACCTCAGTGCTTGGGAAGGTTATGAAACATATCATCCTGAATGCGATCCCGAGGCAGATACAGGACAACCAAGGCCCAGTCAAGATGGTTTTATGAAGGGCAGGTCCTGTTTGATCAATCTGATCTCCTATGAAAAGATGACCCATTTAGTGGATGAGGGAAAGGTTGTGGATGTGGTCTTCCTGCACTTTAGTAAGACCTTCCACAGTCTCCCACAGCATGTTCCTGGAGAAACTGGCTGTCTGTGGCTCGGATGGATGTACTCTTTTTTGGGTTGAAAACAGTCTGGAGGCCAGGCCCAGAGAATGGTGGTGAATGGAGTTAACTCCAGTTGGGAGCCAGATACCAGTGGTGTTCCCCAGGACTTGGTGTTAGGGCTTGTTCTGCTTAACATAGAAGCATAGAATCATAGAAACATACAATGGTAGGGGTTGGAAGGGACCTTTAGAGATCATCTAGTCCAATCCCCCTGCAGAAGCAGGTTCACCTAGATCAGGTCTCAAAGGAATATGTTCAGGCGGGTCTTGAAGACCTCCAAGGAAGGAGACTCCACAACCCCCCTGGGCAGCCTGTTCCACTGCTCCCTCAGCCTCACAGTGAAATAGTTTTTTCTTATATTTAAGTGGAACTTTTTGTGTTCCAGCTTCATCCCATTACCTCTTGTCCTGTTGCTAACAACTATAGAAAAAAGGGATGTCCCAACATCCTGACAGCCACCATTTAGATATTTATAAATGTTAATAAGATCTCCCCTCAGTCTCCTCTTCTCCAGACTAAACAGCCCCAGTTCCCACAGTCTTTCCTCATATGAAAGATGTTCTATACCCTTGATCATCTTGGTGGCCCTGCGCTGGACTCTCTCCAGCACTTCCCTGTCCCTCTAGAGCTGAGGAGCCCAAAACTGGACACAGTACTCCAGATGAGGCCTCACCAGGGCAGAGTAGAGGGGGAGAAGAAACTCCCTTGACCTGCTGGCTACACTCTTCTTGATGCATCCCAGGATGCCATTGGCCTTCTTGGCCACAAGGGCACATTGCTGGCTCATGGTTAGCTTATTATCAATCAGGACTCCCAGGTCTCTCTCTGAAGAGCTGCTCTCCAGCAGTTTCACCCCCAGCCTGTACTGGTGCGTGGGATTGTTCCTTCCCAGATGCAGGACTCTGCACTTGTTCTTGTTGAACCTCAGGTGGTTACTCTCTGCCCAACTCTCAAGCCAGTCCAGATCCCGTTGAATGGCAGCACAGTCTTCTGGGGAATCAGCCAGTCCTCCCAGTTTGGTGTCATCAGCAAACTTGCTGAGGGTGCACTCTGTCCCCTCATCCAGGTCGTTGATGAACATGTTGAACAAGACTGGCACCAGAATCGATCCCTGTGGATCTCCACTGGCCACAGGCCTCCAACTCAATTCTGTGCCCTTCATCACCACCCTCTGGGCTCTGTCATTCAGCCAGCTCTTGATCCACCTCACTGTCCACTCATCCAAGCCACACTGCCTGAGCTTTCTGATGAGGATGTTGTGGGAGACAGTGTCAAAAGCCTTGCTGAAGTCAAGGTAGATGACATCCGCTGCTCTCCCCTCATCTAGCCAGCCGGTTATGCACTCATAGAAGGATACCAGGTTGGTCAAACAGGATTTCCCCTTGGTGAAGCCATGTTGACTCCCCCGATAACCATCATATCCTTCATATGTTCAGTGATAACATTCAAGATGAGTTGTTCCATCACTTTTCCAGGGATGGAGGTGAGGCTGACAGGCCTATAGTTTCCTGGGTCCTTCTTTCTGCCCTTTGTGAAGACTGGAGTGACATTGACCTTTCTCCAGTCCTCAGGCACCTCGCCTGTCCTCCATGATTATTCAAAAATGATGGAGAGAGGCTTAGCAATCACATCAGCCAGCTCTCTCAGCACTCTAGGAGGCACTCCATCAGGACCCATTGACTTATGAGTCTTAAGCTTGGCCAACAAGTCTTCAACCTCTTCCTCTTCCACCCAGGGCAAGTCCTCTGTTGTCCCGCCCATCCTGTTATCCTTTCCAGACTGGACTTCCCGAGGGTCAGCCTTGGGCATAGAGGCTGAAGCAAAGAAGGCATACCCTCAGCGTTTTTACAGCGGGCTCAAATTCCCCCTCGCCATCCTTCTGCTGCTGATGTACTTGAAAATCGCCTTCTTACTCTCCTTAACTTCCCTGGCTAAATTTAATTCTAGAAGGACTCTAGTCTTCCTAGTTGCACCCCTGCATGCCCTGGCAATGTTCCTTTACTCTTTCCAAGAAGCCAGCCCCTGTTTCCACCTCTCATAGATGGCTGCTTTCTGCTTGAGTTGTCCCAGCAGATCCTTGCTCATCCATGGAGGCCTCCTACCTCCTTTTCCTCCTTTCTTGTGTGTTGGGACACACTGATCCTAGACTTGGAGGAAGTGGTGCTTTAAGACTGACCAGCTCTCACTGGCACTTCTACCATCTAGAATCATATCCCATGGGATCCGTCCAAGTAGATCTTTGAAGAGGCCAGTCAGCTCGCCTGAAATCCAGGTTCACAGTCCTGCTTTGTGTTCTGCCTCTTCCACACAGGATCTTGAACTCTACATTCTCATGGTCACTGCAGCCAATGTTACCTACAACCTTCACATCCCCAACCAGGCCCTCCTTATTCATCAGTACCAGTTCCAGCAGCACAGCCCTCCTTGTTGGTTCCTCGATCATCTGAGACGGGAAGTTGTCGTCAACAATCTGTAGGAGCCTCCTGGACTGCGTGTGCTTGGCTGTCTGGCTATTCCAGCAAATATCAGGGTGGTTGAAGTCTCCCATGAGGACCACGGACTGTGATTGTGAGGCAACTCTCAGCTGTTCATAGAAGGCCTCATGCACATCCTCTTCCTGAGCAGGTTGCCTGTTACAGATTCCTACAACAATATCACCCGGCCACCTCCATGCCTTGTCAGTCTGTCTTTCCAGAACATTACATAACCCTCTATGGCTGTGTTCCAGTCATGGCAGCTGTCCCACTATGTCTCTGTGACCGTAATGAGGTCGTAGCCCCTCATCCGCACCCACATCTCCAGTTCCTCCTGCTTATTACCCAGGCTGCGTGCATTGGTGTAGAGGCAGCACAGGGGTTTACTCAAACACATAGGTTTCCCTGGATGGGTGCAGGAGGTTCCTTCCCGGTTTAGCTCTTTCTCAGGGTGTTCAGACTTCCCTATCTCTTCCCCGTGTGCAGATGAAGGGCACTTATCATTGCATTTCCTGTCCTGCCCTGTTTCCCAGCTAGAGGGGACAACTTGTTCTATTTTGCTTCTCCCCCCATCCCCCGAGTCCCTTAGTTTAAAGACCTCTTTAATAAATTTGCTAGTCTACTGACAAATAATCCGGTGCCTTTATGGAAGAGATGAATTCCATTCCATCTTATCAAGCTGTATTCCCCAAGAAAGGGTCCACTGTCAAAGAACTCAAAGGCTTCCCGCCGGCACCAGCCTCTGAGGTAGGAGTTCACTCTGCTAATTTTTCCATTTAAAACTCTTCCTTGTCATGATTTGGCCCAGCTAACACAGCAGCACCACGACAGCCTCTCGCTCAGTGCCCCCATTCACCCCCACCCTCATTAGGATAGCAGAGGCCCCAGCGAAATGGGAGTAAAAAGATAAGCAAGTGTCGTGGTTTGGCCCAGCTAGCACAACAGCACCACGACAGTTTCTCGCTCGATGCCCCCATTCACCCCCACCCTCGTTAAGATGGCGGAGGACCCAGTGAAATGGGAGTAAAAAGATAAGCAAGATTGTTGTGGATTGAGACAAGGGCAGGGAGGGCTCACTGTCAATTATGGTTCCAGGCAAAACAGACTCTAGTACTCGACTTAGAGAGGAAAGTAGGAAAGTTTATTCTACAAGAAACAGAACAGAATAAAAGCAAAAAGGGAGTAGGATGATGAGAAAATTACAACCAGCACTTTAAGATCTCCCTCCCCCATCCCTCCTTTCTTCCCGGGCCCAGCTCACTGCTCCCGATATCTCTACCTCCTCCCCCCGCAACAGCTCAGGGGGGCAGGGAGTGGGGGATGTGGTCAGTCTCTCACAGATGGGCTTTGCCGCTTCTGTCTTCTGATGAGGATGACTCCTGGCATTCTTCCCCTGCTCCAACACGGGGTTCCTCCCCCGGAACACAGTCCTTAACAAACTTCTCTGGTGTGGGTTGTTCCCAACAGCTGTGGCATCTGCCGATACAGGGTCCCTCACACGGGACACAGTCCTTGGTGAATATCTCTGACATGGACTCTTCACCGCGGTTGCAGTTTCTGCACTTGCAAGGTCCCTCTCTCGGGACAAGGCCTCTTCTGGGCATAAGTTTAATGAGCTGCTTTGTCGTGGGTTCCTCCCCACAGTTGCAGCTGTGGATATTGGGTCCCTTCCTCGGGACAGGGCCTGCTCCGGCCATAGTGATAAAGGGCCCCTCCTTCGGGACAAGGCCTCCTCCGGCCAAAATCACTGTCCCTGGCTCGGGGCCTTTAATGAAGTGAATTGCTGCCCCTGGTCCGGGGTCAGCTTTAGCAAAATGAGTCTCTGCCCCTGATGCGGGCTCATTATCAAAATGAGTCTCTACCGCTGATGCGGGGTCTTTAAAGAAATGAAAATAAATCTCAGCTTCACCAGTTCTCTCCATAGAATGCAGGGGAGTCTCTGCTACAGTACACCTCCTCCCTTTCATCACTGACCTTGGAGTCCACATGGTTGTTCCTCTCACCGTTCCTACTCCTTGCACCACCACCAGCCAGAAAAAGAGAAGAAGGGGCAGAAGAAAAAAAGAAGATGGAGGAAAGACACCTCCCCTTCCGGCTTCTTCTTAAAAAGTGATCGTGGAGGCGTCTAATTGGCTCAGCCCCAGAAGTGAGCCTTTTCTGAGCTGGGGAGAGTTGTGAGCAACTTCTTGCAGGAGCCATCTTTGCAGCCCCTTCCCCCATACCAGAAAAGGCTGTCATGTCAAACCATGACAGCAAGGTTGTCATGGATTAAGACAATGGCAGGGAGGGCTCGCTGTCAATTATGGTTCCGGGCAAAACAGACTCCAGTACTCGACTTAGAGAGGAAAGTAGGAAAGTTTATTCTACAAGAAACGGAATGGAATAAAAGCAAAAAGGGAGTAGAATGATGAGAAAATTACAACCAGCACTTTAAGATTTCTCTCCCCCATCCCTCCTTTCTTTCCGGGCCCAGCTCCTGGTCCCAATATCTCTACCTCCTCCCCCCTCAATGACTCAGGGGGACAGGGAATGGGGGATGTGGTCAGTCTCTCACAGATGGGCTCTGCCGCTTCTGTCTTCTCAGATGAGGACGACTCCTGGCATTCTTCCCCTGCTCCAACATGGAGTTCCTCCCCCGGAACACAGTCCTTAATGAACTTCTCTGGTGTGGGTTCTTCCCAGCAGCTGTGACCTCTGCCCATACAGGGTCCCTCACATGGGACGCAGTCCTTGGTGAATATCTCTGGTGTGCATTCTTTGCCACGGTTGCAGTTTCTGAAGATACAGGGTCCCTCTCTCGGGACAAGGCCTCTTCTGGGCATAAGTTTAATGAGCTGCTTTGTCATGGGTTCCTTCCCACAGTTACAGCTGTGGATATTGGGTCCCTTCCTCGGGACACGGCCTGCTCTGGCCATAGTGATAAAGGGTCCCTCTTTCGGTACACGGCCTCTTCTGACCATAGTCACTGCCCCTGGCTCGGGGCCTTTAGTGAAGTGAATCGCTTCCCCTGGACTGGGGCCAGCTTTAGCAAAATGAGTCTCTGCCACTGATATGGGCTCATTATCAAAATGAGTCTCTACCGCTGATGTGGGGTCTTTAAAGAAATGAAAATAAATCTCAGCTTCACCAGTCCTCTCCGTAGAATGCAGGGTCTCTGCGCCAGCACGTCTTCTCCTCTCTTTCATCACTGACCTTGGAGTTCGCATGGTTCTCTCACTCTTCCTACTCCTTTCACCACCACCAGCCAGAAGAAGATGAAAGGGCAGAAGAAGGAAGAAACAGGAAGAAAAAGGAGGAAGAAGCCTCCTCTTCCAACTTCTTAAAAAATGATCATGGAGGCGTATAATTGGCTCAGTCCCAGAAGTGAGTCTGGCTCAGAGCTGGGGAGAATTTTGAGCAACTACTTACAGAAGCCATCTTTACAACCCCTTTCCAGCTACTCTGCCCCAAGCCCGTAGCATTGCTTGGGATTGTTTTGGTCCAAGTGCAGGATAATACAGGGATGTTTTAATTATTGCTGAGCAGTGCTTACACAGTGTCAGGGCCTTTTCTATTTCTCACACTGCTTAGCAAGCAAGTAGGGTGGGGCAAGAAGCCAGGAAGTGACACAGCTGGAATAGCTGCCCCAAACTGATCAAAGGGATATTCCATACCACATGACATCATTTTCAGCATATAAAGCTGAGGGGAAGAAGAAGGAAAAAGGGATGTTCATAGTTCTGACATTTTTATTCCCAAGTAACCATTATACACGATGGAACCATACTTTCCTGGAGATGGTTGAACACCTGTCTGCTGATGGGAAGTTAGTGAATGAATTCCTTATTTTGCTTTCATTGTGTGTGGCTTTTGCTTTGCCTATTAAACTGTTTTTATCTCAATCCAAGAGTTTTCAAACTTTTGCTCTTCCAGTTCTCTCCTTCGTGTCACTGGGTAGGAGTGAGTGAACTGCTGTGTGGTGTTTAGTTGCTGGCTAAGGCTAAGACACGACAGTATCATATGCAAAAAAGTCAGTGAACTGTAGGAAAGACTCAAATAGTGAGCTAATTTCTCTGCTAATTAAGGATAATTGTTGACTATCTAGTCTATTTTTTTTCACCATGGTTATTTACTTTTTACAAAGGTACAAGAAATTAGGATTTTTGCCATTTGAAAAAAAAATTGAACAAATTCAACAGTGCAGAATGCATAATTGAGAAAATATCCTGATGGTGGGTTGACCCTGGCTGGCAGATAAGCCTCCAAACAGTTACTCGCTCACTCTCCCACAGGAGGATGGGGGAGAGAATCAGAAGGGGAAAAACAAGAAACTCACAGATCGAGATAAAAGTAGTTTAATAAGTGAAGGAGAGGGAAGAAATAAACAAGTGATGCAAAAACAATCACTCACTGCCAGCAGATCTATGCCCAGTCAGTCCCTAAGAAATAGCTATCTTGGAAAAAATACTTCTATTTTGGCTTAAACCCAGCTAACAACAACCAAACCATGCAGTTACTCACTCCTCCCCACATTGGCACCCCTCCCCTTATATACTGAACATGACATCAGTATGGGCCACGCCCTCTTGCAACATCTATGGAAAGTTAACACCCTATCCTTATCCTCACCAAACCCAGAACAGCTTCTCTCTCACCTCCCCCTCCCCTGCGAGTACAATAAAATGGTCTCCAACTAAACTTTGTTGTACTGATCGCCATCATCATAGGCCTGGTCATTCAGTCAATTTTCAGTCCAGCTCACTGTCTACTCATCCAGCCCATACTTCATGGTCTTCTCTGTGAGGATCTTACAGGAGATGATGTTGAAAGCCAGGCTGTATTTGGTTTGTGTGACAAGGTTAGTGGGGAGATGGCTGCAGGGGTGACTTATGTAAGAAGATGCCAGAAGCTATCCCTATGTCAGACACAGTGTCCTGGGTTAGGCAAAAACTGTGGTGGTTTAGTCAGGTATCCACCAAGTCATAATATCACCCCCCCCCCCCCCCCAAACTGGATAGGAGAGAGAGAAAATAAAACAAGCAGTTTGTGAGTTAAGGACAGAGAGATAGCTCAGCAATTATCATCACGGGCAAAACAGACTCAACTTGGGGAGAAAAAGGTTTGATTTATTAAAGGATCAATAAGAACACAGAGATGAGAAATAAAAGTGAATCTTAAAACACCTCCCCCCACCCCTCCCTCTTCCCGGGACTCTCCTTCCCTCCTCCCCAGCAGTGCAGGGGATGGGGGATGGGGGATGGGGGTTGCGGTCAGTTCATTACAGATGGACTTTGCCGCTGCTTCTTCTCAGGGGGAGGCCTCCTCACACTTCCCACTGCTACAGTGTGGAGTCCCTCCACCAGGAGACCGTCCTTCACAAACTTCTCCAGTGTGGCTCCTTCCCATGGGATACAGTTCCTCACAAACTGCTCCAGCATGGGGCCTCCCACGGGGGCAGCTCTTCACACAACGTGGATCATCCACCAGGAGAACAATCCTTCAGGAACAGATTGCTCCAGCGTGGGTCCCTCACAGGATCACAATTCCTGACAGCAAACCTGCTCTGGCGTGGGCTCCTCTCTCCCCACAGGCTCCCAGGTCCTGCCAGGAACTTGCTCCAAGGTGAGCTTCTCACAGAGTCACAGTCTCCTTCAGGCATCCACCCACTCTGGCATGGGGTCCTCCATGGGCTGCGAGTGGATCTCTGTTTCCTGGTGGTCCTCCATGGACTGCAGGGGACAGCCTGCCTCACCATGGTCTTCACCACAGGTCACAGGGGAGTCTTTTTTTCAGGTCCTAAGCACCCTCCTCCCCCTCCTTCTTCACTGACCTTGCTATCTGCAGAGATGTTTTCACATTCTCACTCCTTGTTGCTGCTGTGGTTTTTTGCAACTGCCCTGCAACTTTTTCTCCCTCTCAAATATGTTATTCACAGAGATATTACCTCCATCACTAATTGGCCAGGCCTGAGTCAGTTGCGGGGTCCATCTTAGAATTGACTTGCCCTAGCCCTGTCAGCTACAGGGGAAGCTTCTGGCAGCTCTTTGTTTAAGGAAGCCAGCCCTGTAGCTCCCCACTGCTACCAAAAAAAAAAACCACTACACTCAGCCAGGTAGAGGCAGCTCCAATATAGACTCAGCATTGGACAAAGCTGACCAATGAGCAACAGTGTTAGTGGGAGGGGTTGCTCCAGGCACCAGATTCCCCCACAGGCCATGGAGGTACATGCTGGAGCAGATATCCACTCTGTTGTCCATGGCAGACCCCGTGCCGGAACAGGTGGATGTTCCTTAAAGGAAGCTATGATCCTATGGAGAGACCACACTGGAGCAGGCTCCTGGCAAGACATGTGGCCCTGTGAAGAGAACCTCACACTGGAGCAGGTTTTCTGGCAGGACTTGTGGCCCCATGAGAGATCCATGCTGGAGTAGTCCATTCCTGAGGGACTGCATCTCATGGAAGGGACCCATGCTGGAGCAGTGTGTGAAGAACTGCAGTCTGTGTCAAGAACTCACATTGGAAAAGGTTGTGAAGGACTTTTTTCCCATGGGAAGGACCCCATGCTGCAGCAGGGGAGGAATGTGAGGAGGAAGGAATGGCAGATACAACATGTGATAAACTGACTGCATTCCCCCATTCCCCTTCCCCATGAGATGCTCAGAAAGAGGAGTTAGAGAAGTTGAGAGTGAAGCTGAATCCAGGAAGAAAAGCGGGTAAGGGGGAAGGTGTTTTAGGATTTGTTCTTATTTCTCATTATCATACTCTCTATTTAATTGGCAATAAATTAAATTGATTTCCCCAAGATGAGTCTTTTTTTGCCTGTGATGGTAATTGTTGAGTGATTTCCCTGCCCTTATGTTGACCCACAAGCCCTTCATCATATTTTCTTCCCAGCTGAGGTAGAGGAGTGATAGAGCAGCTTGGTAGACATCTGGTAGCCAGCCAAGGTCAACCCACCACACTGATATTTCATCATAGAAGGTTATCAGGTCAGCCAAGCAAGACTTCTTGATGAAACCACACTGATTACTCATGATGCTTTTCTTGTCCTTCACATGCCTGGAAATGGTTTCCAGGATTAGTTGCTCCATTAGTTGCAGGGACTGAGGTGAGGATGACCGGCCTGTAGTTCCCTGGGTTCTGATTCTTGCCCTTCTTGAATATGAGTGATATTTCCTTTCCTCTAGTCTTCATTACAATTGCATAATTGCAACTAATAACCTTTGTTGGTTTTTTCTTTTGCTACAGATGTACATACAAACAATAGCTAAATTAACATCCAGATACTCTGAAAAAATTGTTTTACTCTCATTCCTGTGTAGGAATTTCTGTCTGAAAGAGGCCATGGCCTGGTAACAGTGAACAACCCATGCTTTGAGAACTAATGTGCGGATTGTCCTCGAGTCACTCTGGACTGTGAGAAAAGAAGAAGAAAGAATGCCTACATGATAAGAAGCTCGAGCAAGGAGGAGGCTGAAGCAGTATGTGAAACCGCAAGGCTTATCGCAGAAAGTGCAGCTGGCTTTTAGAGAAAGGACCAATTAGATGTAGTGTAAACATGCTAGCTTTGGTGCTGATTATAAAAGTCTGATGCTTGTTAGTAAAATTGGAGTTATGGCCTAACCATATTGGTGTCTGTCATTTCTCCGGTGGTGCTCGCTCTGACACATTCCCTTCCTACTTACCTGGCAGGATCCTGCCCAGTTATATACTGATGTCATGGGTTTGTGTGGAGCCGTTTATGGTAATGGGGAAGGAGCTATAAAGATGGCTCCTGTAAGAAGTTGCTTGAAACTTTCCCCAGCTCTGAGTCAGGTCCACCTCTGGGGCTAAGCCAATTGTCCAACATCACTTTTTAAGAAGAAGCAGCTGGAAGAGGACGGTTCTTTCTGTTCCTTCTTGCCGTTCTTCCTTCTTTTCCAGCTGGTGGTGGTGGAAGGAGTTGTAGGAGAGAGAAGAGATCATGCAGACCTCCAAGGGAAGAGAGGAGGAGGTGTGCTGGAGCAGAGACACCCCTGCATCCTATAGAGAGGAGTGGTGAAGCTGAGACTTGTTGGCAGTTCCTAGAGGATCCCACGTCAGGGGTGGTGACTGTGTCCAAAGGAGGATGTGAAATTGTGGGAGGGTGGCATTGCAGTAGAAGGTGCCTGGAATGCTGCTGGCTGCAGAGGAGTTCCACGCTGGAGGAGTTTGTGAGAAGAAGCTGTAGCTGTTGGGAAGAACTCATGCCAGATAAGTTCTTTAAGGACTGTATCCCATGTGAGGGACTCCGTGTTGGAGCAGGGGAAGAATGCAAGGAGTCGTCTTCCTCTGAGAAGAAAGAAGCGGCAGAGACCATCTATGAGGGACTCACAACATCCCCCAGTCCCTACCCCCCTGTGCCATTGAGGGGGGAGGAGGTAGAGATATCGGGAGCAGTGAACTGAGGCCAGGAAAAAGGGAGACGTGGGGGAAGGAGATCTTAAAGTTCTGGTTGTATTTTTCTTGTCATCCTGCTCTGTTTTTACTTTTTGTTCTGTTCTCTTTTTTCTAGATAGTAGAATAAAATTTTCTTACTTTAAGAAAAATAGTCGAGTTTACTTTAAGTTGAGTAGTCGAGTCTGTTTTTCCCAGAGCCATAATTGGCAGTGACTCCTTTATCTTCCCTTATCCCTTCAAGTTACCTGCAATAGGTTTTGACAATTCCACTTGGGATGTTCCAACAACTGTGCTTTTATTGATCTGTTTCCTGGATAGGGTTTTTGTCTTGGTTAGTGTTGTAAAATTTGTTTTTCAGAGTATTATGAGGTTGGGTAGCTGGGGAATGGCATACAGGAGAATATCTGCAGGTATTTGAAGAACTTTTTACATGTAATGATTAGGAACCTCACAATAGCAACAACTGGCTGCTGAAACCCAGGTAAACCCATCTGGGTTGCCCCAGTATGGTAAGACATCACTGCTCAGCTGGAGAAGCTGGCTGTAAAGGTGCACCATGTAGATGCCCACATACCCAAGAACTGGGCCAAGGAAGAACATCAGCCAAACCAGCAAGTGGACAAGGAAAATGGAGGAATGTTCATAGTTATGACAATTATCTTCCCAAGTAAACATTATGTGTTATGGAGTCCTGCTTTCCCAGAGATGGATAAACATCTGCCTGCCGATGGGAAGTAGTGAATGAATTCCTTGCTTTGCTTGTGTGCACATGACTTTTGCTTTACTTATTAAACCATTTTTATCTCAACCCACTAGTTATTTTCTCACTTTTACCCTTTTGATTGTCTCCCCCATCCCACTGTTGGGGAGTGAGCAAGAGGATGTGTGGGGCTTATCTGCTGGCCAGGGTTAAACCACGATGCTATATGACAGTAGCCCTGATTTCTGTGTGATCCATTACTAGAATTTGGCTTTTAAAATCAATAAAATTACCTTTCTAGGAACTCTGAATTTGTGAATAGTTGAACGCAATACCACTCTCAGATGCAGGAAGCTCTCATTATATTACACTTGAAGCTTGGAGATTCTTGCCAGAACTGTGACTCCCTGATGCCACATGTAGCATAAGCACAAAGCCAGAGAGATTCCCTGTCTCTGCCGGGTTTACAAGTTAATTTAAAACCATATGTACCACATGGTGTGATAACACCAGGTAAAGGGGAAGGAATATGTGAAGGTAACAGTCTTAAAACAATGTAGTTTAATTTACCAATATCACACCTCTACACCATGGACTTTTTCTGATATCCTTACAGTATGTTGCTGCAGAGCATCACCTTTTTGGGTTATTTTAGAATTATGTCAAAGGTATCATCTGAGAAGGATGGCAGACATGACTGAAACTGTACTTCTTGTATGTATCTGCATTCAGTCAAATGCTGTAAATCCATTGTAGCCTGTAAACTTCTGGTATAGGTGTAACATCTTCACGTGACATCTTTCACAGAGCCTAGGGCAACATAAAACATAAGTAATACAGTATAGTTAATTATCATTAATCATTATAACCCTGTTTATTCACACATTATGGAAGACCAGTGTCATAGCCAGATTAAACATTATCTTGCAGAATGCTGCTTGCTATTTTTTGTATTTGCCTGTCACACGTGTTTTATTCTTCTACTTCATAAAATATTCATGTTCTTTCCAAAAAAAGGATTCTATCTGGATGAGAGCACATTAGCACAAAGAATCATAGAATCATTGGAATGGTAGGGTTGGAAGGGACCTTTAGAGATCATCTAGTCCAACCCCCCTGCAGAAGCAGGTTCACCTGGATCAAGTCACACAGGAAAACATCGAGGCAGGTCTAGAAGACCTCGAGAGAAGGAGACTCCACAACTCCCCTGAGCAGCTTGTTCCAGTGCTCCGCCATGCTCAAAGTAAAAAAGTTTTTTCTTATGTTTAAATGGAACATTTTGTGTTCCAGCTTTATCCCATTACCCCTTGTCCTGTCACTAGATACAACAGGAAAAAAGGGATACCCCAACCTCCTGACATTCACCATTTATATACTTGTAAATATTAATGAGATCCCCCTCAGTATCCTTTTCTCTAGAATAAATAGACCCAGTTCCTGCAACCTTTCCTCGTATGAACGATGTTCCAGTCCTCATCGTGGTGACCCTGCGCTGGACTCTCTCCAGAATTTCCCTGTCTCTCTTGAGCTGGGGAGCTCAAAACTGGATACAGTACTCCAGATGAGGCCTCACCAGGGCAGAGTAGAGGGGGAGCAGAACCTCCCTCGACTTGCTGGCCCCACTCTTCTTGATGCATCCCACAATGTCATTGGCTTTCTTGGCCATGAGGGCACATTGCTGGCTCATGTTCAATTTATTATCAATCAGGACTCCCAGGTGTCTCTCTGAAGAGCTACTCTCCAGCAGGTCAATCCCTAGCCTGTACTGGTGTGTGGGATTGTTCCTCCCCAGGTGCAGGACTCTGCGCTTTTCCTTGTTGAACCTCATGAGGTTCTTTGCCCAACTTTCAAGCTAGTTGAGATCCTGCTGAATGGTAGCACAGCCTTCTGGTGAATCAACCAGTCCTCCTATTTTGGTGTCACCAGCAAACTTTCTCAGGGTATACTCTGTCCCCTCATGCAGGTTGTTGATGAAGATGTTGAACAAGACTGGCCTCAGAACTGATCCCTGTGAAACTCCACTGGCCACAGGCCTGCAACTCAATTCTGTTCCATTGGTCACCACCCTCTGGGTTCTGTCATTCAGGAAGGGAAGAGCAGCAGTTCTGGACTGGATTCCCCCCTGCAGCCTGCAGTGAGAGTGCAGGCTGTCCCCCTGCAACCCATGGAGGGCAATGGCAGGACTAATAGTTGCCAGCAACTCTGGGAGAACTCTGTGCCAGAGGGAGTGAGAATTGGAGACCTCATGTCAGAGGGGGCGAGTGTTTTGGACCTTGACTCAGAGGAAGTGGAGAGGAGCTACAACCCTTCAGACAAATGCATGTCAGAGCAGTGCATGCAGGACTGCCTGGCATGTGAGGGATCCCATTTTGGAGCAAGGGAGGACTGGAAAGGAGTCCTCCTCGGAGGCAAAAGAAGCAGCAGGAGCCATCAGGAAAGGACTGACTGCACTCCCCTATTCCCTGCCCACCTGTGCTGCTGGCGAGGTAAAAACACTGGTATCAGGTGCCTGAGCCTGGGAAGAGGGGAGGGGTGGGGAGAAGAGGATCTTAAAGGGACTGGTTGTACATTTCATCATCGACCTACTCTGTATTGTTTTCAGTTGGGTATTTCTGTTTGTTATGGTTTTGGTTGGTGGTAGATTAAATTTTTTTTGTTTTCTTCCCCAAGTTGAGTAGTCTTGTCTGTTTTGCCCAGGACCATAAGTGGTGAGTGAGCCCTCTGTTTCCTTAGGGAGTTCCAAGGGCCCTCAGTACTTTTCTTTTCCTGGATCCTGTCAGGAGGGGAAGTAGGAGTGGCTGATCGTGATCTTTTTTTTCCTAGACAGGCCTAAAACATGACAGAGGACAATCTGGAATGCAAGGGGGTTTATTTTCTGGAAAATTTCTTTAACCTTTAATGCAACATACATCTAATTTTATTTTACTTGCACCATTTTTACCCAAATGTAATTCTATTGACTTTAATAAAAGTAAGCCAACTTTACATTAGTATGATGATGATCAAACTCTGGCCAAAATAATCAGTATTGGATGTAGGATTTTTAGATAAAAATATCCTGAATTTCTTTCATCACAGAAGAAAAAAAAAAAATGGAGCTATTTTGGCATATGCTTTCCAAACACAAATTCAATCCTAGTTCCAAAGAAGCAAATTGATAAATTACATTACTCTCAAATAAATGTAGTCAAAAGTGGACATTTTACCTTAAGGAAAAGGAAAAGATGGAGAGAATAAGTTATTTCCTTTAGGAGATCAAAACATGTTGTGGAAAACGTATCCGCAGCAGGTTGCTCACAAACACGTAAAAAATTTTATCTGTAAATAAGATTACAATAAATTGATTTAAATAGTTTTATTCTGACTTAAACAAGATGATTTGAAAAAACAAAATTATGATGGACTAAGAGTCCAGATTGATAAAACTTTATTTCACTGTGCTATTCTGAAAGGGTTATTTTAGGAATGAAAAAGAAGAAAGGGAGAGAAAGAAAGGAGAGGTAATTGCTGCATGGTAATAGGAAAACAAAGATGGAGAATGTGTCTATGCATCGTGTCTACTCTTTTAATTCCAATATTGTAACATTAAAGCATCATCATATGAAAAGGGCACATATTATACATGCACTCCTCAAATCAAATTAGTTCTTGTGAAGCTTTCCAAGCATTTTATTAAAACAGTGCTAATATCTTTTTTTCTGGGCATTTGTATTATGCTCATTGGTATGATAGATGAACTTTTAGAGTCTGTATTATAGTTTCTTAATTATATTCTCAACTTGATACCTGATTATATGGCAGTGGAAACAATTACCTTTTAAAAGCTGTATTCCTTGTAGCACATCTGTTAGTATGTGTGGAGCAGCAAGCTGCTACGTCTGGTACCAAGTTACACAGCTTGTGCTGCCATTCTCCCCTCTCGTCACTATACAAGTGCTCCAAAAACACCAGTATTTTGGCTGTGCAAGGTGCTATGCAGACAAGACCTACACGGGGAATATCCATCACCTAGGTAATAGAATCATAGAATGGTAGGGGTTAGAAGGGACCTTTAGAGATCATCTAGTCCAACCCCCCTGCAGAAGCAGGTTCATCTAGATCAGGTCGCATAGGAACATGTCCAGGCGGGTCTTGAAGACCTCCAAGGAAGGAGACTCCACAACCCCTCTGGACAACCTGTTCCACTGCTCCCTCAGCCTCACAGTGAAAGAGTTTTTTTCTTATATTTAAGTGGAACTTTTTGTGTTCCAGCTTCATCCCATTACCCCTTGTCCTGTTGCTAACAACTATAGAAAAAAGGGATGTCCCAACCTCCTGACAGCCATCATTTAGATATTTATAAATGTTACTAAGATCTCCCCTCAGTCTCCTCCAGACTAAATAGCCCCAGTTCCTACAGCCTTCCCTCATATGAAAGATGTTCCAGTCCCCTGATCATCTTGGTGGCCCTGCGCTGGACTCTCTCCAGCACTTCCCTGTCCCTCTTGAGCTGAGGAGCCCAGAACTGGACACAGGACTCCAGATGAGGCCTCACCAGGGCAGAGTAGAGGGGGAGAAAAACCTCCCTTGACCTGCTGGCCATACTCTTCTTGATGCATCCCAGGATGCCATTGGCCTTCTTGGCCACAACTGCAAATTGCTGGCTCATATTTAGTTTATTATCAGCCAGGACTCCCAGGTCTCTCTCTGCAGAGCTGCTTTTCAGCAGTTCCACCCCCAGCCTGTACTGGTGCGTGGGATTGTTCCTTTCCAGATGCAGGACTCTGCACTTGTCCTTGTTGAACCTCATGAGCTTCCTCTCTGCCCAACTCTCAAGCCGATCGAGATCCCACTGAATGGCAGCAAGCCTTCTGGGGAATCAGCCAGTCCTCCCAGTTTGGTGTCATCAGCAAACTTGCTGAGGGTACACTGTCCTCTCATCCAGGTCGTTGATGAAGATGTTGAACAAGACTGGACCAAGAATTGATCCCCGTGGATCTCCACTGGCCACAGGCCTCCAACTGGATTCTGTGCCGGTGATCACCACCCTCTGGGCTCTGTCATTCAGCCAGCTCTTGATCCACCTCACTGTCCACTCATCCAAGCCACACTGCCTGAGCTTTCTGATGAGGATGTTATGGGAGACAGTGTCAAAAGCCTTGCTGAAGTCAAGGTAGATGACATCCGCTGCTCTCCCCTCATCTAGCCAGCCGGTTATGCACTCATAGAAGGATACCAGGTTGGTCAAACAGGATATCCCCTTGGTGAAGCTTTGTTGACTCCCCCTGATAACCATCATATCCTTCATATGTTCAGTGATAACATTCAGGATGAGTTGTTCCATCACTTTTCCAGGGATGGAGGTGAGGCTGACAGGCCTATAGTTTCCTGGGTCCTTCTTTCTGCCCTTTGTGAAGACTGGAGTAACATTGGCCTTTCTCCAGTCCTCAGGCACCTCTTCTGTCCTCCATGATCATTCAAAAATGATGGAGAGAGGCTTAGCAATCACATCAGCCAGCTCCCTCAGTACACTAGGATGCATCCCATCAGGACCCATTGACTTATGAGCCTTAACCTTGGCCAACAAGTCTTTAACCTCTTCCACCCAGGGCAAGTCCTGTGCTGTCCTGGCCATCCTGTTATCCTTGCCGGACTGGGCTTCCCGAGGGTCAGCCTTGGCCGTAAAGACTGAAGCAAAGAAGGCATTCAGTACTTCGGCCTTCTCTGCATCCTCAGATACCAGGGCACCCTCAGCGTTTATCAGCGGGCCCACATTACCCCTCACCATCCTTCTGCTGCTGATGTACTTGAAGAATGCCTTCTGCATGCCCTGGCAATGTTCCTATACTCTTCCCAAGAAGCCAGCCCGTTTCTACCTCTCATAGATGGCTGCTTTCTGCCTGAGTTGTCCCAGTAGATCCTTGCTCATCCATGGAGGCCTCCTACCTCCTTTTCCTCCTTTCTTGCACGTTGGGACACACTGATCCTAGACTTGGAGGAAGTGACGCTTGAAGATTGACCAGCTGTCTGTGGCACTCCTGTCTTCTAGAATCATATCCCATGATTCGAGCTGATTTCTTAGGATTTGAGCTGGTTTTTTTAGGCTTCGAGCTGGTATTTTAGGCTATGAGCTGTTTTTTTAGGCTTCTCGCTGGTTTTTTAGGCCAAGAGCCGAAAACTTCGTGGCAAATGGCACCCGAACAGGGACTCTAAGTGGGTGTTACCAGGTAAATAGCCTGCCTGCAGGGAGCTGAGACTTGAAAATCCAGAGGCAGAGGCAGTCGTCGGTGGTGGAAGTCTGCCGGATCCCAAGCAGAGGTTGCTGTACCCAGGAGAGTGACTACAGGTTGCGGTGAGATGAGGAGCCGGCAATATGGATAAGGAGGTAGCACTCTCACTTTTACATTGCTTTTTAGAAAAGCGGGGGGTGGACTTTAAATTGACCGATTTGTCTGGTCTGCTTGTACATGGTAATTGTAAAGGCTTTTTTAAAGACTCTGAGAAATATTTTGATGAGGAGGAGTGGAGAGCATATGGGACTTGTCTTTGGGACTTGGTTATAGACAAAGACAAAACTGCTCGGAAACTGATAAAACCGTGGAGAGAGGTCATTAACTGTCTGAAGAGGTATAAGATGGAAAAGGATTTGGCCGCTGCTGTAACTCAGCGACTTGATATGCCTGAGACTGTAGCCGAGCCAACAGCTGGACTGTTTGGTATCGGGACTAATTATGTCTCACCTCCCTTTTCTGGTGAGTGGCGAGAAATTGGAAACCTTCTCTGGGAAGCCACTATTAGTGGTGATAAGGACAATAGTAAGATCAGTAAAGATTCAGTTCTCATTTGGAGAGACGTGATAAATACTTTAAAAGAAATGCAAGCAGAACAGCGTGTGGCCATGCCTGCAGCCTAGGCATTGACTATTGCGCCGAGGCTGAAGGAGACAGACAGGGGAATGGACAGGCTCCTGCAGGAAGTATTAAAGAAACTGGAGCGGCAAAAGACCATCGAGACACAGCCTGTCGCCTCTGAAACACAGCCAGGTGCGCAGCCTGTCACTGAGCGGGGCATGCTGCGAGGAAAAAGAAAAGAAAAAAAAAAAAAAGAGACAAGAGTTTTTACAAAGTCAGAGAGGCGAAGGGGCTTCGGAGCAGAGCCCCTGCAGGAGAGCTGCTTCCCATTCGAGCCCAGCCCACCGAGTTACCCCTGGGACGACTTGCGAATGTGATGACCATGTTAACTTTGGTCTCCCTCAGCAATAATAGCAACTAGTATATTTGCTCCAGGTGTAAGAGTATCTGATTCATTAACTCAGCTATGCAAATTAGGATTCTGGCTTAGCAAACAAAGTAACCAAACCTCGATAACATTAGAAGGCTTGATTAGTGATGTAAGTAGTATTAGACATGCAACTTTGCAAAATAGAACTGCTATAGATTTTTGTTTTTAGCTCATAGTCATGGTTGTCAACACTTTGAAGGCATGTGTTGTTTTAATCTTTCTGATCATAGTGAATCTATTCACAAAGCTTTGACATATTTAAAGGTTCATGCTAAGAATATTATGGTGGGTTATAATCCTTTTGATGATTGGCTTCAATCAGCTTTTGGGAGGTTGTCACATTGGTTGACTATGTTAATCAAAGAAGGGTTAATATGGGTATTGATTATTATGCTTTTGCTTATAATGTTTAAAATAGTATGTAGTTGTATTATGAAGGCAGTGCATAAATTGACTGACTCAGTCTTGATTATGCAAAAAAAAAACGGGGGAATTGTGGAGAAAAAATGAGGGAGCATGGACATGGATCCCAGGGTATAATGTTAGGCCCGTTGGGGCAAGGCAGCCTGGGCTCTAGTTATATGGATTTGATGCACAATCAAGACCAGAGTCAGAGCCATGGTTAAAGCAGTTGCTGTCACATAGACAGCAGGCCGCTTTCTGTTCCCACAAGGTTGGACTGTTTTCGGCTAAAGGTAGTAACTTCGAGGAAAAACAAGATGTGAAAAATGTGAGGGAGCTTGCTTATGGCAGAAACCGCAAGTAGGATGAACATGAAAATGTAATCTATTAGCTGCTGTTGCTGAGCTAGCTTTGAAGCTGCTGTGTATATAAGTTAGAGCCTGCTTTCAATAAAGAAGATTTCTGCTATCACTCACACTGAGTAGGACTGGATTTCTTCCCACCCAGCTGAGAATTGGACCCTGGGTTGAGAGCCACATGAAGTAGGCTTAGAGCTGGTTTTCTTTTTTAGGTTTCAAGCTGGTTTCTTAGGCTTCGAGTCTGGTTTTATAGGCTTCGAGCTGGTTTTATAGGCTTCGAGCTGGTTTTTTAGACTTCGAGCTGTTTTTTTAGGCCAAGAGCAGAAAACTTCACGGCGCACTTGTCCTTGCATTTCCTGTCCTGCCCTGTTTCCCAGCTAGAGGGGACAGCTTGTTCTGTTTTAAAGAAAGTTGATCTTTGTATTGTGCCAACTAGTAAGGTTCTCTGGTGCCCTCCCCACCATTAGGTAGCTGCAGTTTTCCTTCACCAAAGCTGATTTTCTTCATGATCCCTTTTACAGAATCAAACTGACTCTGCATCAGTGGTGTGTATAGTGGTATCCATCCCAGCATCTACAGGGACAGCTATCAGTCACTCTGAACCATGCCATATTTTACATTGGCTTTTCTTCTTCTAGCTGCCAAGTCATATACTTGCAATCATAATTCTACAAGCATTTAACTCACTTGACATTCAAGGAATAAATAGTAAACCACTCTGCAGGTTTGTGCAACCTTCTATGTTCGTCAGGAAGCAAACTCTTTTTTTTTCTTTAATGCCCTATATAAATGGATCAGAACCTATGTGCCCAAAGCAGGAGGCTTTGTGCTAGACCCTGAGGGAGCAGAAAGGGCTGAGAAATCTTGACTTGGAAAATTGGAGTCTTCTATTTATCCACAGGTCAAGAATACTTCACATAGCTAAGATATAAGTGCTTTTTTATACTTCTAATTTTAACCTCAGAGACATCTTTGCAGTGGGTGGGGGGACTGGAGGGAAAGGAAGGAGAAGAAAAGAAAAAGAAAGCAAAGATTTTGTTTGCTTTACAGGAACAGCATAACCAATCTCAGAATCACAGTAATAGTAAGAGGAGATCATAAACTGATGATTATTAGGACCTAAACAGAGTCTTTTAGATTAATTTTAGTTAAGATTATTTTTTAATCTCATGATGCTCCATTTGTAAAAATCATCTTGTTACTGGATTTTTCTACCATATCAGGCCTCCATTTCCCTCTATAAATATTTATTTGTTAAGAAGTAACCATATCTTTAGACCTACTTCCAAGTCTTCTGATATAGCTCCTGAGCTCTGCAAGACCATTATCAAAACTATAGCATGAAGGGGCACCTGCAAATACACAGAGAGTGAGAAACACACTACACAACAAATGCTTTTCACTCTAGGAATTATAGATACTGTCAAAGATTTCTGCTCCTTTGCTTTGTGCTAGGCCATGAAAGCACAGCAGTGATTCCACAGTACGACCTAGTAAATATATTAGTAATTATTAGGCTCCTCAGACTACAGACCAGAAGAACATGTGACAATTATAAAACCATAATAGCTGACTTTTTGTGCTACTTTGTAAGTAGCACTATCAATTTAAGTACATATTTCCAAGGACTGCTATGCTCCAAAAGAAGATGGTCCAGAAAAGTGCAGAAGGACCATGGCAATCAAATCCTTGACAGGAAGCAAGTAAATTTTGCAATTAAGCGTGTAAACAAAAAAGTCCATTATTACCACTGCCCCTGTCTAATCATGATCAGAATAAACAAAATATAAAAGATATCTCTTTCTCCAAAGAACTTATCATTTTAAAAAAGGAAAAAATTAGGAGAAATGGGTAAGATGAATGAAAAATGAGCCATTATTGCTCAGTGTGATAAGTATCAGGTATCTTGCCAAGGCACTGTGTGCAGAGCACTTCCTAAAACTTCTATAGCATAATATCTTGAGAAGGTTCTGGGGCTTGCTTTGTTATCAGTGACTGTTTATTTTTAAAATACTGTAGTGCTTTTGCTTGGGCCAATTTTTTTGTGGGTTTTTTTTGACGGGGGGTGCTACAGGGGTGGCTTCTTTAAACAAAGAGCTGCTAGAAGCTTCCCCTGTAGCTGATAGGACTAATGCCAGTCAATTCTAAGATGGACCCTGGAGCTGACCCAGGCCTGGCCAATTAGTGACTGAGGTAGTGCCTCTGTGAATAACTTATTTGAGAAGGAGGAGAAGTTGCTGCGCAGTTGCTAAACTGCAGCAGCAACAGGGAGTGAGAATGTGAAAATGTCTCTGCAGACAACAAAGTTAGTGGAGAAGGAGGGGGGTGCTTAGGCCCTGAAAGAAAGACTCCCCTGTGACATGTGGTAAAGACCATGGTGAGGCAGGCTGTCCCCTGCAGTCCATGGAGGACCACCGGGAAGCAGAGATCCACTCGCAGCCCATGGAGGACCCCATGCCGGAGCAGATGGATGCCTGAAGGAGGCTGTGACTCTGTGGGAAGAACCCTGAAGCAAGCTCCTGGCAGGACCTGGAAGCCCGAGGGGAGAGAGGAGCCCACATCAGAGAGCAGGTTTGCTGTCAGGACTTGTGATCCTGTAAGGGATCCATGTTGGAGCAGTCGGTAACTGAAGGACTGTTCTCCTGGTGGATGACCCATGTTGGGGCAGTGTGTGAGGAGCTGCCCCCATGGGAGGCCCCATGCTGGAGCAGTTCATAAGGAACTGTAGCCTATGAGAAGGACCTATGTTGGAGAAATTCATGAAGGACTGTCTCCCATGGGAGGGACTCCACACTGTAGCAGTGGGAAGTGTGATGAGGCCTCCCCCTGAGAAGAAGCAGTGGCAAAGTCCATCTGTAATGAACTGACCGCAACCCCCATCCACCATCCCCTGTGCTGCTAGGGGGGAAGAAAGGAGAGTCCTGGAGGAGGGAGGGATGCGGGGGGGTGTTTTAAGATTCACTTTTATTTCTCATCTCCATGTTTTTATAGTTCATTAATAAATCAAACCCTTTTTCTCCCCAAGTTGAGTCTGTTTTGCCCATGACACTAATTGCTCAGTGATCTCCCTGTCCTTAACTCACAAACCTCTCATTATATTTCTTTCTCTGCTGTCCAGTTTAGGAGGGGGAGTGATATTACGACTTTGTGGGCATCTGGCATCCAGCCAGGGCTAAACCACCACAAATACTTTTACATAGTAAAGGCGAAAAAATCCCCTTGTGACAAAGTGGCATGATGCATATTAATTGATATAGATAAGTTTTGTAGCAATTTCTTTATAATAAGTTTCTGATGCTTTTTATTTAAAAAAAATGGCCTGCAATCTTGAGACAGAGCCATTGAATTATTTAAATATTTCAATTTAGTTTCTTAAGATTGATACTTCTGAATTTTTGTATATCGTTTCTTAAGATTACTAATGTTTCTCAAGGCCTCAGGACCTTTGTATAGTTAAAGTTTCTTAAGACTATCAATGTTTCTCAAGGCTTTTTGACTGTCAGACAAAGCATTTTCTAGAAAGAGAATGTCCATGATAAGACCAGCAGATGTTCAAGACTGAAGTTAACTGAGTTAGCAGAGTGTGGCAAAACAGGTGATAGCAAATCACTCAAACAAATCTAGAGGACAAGCAATGAAGGACCACCAGAGGAAATAATTGTAGAATTGGGTAATTATTTCCTGGAATTGGTGTGTTTATGGTAAATAACCCCATGAAAGATGCTGAATATTCATGTTTTAATGTATACAATGAGTGTACTTTTTTCTTGTGGCATGCATGTTTGGTGAAAGGATCCCCGTGCATCCAGCTGCATTAAAGAAACGCTATTGTTATTAAATCTTTATTTCAGAATCCTTACCTAGCCACACCTACCTTCCCCCTCTCAGTATGGAATGTTAAAAGCAAGGGGGTTTCAATCAGTCCTGTGAGTCTTTAGAACAGGCTCATTTCCAGCTCAGTATTAGGTTCAGCGAGTGAAATACTGAGTAGTGCGTATTGCTAATTACAGTTTAAAACTTGATAAATATTCCTTCTTTTTATCATTTGCCCTTTTCAAAAATTAAAGATTATAATTTACATGTGTAATAGTTCCTAACTGCTTCTTCAGAAAACCTGCTCAGCTTATATGTTTTAATTTCTTTGGGGAGAAGAGGTGGATTACATGAGAGCAATATTTCTACCCTCATCTACATTTCTGTAAAATAACACTCCTTTCAAAACCGTCCCCCCAATTTCCTCCTCTGTCCTGGTTTGGCGGAGATAGGGTTAACTTTCCCGGATGCCTCAAGGGGGCGTGGCCAAGTTATTATATACCATGCTGACATCATGCTCAATATATAAAGGGAGATGCCTGGGAGCAGCAGTGCATGTGGGAAATTAAGCTTTTTTCTGTTGGGACTGAGTGTCGTGCTAGGAGCGGTGAGCAGTGACACTGGGCATCGCTCGTTTTGTGCATTCCTTTGCTGTAGTTATGGCTGTTTGTTCTCTCCTTGTGTTGTTCTATTAAATTGGTCTTATCTCATCCCACAAACCTTTACCTTTTCCTCCGAGGTGGGTAGGAGTGAGCAACTCTGTGGTTTGGTTATTGTCAGCTGGGTTTAAACCATGACACTCCTTAGAAAAATACAGAGCCCCAGACAAGATTATACATCCACTGGTGAGTTCAAATGATAATTCTACTGAATTACATTTTTAATTATAGGATAGTTATGTGTAAGCATACATATATATATACTTATGTATTTTGTGCAAATGTATAATTTGATTGCTTTTCTATTTTATGAATATTCTAATATTGAAACTTTGGATGTGTGTTTTGTTATTTTACAGCAAAGTGTGGCTGCAGGGATGGTTATTTTGGGGCTCCATATGCAGGTTTCATTCACTTACTGAAGCTGGATAATAAAGCAGAGAGAAACCAGCTTATACAGAAAAAAAGATTGTCTAGACAGTGCCTCATCAATCTGGCTAAATTTGGTGCTGGCATTACCAAAGGGATTGTAATATAATTATTCTGGTGTCTGCGTTCATTCCCCTTGTCAAACACCATTCCAAATATAGATTTTTTTATTATTAATCAATATAATAGACCCAAACTCTACCATTAAGTGGAAGAAGCTTTGAAACAACAACATTAGCAAATATCTCCTAATGTACAAACCTGTAAGAAACTATGAATTAGGGTATTGTTTATTAAAATTTATGTTAAGCCCAATGTAAAGGTTAAGCGACAAAAGAAAGGAAAGTGCTTATGCGAACAGCTGCAGGACATCACTCATGTGAGATAAGATAACTGCAATTGCCTTCACATACCAGACACCATTTGTGTAAACAGGAGAGATACTGCTCAAGGATGACTACAAGATGTTCTAAGGGACTAACGAAGATAAGAAAAACAACTCTATCTAAGTGAGGGATCAATTATAAAACAAAGAAGGAAAACTTCTTACTCAGCAAGCACCGAAAGACAGAAAAAAAGACCCCTCACAGTAACTGAAGCATGCGCAGAGCAGTTCTCCTACTTTACGGCCACGGATGCAAAATGTATAAAAAAGGACTGTTTAAACTAATCAGTACGGCAGTTGGCGGAGCGCAGACTCCCCTGTCGTCCAGTGCTGTCTTTGCTCTTATTCTACTTGCTACAATTAATAAAATTATAATTGGCTTATGATCCATTGTGGTCTCAATTTATGACAATCTTGGTGCCGTGACTCGGATAAGGAACGGTGAGCTTCAGTCCTCCGGGGAGGCGCCCCGCGGCAATCCGCGGCCCCGTGACTGACAGCCTACCTCAACCTTACCGACGAACCTAAATTCTAGAATAATGAGCAAAGGGGAAACCGGTAAAATCCCATAAAAATTCTGTGCACGGGAGTCCGGACGAAGACGCAGGGACGCGTAAGTATATTGCGAAAATTGGTTCGCGGGTTATCCGTTCGGGCGGGATTGGGTATCCTGGATTATAACAAATGAGAGGTTCAATATACTGAACCAAGCGAGTGTGGACCCTTAAGTACTGCGTTTCCCATCTCCCGCGAGGGACTGGGCCAGGAACAAGGGGAGCAAGTGAGTGTGTGTTTGTGGATAATCCAGAAGATGGGGGCGAAGGGCAGCAAGCCTTCGACACCCATGGGAAGGGTACCTGCTGTACCTAAGAATACCCCTCTGGCATATATCTTAGACAATTGGAGATATTTCCCTGGAACACTAGGGAGAGATAAGCAGAAAATAATAGAATACTGTACTAAGATATGGGGAGGGAAGAAGATTTCTGAAAATGTCTTTTGGCTAGTCTGCGGGCCAGAAGAAGATTGGATAAGACAACAATTAAATTTCTGGGTTAATAATAAAAAACCCCTTAACCCGGAAGAAAGTCAGTATGCGGAAGTGTGGCTAAAAAGACCGGGAACTAGACTTTACCCGCTGGGTGAAATAAAAGCTAAACAAAAGAAAAAGAAGGAAGAGTTAGACGAAACCCTTCTAACCCCCCCTTACATTTCCCCTCCTGCTCCCACAGCCTCTCCAGAGGTCCCCAGAGCACCCATTCCCCCACCGGAGTTGGAACGAAAGTCTCCCCCTCCTCCTTTTGGGACCAAACCTTTATACTTGGGATGAAATGCAATCTATCCTTGGTCAATTATTTACTACCGAGGAAAGAGACATGATTAGACGAGCAGGAATGAGATTGTGGGATGCTCAACATGCCCAGGGACCTAAAGCAAATATTAAAATGGCCACTCCAAAGACCTAATTGGGATAATCATGATCCGGTGCATAGAACTCATATGCAGGACCTGAAAACTATAGTAATTCAGGGAATTAGAAAAGCAGTACCCCGTGGCCAGAATATCAATAAAGCATTTAATGAAATGCAAAAGAAAAATGAGAGCCCTACTGAGTGGTTAGAACGACTGAGGAAAGCCCTTCAGCTGTATCTCGGGGTAAATCCTGACGAAGGGCAAGCACTCCTCAAAACTCAGTTTGTAGCAAAATCATGGGGGGATATCAGAAAGAAGATTGAAAAGTTAGAAGACTGGCAAGTGAGAGGGTTGAATGAATTATTGAGGGAAGCCCGGAAAGTCTATGTAAGGCGAGAGGAGGAGAGCAGCAAGCGGCAAGTGAAAATGATGGTAGCAGCGGTCAGAGAGGATCGTAAAAGACAAACTGCTGCTGGAACGAAACAAGGAATGTAGTAGTAAAGAAGGAACAGAGATGTTGTTTTTACTGTGGAAAAAAGGGACATATAAAGAAGAATTGTAGAGAAAGGATCAGGGATGAGGAAATATTGAAAGCGGAATAGGAGAGTCAGGGGCTCTATATTTTGGGGGACCGGAGTCATCATGAGCCCTTGATAAAATTAAAAATAGGTCCCCATAAACTAGAGTTCACCTTTTTAGTAGACACTGGGGCTGAAAAAATCGACTATTAAACAAATACCTGAGGGATGTAAAATTTCCCCCGAAAAAGTACAAGTGATTGGGGCAAAAGGAGAACCATTTAAAGTAAACAAAATCAAAAATGTATTATTTGAAACTGAAAATAAATTCGGAATGGGTGAACTCTTGCTCGTCCCTGAAGCAGAATTTAATCTGCTAGGATGAGATTTAATTGTTGAACTGCAATCAGAAATTAAAGTAAAGAATCAAGAGCTAACAGTGTCTGCTTATCCTTTGACCGTGGAGGATAAAAAAAAACAAATCAGCCCTGATGTCTGGTACTCTCCGGACACAATTAGTAGACTGGAAATCCCACCGATTAAAGTCCAAATTTCTGAACCCCACATACCTGTGAGGGTAAAGCAATATCCCATATCCCTAGAAGGACGGAGAGGATTAAAACCAGAAATTGATCGGTTATTAGCACAAGGAATCTTAGAGCCTTGTATGTCACCCTTTAACACCCCCATTCTGCCTGTAAAGAAACCTAATGGGAAATATCGGCTCGTACATGATTTAAGGGAAATAAACAAAAGAACTATCACCCGGTTCCCTGTAGTAGCAAATCCATACACATTGCTAAGCAAGTTAGGACCTCATAACTCCTGGTATAGTGTGATTGATTTAAAGGATGCCTTTTGGGCCTGTCCACTGGCAGAAGAATGCTGTGATTATTTTGCCTTTGAATGGGAAGACATAGAAACAGGCCGTAGACAGCAATTAAGATGTACCGTGCTCCCTTAAGGGTTCACTGAGTCCCCTAATTTGTTTGGACAGGCCCTGGAAGAGCTCTTAAAAGAATACCAGGTACAAACGGGAAATGTACTGTTACAATACGTAGATGATCTGCTTATAGCAGGGAATAATAAGGAAGATGTAAGAAAAGAAAGCATTCGATTCCTAAACTTTCTTGCACAAAAGGGAACTAAGCCAAACACCGGTTTTAAGCCTACCAGATTTAAAGCGGCCATTCCATTTATTTGTTAACACACATGAAAGAACAGCATTCGGAGTACTAACTCAGGAATGGGCCGGACAAAAGAAACCGGTGGCATACCTATCAAAACTGTTAGACGCTGTGAGCAGGGGTTGGCCGAGCTGCTTACAAATCATTGTTGCTGCTGCCTTATTACTTGAAGAAATAAATCGTATTACCTTTAATGGAGAAGTTGTCTTATATGCTCCACATAACATCAGAGGAGTGTTGCAACAAAAAGCAGAAAAATGGCTTACAGATAGCCGATTATTAAAGTATGAGGGAATACTTATAGAATCCCCTAAACTATCTTTAAAAACTATTGGGGCAGTTAATCCTGCTGAATTTTTGTACCCAGGAGAAGATAATGAACTGTTCCCCAGCATACAGACCCTTCTCACACATACAAGTGGATTTTACTGAACTACCTAAGGGTTGGACGTTACAAATATTTATTAGTAATGGTGGATCATTTAACACATTAATGTTTTAATTCGAGATTGTGTGATTAATGACTATGTTTCGCAATTAGCAGAACACCGTAACAAGCTTTGGGAGCAGGGACTGATTGTGCAACGACCCCTGTTGGACTTAAAAAAAAAAAAAAAAAGAATTCATAATGTCAAGCCTGGAGATTGGATATTGATTAAAGTGTGGAAGGAAGAAACTCTAAGACCCAGCTGGGAGGGATCTTATCTTGTTTTGCTTACAACAGAAACGGCTGTCTGGACTGCTGAGCGTGGATGGACTCATGCCAATCGCATTAAAGGCCCAATAACGAGACCCCACTGGAAAGTAATCAGTATTCCAAGTGACACCAAGATAACCCTGAAAAAATAACGTAATGATAGAGACTTTATTTGATTGTTTTGCTGCGTTACCTTTTGGTATAAAGTGTATTGTCATTTATATTTGCAATAATTATTTCTTTGTTTATCTATTATATGGAAGCGTACAAAGTGTGCTGAAGGGAATTGCTAAACTCATACAACCACATCATATTGAATATAGAAAATATACTGATGTAAATAATATATATATATATATATACACTCTAAATATAAGAATTAGGTGTAATGATTTAAATTGCAATTGGTATCCATTTGCTTGTTTTAGGTGCAAGGTATGCCAGGATAAATGGTGAATGTGGATACCCTCCAATAGGAGTTTGCACACAGTGTTGGGAAACCACTCCAACGAACCAATCCCCTTTGTAGTTGAAATCCTGACTATAAAGAAAAGTGCTAACTGTGTCTTGCTTTGTCCCATTAAAGCCTGTGTAAATAGGTAAAAGGCCCTGAAACAGCTGTCTCCTGAAGAATTCCCTTGCTGCCGAGAAGATGGTACACCCCGTGGCTCGAAGCAACCGAGTCGACGGGCGAGGCAGAGGAGGAACAAACTGTGGAGAAAAGAACCAAAACAATGGGACGCAAAAGCAACCATGGTCGAACTTCCCTAGGACTGGTAAAATTATACTTAAATTGGTAAAATTGACAAATACCGTTTTTCCTGGTATACTGGTGGTTTTGCTATTGATACTAACTCAAGCAAATGGGAACCCCCATGAGCCAGTGCTCTGGAAATTATATAACTTACAGGAAAGTAAGCTTATACAAAATCGAAGCAGTTCGGAAGGAAATTGGAATTTTACTGTATCTTTATTTTCGCTAATACCTTTTGAAGCAATGGGATGTCATCCAACAAACTGTTTAAATTTGGGTTACACCCAAGCGCAATGCAAGGCATGGTACATATGTCCAGCCTCAAACCCTGGAAAAAAGTTATTGTAATTACCCGGGACATTATTATTGTGGTTATTGGGGTTGTGAGACAATAGCTTCAGATTGGAAAACAACAGGAGATAGATATATAGACATCACTTGGGGACCTCCTGGATGTAAGAAACCACAACACAGATATGACAAATGGGCTATCCCGACACCAGGAACTAAATGGGTTTGTTCAGACATCGGAATAACACCATGTCTGAACTTCGGAAAAGGTTAAATCAACGTAAAAAGGATCGTGAGGTGGGCAGATCATGGTATAAAAATTGGTTTAACGTTTCACCCTGGCTAACCACTTTATTGTTTGCCTTAGCAGGACCGCTTATTATGTTGATTCTGGGACTTATATTTGAACCATGCATATTACGCTATATTTTACATTTTATTAAGGAGCGGTTTGACATAGCTAAACTATTCATTCTAACTACGGAGAGCTGAGACAGATTATAAAAGTATACCTACTAATGAAGATGAAGATGACGAAGACTGTTGTGAATGCGATATGCCACGTGAAAACTGTGATTGTAATTGTAAGGTATTATCTTGTGAATGTTATGATACATGTCGGGATTGTGGAAAAAGCTTGCCTGCAGTGTCGAAAATGAAAATAAGTGTCTAATAAACAATAATAGGATAAAAGAAAAAGGGGGAATTGTAAGAAACTATGAATTAGGGTATTGTTTATTAAAATTTATGTTAAGCCCAATGTAAAGGTTAAGCGACAAAAGAAAGGAAAGTGCTTATGCGAACAGCTGCAGGACATCACTCATGTGAGATAAGATAACTGCAATTGCCTTCACATACCAGACACCATTTGTGTAAACAGGAGAGATACTGCTCAAGGATGACTACAAGATGTTCTAAGGGACTAACGAAGATAAAATAAACAACTCTATCTAAGTGAGGGATCAATTATAGAACAAAGAAGGAAAACTTCTTACTCAGCAACCACCGAAAAACAGAAAAAAACGACCCCTCACAGCAACAGAAGCATGCGCAGAGCAGTTCTCCTACTTTACAGCCACGGATGTAAAATGTATAAAAAAGGGACTGTTTAAACTAATCAGTACGGCAGTTGGCGGAGCGCAGACTCCCCTGTCGTCCAGCGCTGTCTTTGCTCTTATTCTACTTGCTACAATTAATAAAATTATAATTGGCTTATGATCCATTGTGGTCTCAATTTATGACAAACCCCTTGTGCTTTAACTGCTAGAAGGAAAAAATACATCATTCTTTAATAAAAATAGAATTAATATGATTTTCAAACAAAATATAATTATTGGGGAAAAGGACTCCTGAAAGTATAGTTTTGCATGGGCACAGAGAAAAGGCATCTTTTTATGCATATTTCTTAACAACTCAAAATGTAACAGAATCTCTGAGATGTGAAAATGTGATGATAGCTATGAATCATAAATTCTAATTAAGTTAATAATGTAACAAAAAATAAAGTGTTAATGAGCAGGAACCAAGGAAAAATGCTGTCATTTTACTCTCTCACAATTCAAAGGAACCAGAGGTTTTTTCTTGAAGTTCTGTAAAGAGGCTATCTTGTTTATTTGGATTTTTTGATAGTTCAAATGATATTTGCTAAATACTAGAAGCCTAAACTTTTCTTGATTAAAACTTATATATATTTTGTAAAAATCTGGGAAAAAATTGTAATAATCCATGAACATTTCTTCAAGGAAATCGAGCACAAATTTGGAGCTTCAAAGAAACAAAAAATATTTTTAATTCCTTTTTATCGTGGATGTTCACAGACACAAACATAGAAGTCAAAATGTGCAAATAAAATGTGAAGAAGTAAAATCCCTACTTTAGGAAAGTAGAATACAGAAAATATGTTTGTAATTTGACCATATTTATAGTTGCATGGTTTTTGCTCTTTTGTTCTTTTATTTCAAGAACAATTTATTTCAAGACCTTTAGATATAAATAGGAGTGAAACGTAATTTTAAGGAAATATTATCTTGACTAACTAAAGAGTGTGACTCAAAGCAGAATGATAACTATACATTGAGATTCTGCATATACTGCAATTCATGTTAATGGAAAAAGCCACATTGTCTCATTCTGGGGCAGTATCTGGAGCACGTCTTTGCATGACCATTTTACCAATGTTGTAAGCAAATAATCTAGAATTCTTCCTCCATCTGCAGTGTTTCCTCCAGTCTTGCAGTTCTGGCAAATAGTAGCCAGAAGTCCAAAGTATGCCCATAATCTAAATACCAGGCATATATTAAACTCCCCCAAAAAAATCTCCCCCCAAACACTAGTGCCTCTCATTCCTTAACTTTTCACTATAGAAACTTTGGGTCCAGCAACTTTTGCAGCTTATGTGATGGAAAGGACAGAGAGGAAACTCAAGTAACAAGAGGGGAGTGTAAGATGGGGAAAGAGACTCCCTCCCACACTCTGCCCAGGAACAGGTTAACCACACTACAATATTAAAACCCAGATGTTGCCTGCAGAGAACTATGAAGATTTAAATGAAGATATATAAATAAGGACAAAAATCAAGTGAAAGTTTAACGTTAGGGTCACCGGCCAAGCTGGCAACCACAAAAAGGACGCCTCACGGTGGGAGGGAGGGAAGGGCGAGGCACCTCACTCTCCCCGGGCTATACCCGGGGATGCGACGGATGCACTGCTTCTCTGCGCGCAGGGGCGGGCTGCAATCCTCCGGTCAGTTGGTTAAAAGGAGCATCGGGAATGCTGTGCTGTGTCCACTTGGGGACTGGGCCAGTAGGGGGGGTTGGGCCCTGGGAAGGGAGTGGATGCTGGGCACGGGTCATCTGCCGCTCCGCGCAACGCTGCAAAGCTTGTCGCAGCGCAGCTGCCCCACTCGCACTTGAATAAAGGAAAACTTTTATTTTGGGAGAAGGCGAAATCTGTGAATACCTTGCTCAATAAGAGATGAGGCATATTCAAAACTATATTTAATTACCCTGATTAACAATTTATCCAGGAACAGAAAAGCTTTGGAAAATCTCTATAGGCAGGGCTGAAGACTATTCATGCCAGCAGCTAAGAGGTTGAAAGGTTTCTGAAGTTCACAGGCTCAGAGCATTTGTTATGCTAACAGACAATTTCAAATCAGCTGCCTGCTGGAGAGTGAAATATAAATGATTCCTTGAGAACTTCCAATAAGTTGTCATTCTTGTTCTTCAAATACCAGGAAAAGCTGCTAATTTTTAGCAGGCCCTTTCTGCAATATCACAAGTTCTAAATTAATGCCTTTGTATTTCTGAAAGAAAGGAAAAAAAATTGAACCAAAATGGCATCAGAAACTGCAGGGTAAAACTAAGGACATTACTCCCCCCCCCCACGCTATCAGGGTGACCTGGGTTGGGGCTTGTTTGGGTTTTGGCTCGTTTGGGCATGTCTGGACATGTTGGGGTTTGTATCGAATGGAACTGCGCAGGTGTGCTGGGATTTTCCACTCTCCTTCCCCACACTATTGATGTGCAGATGTGCTGGAATTTTCCGCTCTCCTCCCCTCTCTATATAAACCCTCCCCGCCGGGCCTCGTGGTCACCTCCTCTATCTCCTGCGTGAGGTATGAGACGGCCCGGAGCTCCGAAATAAAGCCACCTCGTGTTTTTGCAGCAAGCTGGTCTCTCGTCTTCCTTGAGGTGATCGCCGTCCAGTATTCAGAGAGAAAGTTCCGATTAGGGAAGCTTTCATTTCAAATAAACTTTTAAAAGAAGTTGTAGCCCAAATGTATTTGGTTTTGACTACAAAATGAAAGTAAGGAGTTTTTCAAACTTGATTTTTCCTATTCTGGACGTGTTCAGGAAAGATGGGAGAATGTTAGAACTCAGGAGGTACAGGGCATTAATGTCCGGGAGTTACTAAGAGTCAAAGTTCAATCTTTCACCACCTGCTCTGGAAAAAAGAAAAAAAAAACCACAAAGCCCAGGACAAGATTTACATGTCTCAGCAGATTCTAAAGCTATTTGCGTCCCTTTTCACCAGAAAAGACATTTAGATCTGATTTAGGGTACTTGGAGACAAAGGGCATATGATAGACTCCCTCCCTCCTCCCCAAAATGCTCCAATCACATAGCCCCACTGTTTTTGGTGAGCTTCTTGCAGAAGCCACATATATCTTTTTTTGAGCAGGAGGATGAATTAATTACCTGAGAAGAATCTGGCTTTGCTGCCTATAGCTGAGGGCAAGGACATGATGGAGCTGAACTAAAATAGTTCACAGGATCTCAGATTTGAAGTCTGGACACAAATTCATATAATTCTGCAGAATAACATAGATAATACCATTGAAAAAAAATATTTTTATACACAAGTGTGATAAATGAAGTATCCCCGAACAGGATTCCGGTTGAATTTTGGAATTTATTGGATGAATAAGAGCAAGCAAACAGCGCTGGGTGCACTGAGAGCCTCTGCTCTATCAGGACACACACCCATCACATCCCGAGTTCGCATTAAGTAGGATGGGCCTTATACATATTCATGACTTTTCCTCGAAGGGGCTGAAAAATGTTAATCATTTCTGGGAAGGGGTCCTCTCCTTCTTGCGCATGCTTTGTTCCATCTTGGGGGTCTTTTTCACCCTCTTTAGGTGGTCGTTGGAGGAAGTCAGTAGTCTTCCTCACGGTGTCTCCCAGGCGACCTCTGCAAAACTGGTTCAAGTTAATCTCACCAAAACATCTGCCAAGCTGTCGTTACAAGAAGCAGACCCTCCTTATCAAAACCTGGTTCAAGCTAGTCTTCCAAGACACCTGTCAAGCTGCCATTACGAAAAGCAAGAACAAGTTACACAAGAACAAATAAAGCTACCAAAAATTATCCATATTCATTGATCCACATTGACACGAATCAAGGGAACACATTTCACACAAGGAAATCAATCTATTAGAGATTACCTGCGTTGGTGGGAGGAGGGGAGGGAAGCACTCCACTTCTGCCAAGTAGTCCCTGGGACAGAGGAACTTTTTCTCATTGCATAACAATGATAGATAAAAAAAATAAATGTGAGACTGATTTGCTTACACTGGAAATAAAAATACTTTCCTCCCTCCCAAATCAACAAAGGCACAAACGCTCATACTTTTCTTCAGGGTTATGTTTTTTTGAATAAAGTATGGGTTTTGTGCCAAGGACAGGTTCAGGCTTATCTGATAAATATGCAAACAGATTCTTTTTGTTGTTTCCTAGAACAATATCCACTGGAAAGTGGTTTCAGGTCAGAAGTTGGGGAGAGAGGTGATAATTGTTTTCCCATGAATCCACATTTATTTTCCCTTTTGGAAATGTGAAAGAGAGATGCTAAATAAGTATATGCTGTGATTATATAAAACATTAATCAATAGTTATAGAAAAATCAAAAGTAACAATAGTTCGTATTAGATCCCTACAATTATTGTCTATAAAGCTTTTAAAAAATTATCTGAAAACAGGAGAAACAAAAGTTTGGTTTATGCTAATTTGCAAGGGAAGAAAGAGGACTCTTCATTTGTTCTTTCTTTCTTTGAGCAGATTTATGTGTGGGGGCTATTATTCTGAAACACCAAAATCATGAATTATCCATGTCTTCAGAGTTATAAATAACACTTAACAATTACGACAGGGTTTGCATTTACAAAGAGCTGAGCAAACACAAACTATAGTTGCTATTTTGTTTTACATTTTGAGACTTTTTTTAAAGGGAAAAAGTTTTCAATTTCCTTCAAATATTCAAATAAATAAAAAACCACTACATTCAACCTACTATTGAAATCTTGTTGCTAAATTGCCAATAGTAGCATAATCAATAATCTCTGTGTAAGAAACAAACAAGTTTTCTCGCGAAAGACTCAGGTCAGACTCTGCAGTGAAGCACTTCTATTAAGTGGTCCTATACTTTCCTATATTAAACATTCTTATACATCCATATTTTCTTACAACACATTGCTCGCGTCCCCCAGTGACTTCCTTGACGTAAAATCGCCATTATTTCCCTCATAGCTTGTTTATTTAACATTTCTTTACCATCTGGGAGAATCCACTTCCCCTCTGTCTCAATGGCTTCCAATTCCCTTTGTGTTTCTTTTTCTTTTTCTGTAAACACAGGAAATGCCTTTGGTGCAGGTACCTGAGGGGTGAGATTATACATACTCACAATCTCATGGCTTAATGTTACCTCTGGCTGCATAGGTCAGTGTTTCCCTCGGCCCTAAAAAAATTCCCTTTTTGATGCCCATTCACATGGACCACTGCAATCTCACTTGGAAGTAATAAATTCTTTAATACCTGTTTAATTAATTCTCCATGTACTAATACTAATACCCTTGCTATTGAGTAAACCTCTTCCAATCTTTTCACAAAGTTTATACCACTTGTAGTGGTTTTTCCTGGGCCAGGCTTTTTTTGGCCAGATAAGGCAGTCGAGGTGCTAAGAGAAGTTGTACTTCTGTACCGATCACTTCTGAGGCAGCCTGGACTCTTTCATATGCTGCCAATATCTCCTTCTCAGTTGGAGTGTATCGGGCTTCAGATCCTTTGTATCCTCAACTCCAGAATCTGAGGGGTCAGCCTTGAGTCTCACCAGGTCCTTTTTGCCAGAGGCTCCAGGTAGGGCCATTCTCTCCTGCTGCAGTGTAAAGTGTTGCCGCTACCAGCAACATCACCAGGCTGTCCACAGGGATCACTCAGCTCACCCCCACTGAGGGGACAAGATCACTACATACACAGTATGGATGATACTTTATTCCCACGAATTGTTATACACCATGCGCTTTTATCTGCTACCACCAGCACCTCCTTTCACTCCACACCATGCCCACCTCTTCTGTACCCTCCACCTCTCGTGTTACAACCCAAGATCTTCTGGACACCTACAACATCTCCCCCTCCCTAAGCTCGATGACTCCAGAATCCTCTGGCATGGGCTGATACATAACATGTCTGCCCAGCACATGTGCTAGCTGAGCCAATTGCGGGAACATATAAACAGGTGCCAATAGTTGAGTGACCCCAGCTGGATCTGCATCACGGCGAGCACTCCGAAGAACACGTCAACCTGCAAAAGAGACTCAGTAGACCATTAGACTCGTATTTCTGGCCATATTCATTTCACTGGGACCCACTGCTGGGTTCCCTCCTTTTCTACACAAGCATACCCTCGGCCCCCCTCATGCACATTGTCAAACTAGTTCAGCGACGAATCTCGAGTCAGTGACGATATTGAGCGGTGTTGAATGCCATGCCTCCACGGCAAGAGCAACAGCCTTGGCCTCTAGATATTGCACTGATTTTGCGGCATCAGTATGCAAGATTTCCTCTCATCTGTCTGCCTGTTTCCACATCACTGCCACTGTGTTGGTCTTTGATGAGGCATCTGGAAAGTGTATGTCTTTACGGTCCCATGCAGCTCCTTCACAACCTTTGTTTCTAGGGGACCCCATTCATATCTGCCCCCATCGGTCACTGAATCATAGAATCATGGAATCATAGAATGTTAGAATGCTAGGGGTTGGAAGGGATCCCCAGAGATCACCCAGTCCAACCCCCCCTACCCTGCATAAGCAGGTTCACCCAGACCAGTTCACATAGGAACATGTCCAGGTAGGTCCCAATGACCTCCAAGGGAGGAGGCTCTACAACCCACCCCCGGGCAGTCTGCTCACCCTCACAGTAAAACGGGGGGTTTTTTCTGTTTTGTTTTGCTTTTTAATTTTTATTTATTTAAGTGGAACCCTCTGTGTTTCAGCTTCATCCCACCACCCTTTGTCCTGTTGCTAGCTGCAATAGAAAAAAGGATGTCCCAACCTCCTGACACCCACCATTCAGACATTTGTAAATGTTAATAAGATCTCCTCTCAGTCTCTTCCAGACCAAACAACCCCAGTTCCCACAGCCTTTCCTTGAATCTGAGGCAATTTTTTTTTTTTTTTTTTTGGTAATAACTCCAATTTTACTAACAAACATCAGACTTTTATAATCAGCAGCAAAGCTAGCATGCTTACACTGCTTCTAATTGGTCCTTTCTCTAAAAGCCAGCTGTGCTTTCTGCGATAACCCTTGGGGTTTCATATACTGCTTCAGCCTCCTCCTTGCTCGAGCTTGTTATCATGTAGGCATTCTTTCTTCTTCTTTTCTCACAGTCCAGAGCTGCTCAAGGACAATCCGCACATTAGTTCTCAAAGCATGGGTTGTTCACTGTTACCAGGCCATAGCCTCTTTCAGACAGAAATTCCTCCAAAATTTCCTTTTTGAGCAACCCATGCCTGGTAAGCTTCTTCTTATACACTGAAAAAAATAATGATAATTTTCTACATACTGTTGTTGGGAATATGCATCCTCCAAAACCCCACAGTGCCTAAGAAAGCCTGGGTTTCTTCCTTGCTGGTTTGCACCTACAGTTGGAAGAAAGCTATGGGTCTCGAGAAAATGATGCGGAAGGATGGGGAAGTTCGATGTGTACCCCAGTGGAATTTGATTTTGGGTGAGACCTGTCACTAAGCTAAATAGTATTAGTTACTGAATAACCACCACTTTGTCTTAGAGGCCAAGGGCTTTGTCCCATTGCAATGATTGTATTTATACACTGGACTGACAGATCCAGTTTCAATACAGGCACTTCAAGTAACAGCCTGTGGATCTACTGCTCTGCCTTGTGTGTTTACAGGCAACATCCTGCCTTGAGCATGCTCTTCAGGAAGAGGTGATACCCTACAAGAACATGCACCCAGAGCTGAGACGAGAGAAGCTGAAGCAGCAGGTTGGTATCATCTGAGCAGGAACCTGGAAGATTGGTATGAGAGATGGAGCCCTGAAGTCATGGACTAAATTAACAGCTCATGGACTAAGGGATTAATATCTGCATTAATTACAGAAAAATGTTTTAAAATGTGCCTTATTTACATGATATAGAATAAGAGGTGGATAATATCCTGGTTTTGATTTATTAAAGAAACAATAAGAGCAGGGAGATGAAAAATAAAATCATCTTAAAAACACCTCTGTCCACCCCTCTCCTTCCCAGGACTCCCTTTCCTCCCCCCAAGCCGTGCAGGGGATGGGGGGTGGAGGTTGTGGTCAGTTTGTAAACAGATGGACTTTGCCACTTCTTCTTCTCAGAGGGAGGCCTCATCACACTTCCCACTGCTACACTGTGGGGGTCTCTCCCCATGGGAGACAGTCCCTCACGAACTGCTCCAGCATCGGGTCATAGAATGGTAGGGTTGGAAGGGACCTTAGAGATCATCTAGTCCAACACCCCTGCAAAAGCAGGTTCACCTAGATCAGGTCGCATAGGAAAATATCCAGGCGGGTCTTGAACATCTCCAAGGAAGGAGACTCCACAATCCCTCTGGGCAACCTCTTCCACTGCTCCGTCATCCTCACATTAAAATAGATTTTTCTTATGTTTAAGTGGAACTTTTTGTGTTCCAGTCTCATCCCATTAACCCTTGTCCTGTTGCTAGCTACAATAGAAAAGAGGGATGTCCCAACCTCCAGACAGCCACCCTTTAGATATTTGTAAATGTTAATAAGAGCTCCCCTTGGTCTACTCTTTTCAAGACTAAACAGTCCGGACTCTCTCCAGAAGTTCTCTGTCCCTCTTGAGCTGAGGAGCCCAGAACTGGACACAGTACTCAAGATGAGGTCTCACTAGGGCAGAGTAAAGGAGGAGAAGAATCTCCCTTGAACTGCTGGCCATACTCTTCTTCATGCATCCCAGGATGCCATTGGCCTTCTTGGCCACGAGGGCACATTACTGACTCATGTTTTGCTTATCACGACTCTCAGGTCTCCTTGTTGAACCTCATGAGGTTCCTCTGTGCCCAACTCTTAAGCCGGTCGAGATCCTGCTGAATGGCAGCACAGCCTTCTGGGGAATCAGCCAGTCCTCCCAGTTTGGTGTCATCAGCAAACTTGCTAAGGGTATACTCTGTCCAGGTTGTTGATGAAGATGTTGAACAAGACTGGCCCCAAAACTGATCCCTGTGGAAGTCAACTGGCCACAGGCCTCCAACTCGATTCCGTGCCATTGATCACCACCCTCTGGATTCTGTCATTCAGACAGCTCTTGATCCACCTCACTGTCCACTCATCCAAGCCACACTTTCTGAGCTTTCTGATGAGGATATTATGGGAGACAGTGTCCAAAGCCTTGCTGAAGTCAGGGTAGACGACATCCGCTGCTCTCCCCTCATCTAGCCAGCTGATTATGTATCAAAAATGATGGAGAGTGGCTTAGCAATCACATCAGTCAGCTCCCTCAACACTCTAGGATGCATCCCATCAGGACCCATTGACTTATGAGCCTTAAGCTTGGCCAACAAGTCTTTAACCTCTTCCTCTTCCACCCAGGGCAAGTCCTCTGCTGTCCTGGCCATCCTACTGTCCTAGAGGGATTGGGCTTCCTGAAGGCGGGCCTTGGCCCTAAAGACTGAAGCAAAGAAGGCATTCAGTAGTTGGACCTTCTCTGAATTCTCGGACACCAGGGCACCCTCTGTGTTTAGCAGCGGGCCCATATCCCCCCTCGTCTTCCTTCTGCTGCTGATGTACTTGAAGAATGCCTTATTACTGTCCTTAACTTCCCTGGCTAAATTTAATTCTAGAAGGGCTCTAGCCTTCCTAGTTACACCCTGCATGCCCTGGCAATATTCCTATACTCTTCCCAAGAAGCCAGCCCCTGTTTCTACCTCTCATAGATGGCTGCTTTCTGCCTGAGTTGTCCCAGCAGATCCTTGCTCATCCACGGAGGCCTCCTACCTCCTTTTCCTCCTTTCTTGCGCATTGGGACACACTGATCCTGGACTTGGAGGAAGTGGCGCTTGAAGACTGACCAGCTCTCATTGGCACTTCTGTCTTCTAGAATCATATCCCATGAGATCCGTCCAAGTAGATCTTTGAAAAGGCCAAAGTCGACTCGCCTGAAATCCAGGGTCACGGTTCTGCTTTGTGTCCTGCCTCTTCCACACAGGATCTTGAGCTCTAGGTTGCCTCCAACCTTCACATCCACAACCAGGCCCTCTCTATTTGTCAGTACCAGGCCCAGCAGCAGACCTCTCCTTGTTGGTTCCTCAATCACCTGCTATAGGAAGTTGTCGTCAACAATCTGTAGGAACCTCCTGGGCTGCGTGTGCTTGGCTGTGTGGCTATCCCAGTCAATATCAAGGTGGTTGAAATCCCCCATAAGGACCAGGGACTGTGATTGTGAGGCAGCTCTCAGCTTTTCATAGAAGGCATCGTCCACTTCCTTCTCCTGATCAGGTGGCCTGTAGCAGACTCCTACAACAATATCACCTGCCTTTCCCTGGCCATTAATTTTTACCCATAAGCACTCTACTCTCTCCTCATCCCCACCCAGGCACAATTCAGTACACATTAATTGCTTTCTCACATAGTGTTTCAACTCCACCTCCACGTCTTGTCAGTCTTTCTTTCCTGAACAATACATAACCCTCCATGGCTGTGCTCCAGTCATGGCAGCTGTCCCACCACATCTCTGTGACTGCAATGAGGTCATAGCCCCGTATCCGCACCCACACCTCCAGTTCCTCCTGCTTATTCCCCAGGCTGCGTGCATTGGTGTAGAGGCAGCGCAGAGGCTTACTCAATCACACACGTTTCCCTGGACGAATGCAGGAGGATCCTCCCCAGTTTTGCTCTCACTCACGGTGATCAGTCTTCTGCATCTCAGCCCAGTGTGCGGATGAAGGGCACTTATTGCATTCCCTGTCCTGCCCTGTTTCCCAGCTATACAGGACAGCTTGTTCTATTTTGCTTCTCCCCTCACCCCCCATGTCCATCTTTATTAAAGACCTCTAAAGACCTCTATTAAAGATCTTTATTAAAGACCCCTAAAGACCTCTTTATTAAGTTTGCTAGCCTACTCCCACATATTCTATTGCCCTTACGGGAGCGATGAATCTCATCCCGTCCTATAAAGCTGTATTCCCCAAGTCCATTGTCAAAGAACCCAAAGGCTTCCCGCCAGCACCAGCCTCTCAGCCAGGAGTTCACTTGGCTGATTTTTCCATTGCAGAGTCCCCCTTTATCTCTAGTGAAGAGGATGGAGGAGAAAATAACCTGAGCCCATCTGCCTTTTACCCGCTCCCCCAAGGATTTAAAAGTCCTTCTGGATCCTGGAGATGTCATGCCTCATGACATGATGCAGTTTCTATTAATCGTTGTACAAGCCCCCTAACACATGGAATTATACAGCATCCAACTGCCGTTAATATTCCCGCAACTACTATCAGAGATGTAACCACAGATATTACCATTTCTTTCCATTTCCCAAACCATGATTCCAACCACCCTGTAATAGAGCTATCTATCCCTGAATTCTCAGCTAATTCCTCTGCTAATGTAATAAATCCTTGTAATGCTCTAGTTATGGTTCCATCCGGTGCTTTGTTGTTTGGTATAAAGGTACAACATTTGTCCCTTAACATTACACAAACCTCTCCCTATTCTGCTAACATCATATCTAGAGCTATTCTGTTCTCCCATGCCATTCTACAAGTGGCATCTAGTTGTCCTGGAATTCTTTTGATTGCATCCCTTGTATAATTTATAAATCACTGTGGATTATAATAAAAATAATTTATTCAGTCTACATTTTTTTTCCTTTTTGTTCTTTTTTTCTGAGATATGTGATCTTCTTTCAAATGCCAGGGTGAATGGAATGGCCAATTGAACAAGGGCACATGTGCCTTTCCAATTTTTCGTCTACAATACCACCACAGATCTGTCCTGGGGATACTCATAGCTGAGTAATTTCCTGCCTTATCCTCAGTCACATTCAATGACTTAGTACACACCGCTAGGTCTCCAAGATACCCAGTAGCTTCTTCACCCTATTGTGAGAGACAAGCTGTGTGGTTACCAGCCACTGTAGAGAAAACAGGAGGTACTTTGATGTCTTTGCTCTGCAAAGCAGGGAATAGCAGTGAGAGAGACTTGCAGCTCTCATTTCCCCATGCAGTCCTTTCTTGGTATAGGGCAATCATACATCTCGTTCCCTGTGGTCCTTTTCTCCATCCTAATGGAAAGGGAACCACTTGTGCAGTGGGTCTTCCTGAAGCACATGCATAGTAATTACTGTGATTCAGGCTTTGCACTGTATATTTAACCCATTCAATCCAGGCATTTGCATCTCCATATCCTGTTTCAATCTCAAATGTTTGCATTAAATTATTTACTTCAGTTATAGTTACAATCTTTGGGTCATTTGGTGGATTCCATTGTTTTATTTTGGGTACCCTAGTGGGAGTTGCTATCCTTTGGTTTTGTTCTTCCTTTGATTTCCAGACTACAGTTCTGAACCTGCCAATAGGATCTGTTCCACTTATATCTGCTCCAAGTCCATAGGTTCTATTAACTAGCCAATCAGTTTCTTTGACAGTAAGCATTATGGGCTTACATTCTAAATTGTTACAGTTAGGCTTTACTGTTCCTTTAATCATGTTAATTCTATTTTTCAGAGTTTTTCCTCTAGAATTTGGAGCAGTCCATCCCTTAAGAGCAGTTGTGGACTAGACATTATTCCATCCAAGACAAGGAGAAGCCTTCTCTGCTTGCTTGCTATTCTCTGGGCACAAATACTTATCATGATTACTAAGTTGTCTTTAACTATTCAAATTCCCACAGTCTAATACTTGACAAGCATCAAACTCTATAGTTTGTGGAGTCTTCCCCTTGGTTAAATGTTGTGATGAATGCAAGCAATGCTCATTCAAAGATGTAGAAAAGCTATGAAGTGTACGTACAAAGACACACATGGGCAACATAATGCAACCAGCAAGGTCAGCTCAAAGCCACCCTTCATTTCCTAGCTACTTCTTTATATGCTGCTTCCACCCATGTGATCACTCAGGGCTCAATTGATTAACCTGTAGCATCTGTTGCTGATAATTGGAAGCAGCTTGCCAGCTGCATTAACTTGTCCCTACCATCTTTATTCAAACTGAGGAAGTATCTGGAAGGTCCAAGTTATATTTGTATCCACAGTTCCCTCCTTTTTGTTTTTGGACCAGCCAGAATTCAGCAACACATTTCAAAATCAAAGGTACATCAAGAAAACATAAGTATTTTTAGCCATGGCCATGAGTTTACAATGAAAGATCAATAACAGCTACATCACTGAGTAATATAACATTTATAAATTCAAAATAAACATGATCTAATTTGTGTTGCCAGAAGGAACTCATGCTGGTGAAAAAGGATGAATTTCCTGTGCCTCAAATGATTTTTTTCACATTTCAATTGCAGTTTCAGTTTCTTTTTTAGCATGCTTATTAGGCTATTGAAGATATAATTTTCATCTATGAAAACACACTGCTTTTGCTTCCGTGTTTCCATTGACAGTCCTTCAATTCTCCTTAATAAGATATAGATTGCTGGAGGAATTTGCAACAGCATGCATGGTGCCACAGTTGACCTTTTGATGGGGTGATGGATTGAGGGTGGATCAATTGGGTTTTTGCTCAAGATTGTTTTTTCCATTGGTCTTACAGTCATTAAGTCCTTTAGGTTGATATGGCTTGATCCATTTTGCTGGAATCCACCAAGGACCTTGATCTGTAACGAAACAAGCGAAACCTCTTCCCCACGTTAACAGATCTGCAGGTCCTTGCCACTCTCCAGTAGTGGGGTTTTTATACCATACTTTAGGTTTATTAGTAAAATCCAGATCTCGACTCATTTGAGCAAAATGTGTTAATGCCGGTGGTTCATTCCAGTTTGCCACGATTCTTAAATGATTCATTGTATAAATGGTCTTCATTAGTCTATCTTCAGGGCTCACCCCATCTTCCCCCTTTTTTTGTTTATCTAGCAGCCCCTTTAGGGTTTGGTGCATACATTCAATAATGACTTGTCCAATAGAGTTACCTGGGATCCCAGTAGTATGTTTGACTCCCCATAAATTCAGAAACTTTTGCGTTCTACTGGCTATATATCTGGAACCATTATCAGTTTTTATCTCTTGTGGAACGCTAAGGACTGCGAAACAACTTCTCCAATGTCTTATAACATCTTGAGCACGGTTGCTCATTAAAGCTGTGGCCCATACCATTGCTGAAAAGATCAATGGTTACATGTAGTCATTTAAAGCATCCAAAAGGAGCATAGACTGTGACATCAGACTGCCATATTCCTAATGGCGCCAGAACCCTGGGATTGACTCCTACACCTAGACCAATTTGATTCTGGCAAGCAGGGCATGTAGAAATGATATCTTGAGCGTCTGATATTGTAAGGTCAAATTACTTCACCAGCATTTCTGCACCGTGAAAAAACTTGTGCGATCTGCGGGCTTGAGAAAATTTGTCAATTATTGGCCTCATAGGTATCAATGAAGGAGCTGCCACTATCTTAGCAACAATTTTGTTGCCTTTTGATAAGCCCTCTTTTAAGCCTGAATGGCTTCAAATATGTCCAGTATAATAGGCAGTTTGACGTTCATTTATCCGATGCCAGAGCCATACAAACAAGTTATACAGATTCTGATTAGAGATTTCTTTAAACAGTGCTCGCTCTAATCAAGTGACAGCATCAACCACATATAGGGAATCAGAGATGATGTTTAATGGGATGTCTGGCTATTTCTCGAAAGTTGTAACCAGAGACATTAGCTCTAACAGTTGAACTGAGCTGCCTGGGGAGTGAACAGTTAGGTTTTGTCATTGTCCATTCTCCCACCAAACCACTCCTGCTTTGGCTTGTATCTTACTTGCATCAGTGAATACAGTCAGCACATTAACAGATACTGTTGATCTCATTGGCTGGTCTTCCATTTGAAATTTAATGGAAAACAATTTATGGTCGGGATAATGATTATTTATAGTCCCTGAATATGACAATAAGGTCCACTGTAATTCATCAGACTGTTGCAGTGCCCAGTTCAAAAATTCATCTGTTAAAGGGAAAAAAATGACATCTGCCTCAATCCCTGCCATTTCCAGCAGACATTTTCTGGCCCTATTATTTATTATTTTCGCAACTGCCTCTATTCTCGTTGTGATTGTTTTTTGCAAATTATATGGCAAAATTATCCACTCTGGGATCCTCAATGGATCTTTGGCTACTGAGTCTCATCGTATCAAGACTGCCATTACATGCTGATTTTGACTTATCACAGCAGTGTTAATAGACAAGTCAGGATCATATCAGTGACTGTAGTTATTGACTATTTTGTCTCTTATTTTTTTTATCTCTTGTTTTTGCTCAGTGGACAGTTTTCTCACACTGTCAGCCTCTACTGACCCTTTTAGCAAAGGCATTAGTGGTGCAAGATCCTCATTTGTGATACCCCCTATAGTTCATACCCATTGGATATTGCCTATTAGCTTTTGGACGTCTGTTAAATTAGCAATTTCTGGTTTAATTGTCACTTTCTGAAGATAAATGTGTGCACTGGTGATAATATTACCTAAATATTTCCAAGAGATGTGCATTTGTACCATTTCTGGGGCGATCACTAACCCAGAGATGCCCAACTATCGCTTCACTTCTTCCAGTATTTGATGCTGATCCAGATCTTTTCCTGCAATTAGTGTATTGTCCATATAATGGTAAAATAAGACAGAAAGATATTTTTTGCGTAGTAGTGTCAGCGCCCAGGCAACATATGTTTGACAGATAGTTGGAGAGTTCTTCATTCCCTGAGGTAAAACTACCCATCGATACCATTTTGCCGGCTCTTGTTTGTTAATAGACGGTACTGTAAAGGCAAACTTTTCACTGTCGTCCTCATGTAGAGGAATTGTGAAAAAACATTTCTTTAAATTGATAACTAATAGAGGCCATTCTTTCAGAATCACAGCAGGAGAGGGTAAACCTGATTGCAAAGCACCTATATTTTGCATCACTGCATTAACAGCTCTTAAATCGTGTAACAGCCTCCATTTCCCTGATTTTTTAGGGACAGTAAAAATTGGTGTGTTCCAAGGACTAGTAGACAGCTTAATATGTCCTTTTCCTAACTGTTCATTTACTAGTTCATGAATCTGGGCGAGCTTTTCTTTACTCAGTGGCCATTGATCAATCCATACTGGTTTATCTGTCAGACAGGTTAACTTTGGGATTGGTTGCTCATCAATGGCCACCACTAAAAATTTTCATTTGACAAGCGATAGCCCATTTGGCTTAAGGCATCTCTACCTAAAAGCCAAACTGAAGTATTCATTACATAGGGTCTAATTTGCACACACCTATTTTCTTCACCTGGTATCCATACCAAAATTAGGTCTCTGCTAATTTTTGTTATCTGTGTGCCTCCTACTCCAACAACAGGGGTCTCTCAACTCTCTAAAGGCCAGCTTTCTGGCCAATAGGATAACGGAATAACAGTTACGTTGACTCCTGTATCAAGTAACGTATTGTACCCAATCATTTGTTCACCATTTGAATGTTGGAATACAACCATCTGAGTGGGCTTTGCCTGCAAAAGTGGCATTGCAAGTCTTTCCTCAGGTACACCGGTGGATCCAAAACCACTATCTCAATGCTCTCAAACACCTGTGAGTGGAACTTTAGCCGTGAAGGGAACTAACTGAGCTATCCTAGTTCCTTTACATATATAAACTGATGGCTGCCATACTTTAACCATTATTCCAATGTTTCCTCGATAATCAACTTTGATTACACCAGGGAGCACGAAAATACATTGTCGAGAGGCCAATGACTGTCCTAAAAGCAGAGCACTTAAGCCATAACCCAGGAGTGATACGCGGGAGCTTTCTGGAGTCAAAGACGTATCCTCATGGAGGTAGAGTAAGGGCTCGTTTATTAGTAATACACATTGATATATATATACAATAGTACAGAATTCAGGTGCTAGTAACATAACATTAATTGGTTACATCTGCAAAGCAATATGCTACTTGGCACAAACTAATTGGTTAATTGCTAAAGCTCACATTCTTAGTTTAAGCAAAATCTCAGTACAGCTGTGGTTAAAAATATCCTGCTTTTATTTCTTCTCAGCTGCTCACTGTTTTCAGGCAGCCTCTTCCTGGCATGCGCCCAAGGTCAAGCTGACCTGGCTATCTGTGTGAAAGCTTGGATTGTGCAAACATGCTTCTAACAAAACTCCATGTCCTGTATCAGAAAGAAACTTCTCTACACAGGGATCCATTAGCACTGGATGGGATAACTGTTATGTCTGTATTGTTGTAGCTACATCTATTGTTTCCAAATCCACTTCTGTGCTTCCTTTAGTGGCTGAGCCGAGGCTATCCAGAGAGTCATTGGTGTCGAAGGGTGTTTTTGTGTCATTGCTCTCACCCTTTTTGTGCTCGTTAATCCGTTTCCCTTAGACATTATGTGTCTGGTCACTCAAGGGTGGCACTCAGTGACTCTATGTCTATTGTAGGTGCCTGGAAGATCTCGGGCTGTGACGCGACAGACAGAGAGTACTGAAGAGGAGGGCACGGGTCAGAGCGAAAGGAGGTGCTTGTGCTAGCAGATATAAGAGCATGACGCAAGCAATAAAGCTGGAACAAAGCATCATCCATACTGAGTATGCAGTAGTCTTGTCCCCTCAGCAATTGGTGAACTGAGTGATCTGTTGGGGCAGCCTGGTGATGTTGCCAGTAATGGCAACATATTGTGACCCTAACGAGATGTTTGCGGCCATGGCACAGATGGAACAAGTGATTAAGGTACTCAAGGCAGTACCACTTGAGATACTGTGGGGGGAAATTAAGAGCACTCTGTCTAAGGCAGCACAGGAGAAACAGATCTGGTTGACAGTGCAGGAAAATTGCCGTGGGGAGGGACAGAAAGTGCGGACAGAGGAGAGAACTTGTAGCCATCAGGAGGCTCAAACTAGTGTGGTAATGGAGAGTTTGGGGGTGCAGATAGATCCATCGCTATGTGGGGATGCGGAATGTGATAAACTTGACAGTGAGGAGGAGAGTGAGGGGTGCGGCCCTGGAGCAGAGCCCCCGTGGGAGGGCTGCTTCCCAGTCGAGCCTGGCCTGCCAGGTTACCCCTGGGATGAGTTGCAGAGGATACGGATGGGGGATTCTGAGTGGGCGGAGTCGGGCGGGGGTGTGGTGCAGGATGATCGGGGTGAGTGGGTGGGCGCTATTCTGTGATAGACTGGGTACCGTCGGGCACGTGGGGGGAGACAAAGAAAAAGAAAATGCAGGAGAGAGGAATGCCTGGCGCCTGGGATGGCGCTGGGGCAGGCGGTGCCGGGGAGGGAGAAATATCAGCTGCGTCTGAAATTGGCCACATAAGATGGCGCCTAAAGGAAGTGGGGGAGGGAGAAATGGGAGCTGGAAGACTGGAGGCGGTGCGGATACGTGGGACCAATGGCGTTCATCATTACCAAATTTGGAAGAATTGTCTGAAGAGGAGGAGGAGGGGACAGAGGACAGGGAGGATGTCGAGATGCATTTGATAGGCGAGCGTGATAGCATGCAACTGCGAAGAGAAAAGGGGTTGGACTATGTCGAGACGGTGCAGACAGGAGAGGGCGGCAGTAGACTGGCAGTGTTGCTGACTACAGGAAGTAATTGCTAATGCCAAAAAGGTAGTCCAGGAAACGCAGTTGATTAAGAATGCAGCCGTGGGAGGAAGCCAACCACTTACAGACTGGAGCCTGATAGCAAAAAATTGCCTCTTAGATGGAGTTAAATTTGAGCATGTACTAATAGCAATGCCAGTTCAAGTGACCGAGGGGGACAGATATGAATGGACTCCCCTAGAAACAAAGATTGTGAAGGAGCTGCATGGGACCGTAAAGACACACAGACTTAGCAGTCCAGAGTCCCTGGTGCTACTGGAATGCATCTTCCAGCAGCCTATGTTGCCACATGATTGCACACAGTTAGTGAAGGCTATTCTATCGGGACCCTTATTTTTGTTATGGAAGGAAGAGTGACGCACCATAAATCAGATCATATGTACGGAAGCACAAGGCAATCCCCAGCATCATCTGCAAAAATAGTCCACCATATGGATGATATCTTGTTGAGCTTGTCCAGCGGCGGCGAGCTCAGCCAACTCCACCAGGAAGTTGTGGAGGAGTTAGTTAAACATGGACTAATTATCAAACCTAGTAAGACACAGTGGGGTAGTGGGATAAAATATTTAGGGACGCTTATGACAAAAAGGCAAGTGAGAGCACAGAAATTGTTGGTAATTGACCAGATAACTACGCTACAACAGGCACAACACTTAGTGGGGACCCTACAGTGGCTGCGATCATTCGTACCAATCACCCAGGATGAGATGCAGATATTTTACTCACTTCTCAGAGGCAAGCTGGTAGCGCAAGCCCCAAGGACGCTGTCTGACCATCAGAAAGCATTACTGGCGAACATTATCGACCGTGTGCAGAGTCATGCCTTGACTAGATGGCAACCAAGCCAGCTGTTGGTCACCGCTATCCATTTGATTCCATAAGGAGTGCATGGTTTCCTGGGGCAACTTGATGGTAGTCATCATCTCACCGTCCTGCAGTGGATCTATCAGAGCCACAAAAAGGTGGCCATGCCATTTTGGACTCGAGTATGCGTGGCCATGATTAGACGGGTAAGACAGCGTTCATGGCATATGTCAGAAATGGACCCAACCGTCCTTATGTTGCCTATTTCAGCACAATGGAAAAAAATGTTTCAGATGGAGTGGGAGCTCCAAAATGCCTTAGTGGATTTTACCGGTCAGCTCTCTGGCCCGATAGAACAGCTGCTGTTGCACTTGCTGCGGAACGTGCAGTGCACACCTGACATGCAGTTGTCCACGGTGCTGGTGGAAGGCCCCACTGTCTTTATAAATGCCTCATCAAAGACCAACACAGAAGCAATGATGTGGAAACAGGGAGACAGATTGTGAAAAATCTTGCATACTGACACCACAAAATCAGTGCAAGGGTTGTCGCCCTTGCCCTGGAAGCATGGCATTCAACGCCACTCAATATCGTCACTGACTCAAGATTCGTCACTGAACTAATTCGACAATGTGCATGAACCATTTGTGCCTCTACCAGTATAGCAGACCTCATATTGAATGCCTTACAAACTCGTGCTGCCCCCTACTCTATTGTACACATCAACGGTCACATCAATATTCCAGGGGCTCTCACCAAAGGTAACCAAAAGGCAGATGAAGCAGAGGCACATGTATGGCCCAAGAGGATTTCCCAGTGGCCAGACAGCTACACGCCTTTTTGCATTGTGGAGCGCGGGCTCTACATCATCAGACCAAGATCCCTCTCCAAGTGGCAAAGCAGATAGTTGCTGCAGCAACTATCAATGTGCTTCGGTGCCACCATGGGAAGCTGGAGTTAACCCCCGAGGGTTGCTCCCGAATCAGATCTGGCAAACGGATGTCACAATTTATGAGCCCTTTCGCCCCAACCATCACCTCCATGTCACCATTGACACCTGCAGTGGCTACATACTAGCTACCCCCATGTGCCGAGCCACAGCGTGCCACGCAATCAGGCACTGACTACAATCTATAGCCATCCTAGGATGTCCTGAACAAATCAAAACTGACAATGGACCTTGTTACACCTCCCATGTGACACAGGAATTCTGTCGAACCTGGCAGTTTAAATTGGTGCCTGATATCCCTTACAATAGCCAGGGGCAGGCAATTGTTGAACGCATTCACGCTACTCTTAAAGTACAGCTCAATCGCCTTAGGGAGGGGGAGAGCATGGGACATAGAACTCCCCCCGATCGGCAACACGATATTTGAATGCACTGTCTGTACGTCCTTAACCATTTTGCTCGAGGGTCAGGACCCATACCGGCACAAGCACACTTTAGGGAGCAAGAACCGGTAGCAGTAGATAAATTACCAGCAGTCAAATTACGACAAATCGACTCTGGGGAGTGGGAGTCAGGGTGGAGGCTTAGATGCTTGGGCCGAGAATATGCTTGTGTAGAAAAGGAGGGAACCCAGCAGTGGGTCCCGGCGAAAAGAATACAGCCAGAAATAGGTGTCTAATGGTCTACTGAGTCTCTTTTGCAGATTGACGTGTTCTTTGGAGTGCTCACCGTGACACAGATCCAGCTGGGGTCACTCAACTATTGGCAAGATTGGACAGTGAAGTGGAACACGACCAGCACGTGTTTATATGTTCCCGCAATTGGCTCAGCTAGCACGTGTGCTGAGCAGACACGTTATGTATCAGCCCGTGCCACAGGATGCTGGAGTTGTCGAGCTTAGGGAGGGGGAGATGTTGTAGGTGTCCAGAAGATCTCAGGCTGTGACACGAGAGGCGGAGAGTACTGAAGAGGTGGGCACACAGTGGAGCGAAAAGAAGTTCTTGTGTTAACAGATATAAGTGCATGGCGCAAGCAATAAAGCTGGAACAAAGCATCATCCATACTGAGTATGCAGTGGTCTTGTCCCCTCAGCGATTGGTGAGCTAAGTGATCTGTTGGGGCAGCCCAGTGATGTTGCCGGTAAAGACAACATATGTCCAAATTGAACACATTTGTAACAATTGCCATGAAATCTGCCATTGGATCCATATGGTCTGATGGAACTCTTTGTCCATACCAATGGTCTGGATAGACATTGTTTTTTCACATGTCCCATTTTTTGGCAATTGAAGCATTTCGGCCCTCGATGTCCTCTGCCTTGTTGAACCAGTGGTTCTAATGCCGTTGCCATAGCTTTAGCCAAACGTGTTGCTTTGTATTCTGATGATTCTACTCGAGAGCAGGCCTCTATCATATCTACTAAGGTTGCAGCATGTGGGAGAGTCTGCAGGATCCTTTTACAAATCAGGGTTAGCATTAGTGACTGCTAAGTACAGTCTCAATTCAGATTTTACTTCAACAGACATACCTGGTATGCAATCCAGTGCTGCTCTTAAACGGTCCAAGAACGTCATAAAAGGTTCATCGGACTTTTATATGATGGTAGTATACGGGGAAACTGGCATCCCCATGTCAGGGGCAGCCTTAAATGCCTTCCGAGCCAATGTTTGTGTTTGTCATAAAATGACTTCATGTAGACGAGCTGGAACTTGGGGGTCAGCAAATTGTCCTTTGCTCAACATCATGTCAACTGTGACAATCTGTCGTGGATCCCCCTGCTGTAACTCTAGATTTTCTACTACTACTACGTCCACTCTTTTCTCCCTTTCACATTCCCATAGTAATACCCAAGTGGACTTCAAGAAGGTTTCCACTAGCTTCCAGCAGTCAAACGGGGTCATTAATCCACTGGTAAAGATATAGTCTAATAATGCTTGAACGTATGAATTGGTTAAATCATATTGCATCACTGCCTTTTGCCCTTCCCTGAGCAACTTCTAATCCAGAGTCATATTCGTATTCACACCAGACTGGAGAGCTGCTCCAGTCCCCTAATCATCTTGGTAGCCCTTCATTGGACTCCAGAAGTTTCCCATCACTCTTGAACTGGGGACCCCAGAACTGGATGCAGTACTCCAGTTTTGCCTTACTGTGGCAGAGTAGAGGGGGAGGAGAACCTCCTTCAACCTGCTGGCCACACTATTCTTGATGCACCTCAGGATGCTATTGGCCTTCTTGGCTATGAGATCATATTGTTGGCTCATATTTAGTTTATTATCAATCAGAACTCCCAGGTCCTTCTTCGTGGAGCTGCTTCCCAGCAGGTCAACCCCAGCTTGTCCTGGTACGTGGGATTGTTCCTCCCTAGGTGCAGGACTCTGCACTTGCCCTTGCTGAACTACTGGAAGCTCCTATGTCAGGACTTCCAAATTTAGAAAAATCTTTCCAGCTTTAGGTGCATGAGAGGCAATAAGTGCCTCTGGGGTTTTTAACTCAAATATTGGGAAGCTGAAAGAGACCTGTGAGGTATTTCTCTAAATAGTTGGGTCAAGTGTCCCAATGTACACAGCCTGGGGAATCAGCAGGAGGAACTGGAGATTTGGGTGCGGATGCGGGACTACGATCTCATTGTGGTCACAGAGCCGTGATGGGACAGCTCACATGACTGAAACATAGCCATGGAGGGTTATGTATTGTTTAGGAAAGACAGGCCAACAAGGTGAGGAGGTGGAGTTACTCTCTTTATGAGGGAGCAATTAATGTGCATTGAGCTCTGCCTGGGTGGGGATGAGGGGCAGATTGAGTGCTTGTGGGTGAAAATGACAGGGCAGGGTTCGGTAGGTGATATTGTTGTAGGAGTTTGCTACAGGATACGCGATCAGGAGGAAGGAATGGATGAGGCCTTCTACAAACAACTGAGAGCTGCCTCACAGTCCTCACAGGAGACTTCAATCTCCCTGATATTTGCTGGCAAAGCCACACAGCCAAGTGCACACAGTCAAGGAGTTTCCTACAGAATGTTCATGACAACTTCCTGTCACAGGTGATTGAGGAACCAACGAGGAGGGGTGTGCTGCTGGACCTGGTCCTGACAAATAAGGAGGATCTGGTTGGGGATGTGAAGGTTAGAGGCAATCTTGGCTGCAGTGACCATGAGATAATAGAGATCAAGATCCTGTATGGAAGAGGCAGGACTCAAAGCAGGACTGTGACCCTGGATTTCAGGCGAGCTGACATTAGCCTCTTCAAAGGCATACTTGGACGGATCCCAGTTCCCACAGCCTTTCCTCATATGAAATATGTTCCATTCCCCTGATCATCTTGGTGGCCCTGCGCTGGACTCTCTCCAGCACTTCCCTGTCCCTCTTGAGCTGAGGAGCCCAGAACTGGACACAGTACTCCAGATGAGGCCTCACCAGGGCAGAGTAGAGAGGGAGAAGAACCTCCCTTGACCTGCTGGCCACACTCTTCTTGATGCATCCCAGAATGCCATTGGCCTTCTTGGCTACGAGGGCACATTGCTGGCTCATATTTAGTTTATTATCAATCAGGACTCTCAGGTCTCTCTCTGCAGAGCTACTCTTCAGCAGTTCAACCCCCAGCCTGTACTGGTGTGTGGGGTTGTTCCTTCCCAGATGCAGGACTCTGCACTTGTCCTTGTTGAACCTCATGAGGTTCCTCTCTGCCCAGCTCTCAAGCCGATCGAGATCCCGCTGAATGGCAGCACAGCCTTCTGGGGAATCAGTCAGTCCTCCCAGCTTGGTGTCATCAGCGAACTTGCTAAGGGTACACTGTCCCCTCATCCAGGTCGTTGGTGAAGATGTTGAACAAGACTGGCCCCAGAATCGATCCCTGTGGAACTCCACTGGCCACAGGCCTCCAACTCAACTCTGTGCCATTGATCACCACCCTCTGGACTCTGTCATTCAGCCAGCTCTCGATCCACCTCACTGTCCACTCATCCAAGCCACACTGCCTGAGCTTTCTGATGAGGATGTTGTGGGAGACAGTGTCAAAAGCCTTGCTGAAGTCAAGGTAGATGACATCTGCTGCTCTCCCCTCATCTAGCCAGCCAGTTATGCACTCATAGAAGGTTATCAGGTTAGTCAAACAGGATTTCCCCTTGGTGAAGCCATGTTGACTCCCCCTGATAACCATCTTATTCTTCATATGTTCAGTGATAACATTCAGGATGAGTTGTTCCATCACTTTTCCAGGGATGGAGGTGAGGCTGACCGGCCTGTAGTTTCCTGGGTCATCCTCCCTGCCCTTTTTGAAGACTGGCGTGACATTGGCCTTTCTCTAGTCCTCAGGCACCTCACCTGTCCTCCATGATTGTTCAAAAATGATAGAGAGAGGCTTAGCAATCGCATCAGCCAGCTCTCTCAGCACTCTAGGAGGCATCTCATCAGGACCCATTGACTTATGAGCCTTAAGCTTGGCCAACAAGTCTTTAACCTCTTCCTCTTGCACCCAGGGCAAGTCCTCTGCTGTTCTGACCATCCTGTTATCCTTGCCAGACTGGGCTTCCCGATGGTCAGCCTTGGCTGTAAAGACTGAAGTAAAGAAGGCATTCAGTACTTCAGCCTTCTCTGCATCCTCAGACACCAGGGAACCCTCAGTGTTTAGCAGTGGGCCCACATTACCCCTGGCCATTCTTCTGCTGCTGATGAAAAATGCCTCATTGCTGTCTGTAACATCCCTGGCTAAATTTAATTCTAGAAGGGCTCTTGCCTTCTTAGTTGCATCCCTGCATGCCCTGGCAATGTTTCTTATACTCTTTCCAAGAAGTCAACCCCTGTTTCCACCTCTCATAGATGGCTGCTTTCTGCCTGAGTTGTCCCAGTAGATCCTGACTCATCTATGGAGGCCTCCTACCTCCTTTTCCTCCTTTCTTGCATATTGAGACACACTGATCCTGGGTGCTTGAAGTGCTTGAAGATTGACCAGCTCTCATTGGCACTTCTGTCTTCTAGAATCATATCCCATGAGATCCGTCCAAGTAGATCTTTGAAAAGGCCAAAGTCGGCTAGTCTGAAATCCAGGGTCATGGTCCTGCTTTGTGTTCTGCCCCTTCCACACAGGATCTTGAACTCTACCATCTCATGGTCACTGCGGCCGAGGTTGCCTCCAACCTTCACATCCCCAACGAGGCCTTCTCTATTCATCAGTACCACGTCCAGTAGCACATCCCTCCTTGTCGGTTCCTCCATCATCTGCGACAGGAAGTTGTCTTCAACAATCTGCAGGAACCTCCTGGACTGTGTGTGCTTGGCTGTGTGTCTATCCCAGCAAATATCAGGGTGGTTAAAGTCCCCCATGAGGACCTGAGATTGTGAACGTGACGCAGCTCTCAGCTGTTTGTAGAAGGTCTCATCCACATCCTCCTCCTGATCAGGTGGTCTGTAGCGGACTCCTACAATATCACCTGCCTTGCCCTGCCCATTAATTTTTACCCATAAGCACTCTACCCGCTCCTCATCCCCACCCAGGCACAGTTTGGTACACATTAATTGCTCCCTCACATAGAGAGCAACTCCACCTCCACGCCTTGTCAGTCTGTCTTTCCTGAACAATACATAACCCTCCATGGCGGTGCTTCAGTCATGGCAGCTGTCCAACCACGTCTCTGTGACTGCAATGAGGTCGTAGCCCCATGCATTGGTGTAGAGGCAGCGCAGGGGCTTACTCAAACACACAGGTGTAGTGAAATTTCTTTCTAATACAGGATATGGAGTTTTGTTAGAAGCATGTTTTCACAATCCAAGCTTTCACACAGATAGCCAGGTCAGCTTGACCTTGGGCGCATGCCAGGAAGAGGCTGCCTGAAAACAGTGAGCAGCTGAGAAGAAATAAAAGCAGGATATTTTTAACCACAGCTGTACTGAGATTTTGCTTAAACTAAGAGTGTGAGCTTTAACAATTAACCAATTAGCTTGTGCTGAGTAGCATATTGCTTTGCAGATGTAACCAATAAATGTTATGTTACTATCACCTGAATTCTGTACTATTGTATAAATATCAGTGTGTATTACTAATAAATGAGCACTGTCTCTACCTCCATGAGGATACGTCTTTGACTCCAGAAAGCTCCCGCACATCACACAGGTTTCCCTGGGTGGGTGCAGGAGGTTCCTCCCCAGTTTGGCTCTTTCTCAGGGTGGTCAGCCTTCCCTATCTCAGCCCAGTGTGCAGATGAAGGGCACTTATCATTGCGTTCCCTGTCCTGCCCTGTTTCCCAGCTAGAGGGGACAGCTTGTTCTGTTTTGCTTCTCCTCCCACCACCCAAGTCCCTTAGTTTAAAGACCTCTTTATTAAATTTGCTAGTCTACTCCCAAATAATCCAGTGCCTTTATGGGAGAGATGAATCCCATCCCGTCCTATCAAGCTGTAGTCCCCAAGGAAGGATCCATTGTCAAAGTACCCAAAGCCTTCCTGCTGCCACCAGTCTCTCAGCCGGGAGTTCACTTGGCTGATTTTTCCATTACAAATTCCTCCTTTATCACCAGTGAACAGGATAGTGGAGAAAATAACCTGAGCCCCTCTACCTTTTACCTGCTCCCCCAAGGATTTAAAATCCATCTGAATCCTGGAGATGTCATGCCTCATGACATCATTCATACCTACATGGAACACAAGTAGGGGGTAGTAGCCTGCATCCCTAATGAGTCGTGGCACTCTCTCAGCCACATCCCTGATCTTGGCCCCAGGCAGGCAGCACACCTCTCTTGACTCCCTACCTGCTCCACAGATGGGTCTCTCAGTGCCCCTTAGCAGCGAGTCACCCACAACAGGCACCCTTTGCCTCTTCCTGTGATGTCCATTACCTACTGCAGGTGGAGCAGCTGATGGGTTGTTTAGTGGGTTTTACCCTCTTAGAGCTCATCAAAGTCCCTTGTCACCAGTGCCTCATACTTATTTGTAGTGGGCACTCTGGAAGGAGGACTTTGAAGACGAGCCTAAGTTCCTTCTTAACAAAACTTGCAACTTATACTACATTCTTAAACTATCTTTACATCCACCAGTTAGATTTATATATCCTCATTAACCACCATCCTCTGTCCCTTGACATATACACATATATTATTCCCCTATTCCCCCCCCCTCCCTCCCAACCAAAGATCCATAAGAACAGTTGATGACTTGGGCCCCATCTGTCAAGGTGATTACAGGGCAGGAGAAACAGCATGTTGGATTGTTGTGTGCCAAGACTAGCTTGGATTGGGCCACCACTGTGCTCACCTAGTTTGTCATGAGTCTTATCCTCTCTTGATTCAGGTGGTTTCTGATGTATTTCTTTCTATAACATACAACCCAAATCATGGACTATTTTCTCCCAAGGTTAAATCTCTTTGAGGTACATATTAGATTTCCTGATTCTTTTGCATTACCTGCCAAGTAGTCCTTGAGTGAAGACAGTCCCACAAATGGGCTTGCCTTTTCCCAAGGGAAGAGAAATCCAGACTGCCTTTCTCAGCCACTTCTCTACTGGTAAAAAATGAATCTTATCTTCCTTTCAGGGTCCCTTCCAACCTTTAAGATTCTGTGAACCTGTGATTCTTTGATTCTCCCACAGTATGTAGGAGCTTTCTTTGGTAAGATCAAGTTTTTTAGCAGATCTTCTGTTGTTAATCAGAATTAATTAGAAGTGAGTTCTAAATTTGCACCCCAGTGCTTCCATTCCCCAGCCCCTAATGTTCTCAGAATAATTTAGAAGACTAGCTGTCCATATCGAAGGCTTATATGTGCAATTCAAAAATATATTTTAGAACATCACTTTATCAAGATACATACAGATAGGTATACAACAGATGTTTCATTCATCATTAACATAATAGCACATCTTACCTGCTACCTATGTCTACTATATTAGCTTAACCAGATATCGACAAAATCCCTCAATGTATTACTAAATCAAAAGAATTTTGGAGGCAGTTTAGACATTGGCTTTTCATTTTCTTAAATAATTGTAAATCCACTGTTGTTTCATAAGTAAGAACATAAATTTGATGTAACATTGAATTATTTTGATAAATTAATTTCCAATATCAGATGGGTAGAACAATTTTAAAGAGAAAAAATTCTCAGAATATAGGTTTTGCTTTGCACTGTGCTGCATTCTACATCAATAGAACAAAGGCTATATGCAGGAGGCTATGCAAATGAAGTTAAATCGGCAAAAGTACAGTGGAGGAGGAGGTAAAAGATGGCCATCAGTATGTGGTTGTCATGGTTTGACATGATAGCCTTTTCTGGTAAGGGGGAAGGGGCTGTAAAGATGGCTCCTGTAAGAAGTTGCTCGCAACTCTCCCCAGCTCTGAGCCAGACCCACTTCTGGGGCTGAGCCAATTAGACACCTCCACAATCACTTTTTAAGAAGAAACCAGAAGAGGAGATTTCTTCCTCCATCTTCTTCCTTCTTCCTTCTTTTTTTTTTCCTTCTGGCTGGTGATGGTACAAGGAGAAGGATCAGTGAGAGAAACAACCATGCGGACTCCAAGGTCAGTGAGGAAAGAGAGGAGGTGTGCTGGAGCAGAGACTCCGCTGCATTCTATGGAGAGAACTGGTGAAGCTGAGATTTATTTTCATTTCTTTAAAGACCCCACATCAGCGATAGAGACTCATTTTGATAATGAACCCATATCAGGGGCAGAGACTCATTTTACTAAACCTGGCCCCAGTCCAGGGGCAGCGATTCACTTAATTAAAGGCCCCGAGCCAGGGACAGTGACTATGGCCGGAAGAGGCCGTGTCCCATGGGGGGGATCCAACCACTTCACTGCAGACCGTGAGCCAGAGGCAGTGATTTTCTTCTTTCCAACTATGGCTGGAAGAGGCCGTGTCCTGAAAGAGGGACCCTTTATCACTATGGCTGGAGCAGGCTGTGTCCCGAGGAAGGGACCCAATATCCACAGTTGTAACTGTGGGGAGAAACCCACGACAAAGCAGCTCATTAAACTTATGCCCAGAAGAGGCCTTGTCCCGAGAGAGGGACCCTGTAACTGCAGAAACTGCAACCGTGGCAAAGAATGCACACCAGAGATATTCACCAAGGACTGCGTCCCGTGTGAGAGAACCTGTATCAGCAGAAGCCGCAGCTGCTGGGAACAACCCACAGCAGAGAAGTTCGTTAAGGACTGTGTCCCATGGGATGAACCCCGTGTTGGAGCAGGGGAAGAATGCCAGGAGTTGTCCTCATCTGAGAAGACAGAAGTGGCAGAGCGCATCTGTGAGAGACTGACCATATCCACCATTCCTTGCCCCCCTGAGCCGTTGAGGGAGGAGGACGTAGAGATACCGTGACCCTGGATTTCAGGCGAGCCGACTTTGTCCTCTTCAAAGATCTACTTGGAAGGATCTCATGGGATGTGATTCTATATGGTAGAAGTGCCAATGAGAGCTGGTCAATCTTCAAGCACCACTTCCTCCAAACCAAGCATCGGCATCTAAATGCGCAAGAAAGGAGGAAAAGGAGGTAGGAGGCCTCCATGGATGAGCAAGGATCTCCTGGGGCAACTCAGGCAGAAAGCAGCCATCTATGAGAGGTGGAAACAAGGGTTGGCTTCTTGGGAAGAGTATAGGAACATTGCCAGGGCATGCAGGGGTGCAACTAGGAAGGCTAGAGCCCTTCTAGAATTAAATTTAGCCAGGGATGTTACGGACAGCAATAAGGCCAAGGTTGACCCTCGGGAAGCCCAGTCCGGCAAGGATAACAGGATGGCCAGGAAAGCAGAGGACTTGCCCTGGGTGGAAGAGGAAGAGGTTAAAGACTTGTTGGCCAAGCTTAAGGCTCATAAGTCAATGGGTCCTGATGGGATGCCTCCTAGAGTGCTGAGAGAGCTGGCTGATGCGATTGCTAAGCCTCTCTCTATCATTTTTGAACAATCATGGAGGACAGGTGAGGTTCCTGAGGACTGGAGAGAGGCCAATGTCACGCCAGTCTTCAAAAAAGGCAGGGAGGATGACCCAGGAAACTACAGGCCGGTCAGCCTCACCTCCATCCCTGGAAAAGTGATGGAACAACTCATTCTGAATGTTATCACTGAACATATTAAGGATAAGATGGTTATCAGGGGGAGTCAACATGGCTTCACCAAGGGGAAATCCTGTTTGACTAACCTGATAACCTTCTATGAGTGCATAACTGGCTGGCTAGATGAGGGGAGAGCAGCAGATGTCATCTACCTTGACTTCAGCAAGGCTTTTGACACTGTCTCCCACAACATCCTCATCAGAAAGCTCAAGCAGTGTGGCTTGGATGAGTGGACAGTGAGGTGGATCGAGAGCTGGCTGAATGACAGAGTCCAGAGGGTGGTGATCAATGGCACAGAGTTGAGTTGGAGGCCTGTGGCCAGTGGAGATCCACAGGGATCGATTCTGGTGCCAGTCTTGTTCAACATGTTCATCAACGACCTGGATGAGGGGACAGAGTGTACCCTCAGCAAGTTTGCTGATGACACCAAACTGGGAGGACTGGCTGATTCCCCAGAAGGCTGTGCTGCCATTCAGCGGGATCTCGACTGGCTTGAGAGTTGGGCAGAGAGGAACCTCATGAGGTTCAACAAGGACAAGTGCAGAGTCCTGCATCTGGGAAGGAACAACCCCACGCACCAGTACAGGCTAGGGGTCGAACTGCTGAAGAGTAGCTCTGCAGAGAGAGACCTGGGAGTCCTGATTGATAATAAACTGAACATGAGTCAGCAATGTGCCCTCGTAGCCAAGAAGACCAATGGCATCCTGGGATGCATCAAGAAGAGTGTGGCCAGCAGGTCGAGGGAGGCTCTTCTCCCCCTCTACTCTGCCCTGGTGAGGCTTCATCTGAAGTACTATGTCCAGTTCTGGACTCCTCAGCTCAAGAGGGACAGGGAAGTGCTGGAGAGAGTCCAGCACAGGGCCACCAAGATGATCAGGGGTATAGAACATCTTTCATACGAGGAAAGACTGCGGGAACTGGGGCTGTTTAGTCTGGAGAAGAGGAGATTGAGGGGTGATCTTATTAACATTTATAAATATCTAAAGGGTGGTGTCAGGAGGCTGGGACATCCCTCTTTTCTATAGTAGCTAGTACCAAGACAAGGGGTAATGGGATGAAGCTGGAACACAAAAAGTTCCATTTAAACATAAGAAAAAACTATTTCACCATGAGAGTGACAGAGCAGTGGAACAGGTTGCCCAGAGGGATTGTGGATTCTCCTTCCTTGGAGGTCTTCAAGACCCACCTGGACATATTCCTATGCGACCTGATCGAGATGAACCTGCTTCTGCAGGGAGGTTGGACTAGATGATCTCTAAAGGTCCCTTCCAACCCCTACCATTCTATGATTCTGTGAAATGGTGGCACCATGATGAGAAAACTAGTGTAAGCAAAACTAAAAAAATGCTTTAATAATGTTTTAATCATGTAGCAACAGTTCCAGTTTTCTAATTAATTTTTAATTTCTTTCCTCTTATAAGGATGAGTTACCTGTGATGCTTATTAAATCATATACGAGTCATTTTCTCACTAAATTTGCATAGAATGACTAAAGTTGAATGCATCATAGACCTTGCTATATATGGTAAAGTAAATATGCCCTTGTGGATTTTCTGCAATCAATATCCTCTATTTCAGTAGTAAATAGATAAAGGTCTTTTGTGAAAAGGAAAAACTATTGTGTATACACTGAAAACCTATGATACCTATGATGTCTACATGATGATTAGAATCCAGTCTAGAATTAGAATTTGCATAAGATTAAAACTAAAGTTCCTTGACAATTTGAGAGAGCTGAGGTTGTTTAGCCTGGAGAAGAGAAGGCTCTGGCGACACTTGATTGCAGCTTTTCAGTGCTTAAAGGGAGCTTATAAGAAGGATGGGGATAGATGTTTTAGTAGGGCCTGTAGTGATATAACAAGGGGTAATGATTTTAAACTAAAAGAGAGTAGATTCAGATTAGGTATAAGGAAGACATTTTTTACAATGCGGGTGGTAAAATATCAGAACAGATTTCCCAGAGAGGTCATAGATGCCCCATTCCTGAAAACATTAAAGGTCAGATTGGCTCTGAGCAACCTGATATAGTTGAAGATATCCCTGTTCATTGTGGAGGGGTTGGAGTAGATGATCTTTAAAGGTCCCTTTCAACCCAAAGCATTCTATGCTTCTATGAAGTACACTTAAATGGCCTTCCTGAAAGAAGTCTAATACTGCTAATAACCACCAGGCAGTTCACCAAGACTTTTAATATTTAGTATTGAGTGCTAGGTTTAAATACACATTAACCATTATTTTAATTTTGCAATATTTTATGTGTGCAAGATATTATAATATCTAACATGACTTTATTTGATTAAACATTTTTAAATTATGAAAGCATAACTACTGTTTTCTCTTTTGTTTCATTTTATGAAAAAGATAACTTTTAAATACAGAGTAGGATTGGAATATTCTATAGCAAATAAAATATTATTCCTAGTAGAATATAAGTGAATTTAATTATAATTTACAATAAAATTCTTGAGTCTCTCTTTTTAAACTATCAGAAGAAACATTGATTTTATTCCCATAATATCATTAAATGGTAATTTGATTTTGTTTAGCTATTTTAGATTATCACACTGGCAATCAATGGTAAACAAAAATGCAGGAAAGAAATTGAAGTTTTCTGACTTGTCAGTGTAGACAGACTAGTGATAGAGGTAACTCACTAACTCAGTTGTACTATGAATTTTCCCTTAGCATATGAAGTCAAAGCAAATGTAGTAGAGCTTATGGTTACTGCATACACATAAGTTTGAGTGCATATGTCAATTCTGTTCATGTGTATCTCTAAAATAAAAAGAATATCTACATAGATGCCATATTAAACTAATTTATGCCATTTTAAAATTATACAGATTTAGAGGAAGATATGAAATTTATATTCATATATTTTCAAAAATATATTTATGGCTACTGGTAAAATATTGGTACCTCATAAAATCCTTAGTACTAAACTAAATAGTAACCTATATTATGTATGCATACAGCAATTACATCCATAGAAAAGGAGGATTTAATGGTTTTTGAAGTAAATATTTAATACAGAAATATCAGTGAAGAATTAGCTACCATTTCAGTTGGTAGCACAAGGTTATATTTTTCTATGCACCTACAGAGAATTCTACAATGTTTCAATAGAAATTGCTTTCTGTGACAGGAAACAGCTAAAGAAAAATTATATTTATTCAAAGGAGTTTAATTTTACAGTTTTTTATGTACCACAACTGCTACTGAGTTAGGTGAGAAGAAATCCCACATATACATTCTATCCTTATTGTGCAGGTTTTCTATTACTGATCTCAGCTTTCTCATACAAGGATATTGTGTTAGGTTCCAATTACATTACATTATTACAGATATTATAATGATAATGATATTATTTTATAACATCCCAAACTCTTTTTTCCTAAAGATAATATTCTACATGAAAATGGCAGTGGAGTATTTTTTATGTTAGTGTGCTTTTCATAGAACTGACTTTATTGTCTTAACTGAATTAATGTAACTTATTTGAAAAGATGTCTTTAAAAAAAAAAGTTAAAAGCAACTGTATGCCACTTTGTCCTTGCACCCAGTTTATTTTAGAATTAAAAGGATCCTGATAAGATCATACAGTTTTTTTAAAAAGTACAAATGCTGATACTATTCAAGTCCAAAGTTACACTGACCAAGCTTTGTCCCAAAACATGGGACATTTTTTTTTTAGAACAACTCTTCTCTGACTTTAAACAAGACAAATTACTGATAATTTCTCATAGTTATTCACTTAAGTTCATTTTTGCCTAGTTTCTATTTTCTCTGTACTGATGCACAAATTGGAAGTGGAAAAGTTAAACAGAAGGCAGTTCCTTTCCTGAAACTTTTATATTGGCAGTTTCCTTAGTTTCTGTATCAGAGGAGACTGGTGATCCTGCTCACTGCTATGACCTTACCCACATGGTTTTCAGCATCGTTAAAGTGATGCCAAGAAAATGCCAGTCAGGACTCAATAGCCAATGCAACTATTAAGTAGATATTCTTTATTGTAGCTCTGGGTCTGGTAGGCATCCGGAAGATCTCGGGTTGTAACAGGAGAGGTGGAAGGTACAGAAGAGGTGGGTACGGGATGGAGTGAGAGGAGGTGCTGGTGGTAGCAGATATAAGCACATGGTGTAAACAAGGGGTTGGAATAAAGTATCATCCATGCTGAGTGTGTGGTGATCCTTGTCCCCTCAGCGGGGGGGCTGAGTAATCCGTGCAGGCGGCCTGGTGGTGTTGCCGGTGGTGGCAACATATGGTGACCCCGACGTGATCGGCGGAATGCAGGACGTCCGCAGCCATGGCACAGTTGGAGGACATGATTAAGGTACTTGAGCCGCTGGCGCCTGAGGTGGGTGAGCAGATTCATCGCATACCCACAGCCACTTGCATCACATGGTTGCAGGGGCGGGGTGTGATATGGGCACCCATAGGATTATTAAGTGCTCAGAAGTGGACGGTGGTGGACAGGGAGATGTGTCAGGCTTCCGTAGAGGGGGCCATGGGAATGGGTCAGTTTTTTGATGCGTGGGGAAATATTAAAAGGGTTCTGATAAAAACAGCGGAGAAAAAACAGTTTCGGTTATTGGTGCAAGAAGCTCTCTGGGGGAAGGAGCGGAGAGCACGGACAGAGGAGAGAGTTCATAGTGATCAGGAGACTTGGACGAGCGTGGAGGTAGAGAATCTTGGAGAGCAGACGGAGAATGCCGAGCGGGCGGAGTCAGACGGGAGTACGGTGCAGGAGGATCAGGGGAGAGTGGGGAAGCGCAACCCCATGTTAGACTGGGTGCCATTGGGTACGCGAGGGGAAACGGAGAAAACGCAGGAGAGAGTGATACCGACTGTGCCACTGGCACTGGGAGTGACGCCGGGAGGGGCGCCGGGAGCAGTGCCGGGAGTGGCGCTGAGGCGGGCGATACCGAGAAAAGAGAAAAGTCAGCCGCCTCATTGGCCACCAAAGATGAGTGATCTACCTGGAGGAGTGGTAGAAATGTATTTTAGACTTGATTAGTAATGTAAGTAGTATTAGCCATACAACTTTGCAACATAGTCTGCTATAGATTTTACTTTTAGCACAAGTATAATAACTTTGTTTGTCAGCTGTTCTTTTTTTCAGTGTATAAGAAGCAGCTTACCAGGTATGAGTTGCTAAACTAATGTGCAGATTGTCCTTGAGCTGCTCTCGACTGTGAGAAACGAAGAAGTAAAAATACATACGAGATAACAACTTCGAGCAAGGAGGAGGCTGAGGCAGCGTGTGAAACTGCAAGGCTTATCACAGAAAACTACAGTTGACTTTTAGAGAAAGGACCAATTAGAAGTAGTATAAACACGCTAACTTTGCTGCTCATTATAAAAGTATGATGATTGTTAGTAAAATTTGAATTATTAAAAAAAAAAAAAAGGGCAGTGGAGCAGGCTGAAGTCAAGGTAGATGACATCTGCTGCTCTCCCCTCATCTAGCCAGCCGGTTATGCACTCATAGAAGGATATCAGGTTAGTCAAACAGGATTTCCCCTTGATGAAGCCATGTTGACTCCCCCTGATAACCATTTTTTCCTTCATATGTTCAGTGATAACATTCAGGATGAGTTGTTCCATCATCTTTCCAGGGATGGAGATGAGGTTGATCGGCCTGTAGTTTCCTGGGTCTTCCCTCTTGCCTTTTTTGTAGACTAGAGTGACCTTGGCCTTTCTCCAGTCCTCAGGCACCTCACCCGTCCTCCACAATTTTTCAAAAATGATGGAGAGAGGCTTAGCAATCACATCAGCCAACTCTCTCAGCACTCTAGGATCCATCCCATCCGGACCCATTGACTTATGAGCCTTAAGCTTGGCCAACAAGTCTTTAACCTCTTCCTCTTCCACCCAGGGCAAGTCCTCTGCTGTCCTGGCCATCCTGTTATCCTTGCCGGACTGGACTTCCCGAGGGCCGGCCTTGGCCATAAAGACTGAAGCAAAGAAGGCATTCAGTACTTCGGCCTTCTCTGCATCCTTAGACACCAGGGCATCCTCAACGTTTAGCAGTGGGCCCACTTCCCCCCTCGTCTTCCTTCTGCTGCTGATGTACTTGAAAAATGCCTTATTACTGTCCTTAACATCCCTGACTAAATTTAATTCTAGAAGGGCCTTCCTAGTTGCACTGTATCTGTATGTTGAAAAATCCTTACCGAAAAATTCATCTGAAAGATCCATTCAACAAATGTTAAGAGAGATGGGTCAAAACCATTCCTCTGCAGAGCTGCCTGCCCCCCCACTGGAGACAATGCAATCTGAAGCCCTGAGACCAGAATCTTTTAAACGGTGGTCAGGGATAATTTGCGACGCGATAGTCGAGGGAGATTGGCACCCGGCAGGAGTAATAGCATGCCTGGTGGTGCAAGGGCCTGCCGGACCACACTATGAGCAGCATGAGTGAAAGGTTTTGCATCAAGTAAAAGAGACAATTGAAAAGAATGGATTAAGATCTGAGGCCGCTCGGGCTCCTTTAGATTGGATTTACATTGCTGATCTGAACTCTCCTAAAGACTGTCAAAACCTGGCAAAGCTATTTTTAACGGCAGCCCAATATATTGTGTGGCTCAAGGAATGGAATAGGCTGGCAGAGTTTCAAGCTGCTAGGCCAAGGGACCCAAATGACCCTATGTATGGGCTTCGGCCAGAAATGGTCACTGGGAGTAGTCCTTTTTCAAATATGACTATGCAAGTAAACTACCCGATGAGCCTTTTCCATCTCTCAGCTTTAACAGCTCATCAGGCTTTTTATGGGGTCCCAGACGAAAACCCCACTCCATCATTTACTAGCATTAAGCAGGGCCTAACGGAGAATTATGCTCATTTTATTAACCGGTTTTCTGAAGCCATTGGTGCCCAAGAGGATATGGAGGAAGCAGCAAAACAGACTATGTTTAAAATGCTGGCTTTTGAAAATGCCAATCCAAAAGCAAGGCAAATATTAGCAACTTTGCCTAGATCTGCCGAAGTTGTGGATATGATAGAAATGATGGACTGAGCAACGCAAAATCAACAAGGGAAAACATTGGCCACAGCGTTTGCAGCAACCATGCAGCCATCTACTGATCTCCTTGCCGCAGCCGTCCAAAAATTAGACAGACCAACATACCAAAGAAGACAAGACAATAATTTGGCCCTGATTCCCTCCGGATTCTGTTATCGTTGCGGAGGAAAAGGACATTTTAAAAGAGCGTGCAGAGTAGCAGTTTGGTGTGATTGTTGCCAGGAGGATAATCATGATGGCATTGTTTGCAGAATGGGAAAAAAAATGAAAGTAGAGCATGAGAACCTGCCGCGCTCAGATACAAATTGCGGCCCCTGTTTCATCCAGCTACTACAGCCTCCAGCTCCCAGATCCCGTTTCAACCGACAGCTACAGCTCCCAGCTACGAGAGGGAGTTTGGGAATCCATCTGGCAACAACAATAGATGTCATGCTCACTGATAACCGAGTGGTAAAAATACCAACAGGGGTTTAATGGACCTATAACTGAGAGTAAAGACTTGATAGGTGCATTACTGTTGGGGAGATCTGCTGGGACTACAGGATTGATTGTATTACCGGGGGATTATTGATGCTGATTTTACTGGTGAAATAATGATTACAGTATATACTATTGCTCCCCCACTAGTTATACCTAAAGCAACCACAACTTCTATTTAGTATATCTGAGTGGCGAGAAATTGGAAACCTTCTCTGGGAAGCCACTATTAGTGGTGATAAGGACAATAGTAAGATCAGTAAAGATCTGGGTCTCGTTTGGAGAGACATGATAAATACTTTAAAAGAAATGCAAGCAGAACAGCGTGTGGCCATGGCTGCAGCCCAGGCGTTGCGCCGAGGCCGAAGGAGATAGATAGGGGAACGGACAAGCTCCTGCAGGAAGTATTAAAGAAATTGGAGTGACTAGAGACCATCGAGACACAGCCCGTCGCTGCTGAAACACAGCCCGGTGCGGCCCGTCGATGAGCGGGGCGTGCTGCGAGGAAAAAAAAAAAAAAAAAAAAAAAAAAAAGTTCTCCTCTACACAAGAGTCTTTACAAAGTCAGAGAGGCGAAGGGGCTCCGGAGCAGAGCCCCCGCGGGAGAGCTGCTTCCCAATCGATCCCTGTCCGCCGAGTTACCCCTGGGACAACTTTTGCAGAGGAAGCGGACGGGGAATGCAGAGCGGGCGGAGTCGGGCGGGGGCGCGGCGCAGGATGATCAGGTGAGAGTGGGGGAGCGCGATCCCGTGTTAGACTGGGCCCTCGCGTGCCCGATTGTGGAGACAAAGAAAAAGAAAACACAGGAGAGAGCCAGACCCCCCCCCGCCCCTTGCAGCTGCCGCCGCGAAGCCGCTTCCCGCGCCCGGTCAGTGTCTCCGGAGTGCCCCCCCAACCCCGCGCGCCGACACCACCGGCCCCAGCCCCCACGGACCGCTGGACTCATCCTTTCCATCCTCAATCCGTTGCCTCAACGAGTGTAAAAAACTGTCGGCTGTGATGTCATCCATTTTGCTGTAAATGTGATGACGAATAGAGGTTTTCTTACAGTGGAAACTTTCTAAGGTGTTTTAGGTGTCAGGAATGGAACTTGGAAGAACAGAACATTTTGGCATTGAGAAGCCAGTGACATAGTAAAAAAAAAAAAAAAAGAGAGAAAAAAATAAAAAAGGGTGAAAAAGGTTTATAAAAGGTGGTTTGTGTTTTAGACTCATTGGTGAAGGATTGTTTTTTTGATCAGGAGTAAAAAAAGTAAAGAACTGATTTTGTCATACTGTTGATGCTTCACATGATTGTGGTAAATGGTTTTAGGCAATTTCAACAACCCAAGCAAAACACATGGGTTACACTGGCCAAAGCAATCAATCAGTCTACAAAATATGTTTATCAATGGTCACTCCAGATAATCCTTTTTCTACCTGTTTGGTGGGAGTTCCATCAGATGTGGCACAATGTCCTGTACCAAATTCATTAAAAACAAATCCCTTAGTTAAGGGTAATGGCAAAGTTGACAGCTGGGATTTGATCATTTCATGGTTGCCAACAATGACAACAGAGCCACAGGAGTCAGAATTATTGGGATCTATAAAGATGGATTTTTGTGTTATGTTTAATTTTACCAGCAATACCAAAAAAAAAAAAATTAGACAGAATGTGGATCCCATCCTGGGTGTGTATAAGAACACAACATCTTGGTGCAATTATACTTCACCAAAAAGATCCAGGTCTAGTCTTGTGCCTATACAGTTACCAAAGGGAATTTTTCTGATTTGTGGGGACCAGGCATGGCCTGGAACACCCTCAAGATCACAAGGGGGACCGCGCAGTTTGGGACAATTGACGATCTTGATGCCTAATCACACAATGATTTGGAAACATCATTGTCCAAAACAATTTGTGCATGCATTTACTAGTGAATGTGATGACCATGTTACCTTTGGTCTCCCTCAGCAATAATAGCAACTAGCATATTTGCTCCAGGTGTAAGAGTATCTGCTTTATTAACTCAGCTATGCAAATTAGGATGCTGGTTTAGCAAGCAAAGTAACCAAACCTCAATAACATTAGAAGGCTTGATTAGTGATGTAAGTAGTATTAGACATGCAACTTTGCAAAATAGAGTTGCTATAGATTTTTTGCTTTTAGCTCATAGTCATGGTTGTGAAGATTTTGAAGGCATGTGCTGTATGGATCTAAATGAGCATTCCAAAGTAATTCACAAACAAATACACCGAATTATTGACCACACTTCTAATATCAAGCAAGATGGGGATTTTTCGGCCTAGATAGTTTAATTTCCTGGATGGGCCTTGAAGGATGGATACGAAGTTTGTTGAAAATTGGATTGCTTATATTGATCCTAATAATTGTAGGCATACGTGTATTTAGTTGTGTGCTTTCTTGTTTAAAAATCTAATTTTGCAAATAACCAGTGAAGCATGGTTTGTGCAAAAGAAAAAGGGGGAATTGTACTGAAATTTCTTTCTAATACAGGATATGGAGTTTTGTTAGAAGTATGTTTTCACAATCCAAGCTTTCACACAGATAGCCAGGTCAGCTTGACCTTGGGCGCATGCCAGGAGGAGATTGCCTGAAAACAGTGAGCAGCTGAGAAGAAATAAAAGCAGGATATTTTTAACCACAGCTGTACTGAGATTTTGCTTAAACTAAGAGTGTGAGCTTTAACAATTAACCAATTAGCTTGTGCTGAGTAGCATATTGCTTTGCAGATGTAACCAATAAATGTTATGTTACTATCACCTGAATTCTGTACTAATGTATAAATATCAGTGTGTATTACTAATAAATGAGCACTGACTCTACCTCCATGAGGATACGTCTTTGACTCCAGAAAGCTCCCGCACATCACACAGGTTTCCCTGGGTGGGTGCAGGAGGTTCCTCCCCAGTTTGGCTCTTTCTCAGGGTGGTCAGTCTTCCCTATCTCAGCCCAGTGTGCAGATGAAGGGCACTTATCATTGTGTTCCCTGTCCTGCCCTGTTTCCCAGCTAGAAGGGACAGCTTGTTCTGTTTTGCTTCTCCTCCCACCACCCAAGTCCCTTAGTTTAAAGACCTCTTTATTAAATTTGCTAGTCTACTCCCAAATAATCCAGTGCCTTTACGGGAGAGATGAATCCCATCCCGTCCTATGAAACTGTAGTCCCCAAGGAAGGATCCATTGTCAAAGTACCCAAAGCCTTCCTGCTGCCACCAGCCTCTCAGCCAGGAGTTCACTTGGCTGATTTTTCCACTACAAACTCCTCCTTTATCACCAGTGAACAGGATGGAGGAGAAAATAACCTGAGCCCCTCTACCTTTTACCTGCTCCCCCAAGGATTTAAAATCCATCTGAATCCTGGAGATGTCATGCCTCATGACATCATTCATACCTTCATGGAACACAAGTAGGGGGTAGTAGCCTGCATCCCTGATGAGTCGTGGCACTCTCTCAGCCACATCCCTGATCTTGGCCCCAGGCAGGCAGCACACCTCTCTTGACTCCCTACCTGCTCCACAGATGGGTCTCTCAGTGCCCCTTAGCAGAGAGTCACCCACAACAAGCACCCTTTGCCTCTTCCTGTGATGTCCATTACCTACTGCAGGTGGAGCAGCTGATGGGTTGTTTAGTGGGTTTTCCCCTCTTGGAACTTGCTTGTCAAAGTCCCTTGTCACCAGTGCCTCATACTTATTTGTAGTGGGCACTCTGGAAGGAGGGCTTTGAAGACAAGCCTTTGTCTTTCTTTTTTTTGTAACCAGGGTCCATGACTTGTTGGATTCACTAGAGGCTTGCACCTGATTGTGGAAGTCTCCATCTATCTCCACTTCTTCCCCTCTAATACTACAGAGCCTACTCAGTTTCCTGCAGCTCTTTCACCAAATGCTGCAGTTCTTGAACTTGAGGGCACCTATGACACATTTTTGCCTCAGAGGCATAGGTCCCTAAGCAGTCTAAACACTACCTGCATTCCACCTGAACTGAAGCTTCTCTACCAGCTGGCTCTGTCTCAGTGGATGCATTGACCTTCACCTGGGTTTTGTCTACCTGAGCCCTGGCTTTAGTCCTTAGACGAGTGCTCACCATTTTGCTAGGTTGAAGCTGAAGCTGGGGCACTTCTCTGACTTCTGCTTCTCTAAAAGGGCCGCGGGGTTGTTCCCTGCCTGTCCTCCCTGCTCGCCCTGCCTGCGCAAACTGCCGCGCCACTCCTGAGTGCCACGTCACTCCCTGTTTACCGGCCCTGTTCATGGCTCTCCTGATCGCTCGCACTCTCTGGGGGACGTTTAAATCCCCCGCGGTTGCTGCGACTCCGTCTCCCGGCAAGACCGTCCCCCTCACCAGAGCTGGTGGCTCTCCTCGCTTATCCTCCACTCCCCGTGCTCCAGGAACCCCCGGATTACCTCAGTCGGCCGCAAAACCACGAATAAACAAGCCTTGCCTCTGCTTTGTTTACCGTCGTTTAAAAATCCTTGTTTTGCCTCAGGTTTTATTGGGTATTGTCTCACCCTGACAGATTTTACTTTGTCTTTTATTTCAATTTTTACTTGTGCCAATTTTGATTTTCCTAGAATCTCAGTCTCCCACACTATTGAGATCATTGCATTCTCCACTTCTGGAGGTAATTCTAACACCTTTGGTTTTTCTTTTATCATCAATATTTTTCCTGGTTTTGATTCAGATATTTTTAGTAACAAGTCTCCGTTTTCAAAGACAATTTGTGCATTTAATTTAGACAAGAAGTCCCTCCCTATCAGGGGTATGGGACATTCTGAAAGATACAAAAATTCATATGTTATAACCTTATTGCCAAACTGTAAATTTAAGGGTTGCAAAAATGACTGATTTTCCTCTTTCCCCATGGCTCCCACAATATTTGCAGTTTTAGTTCCTATTGCTCCTCTACATGTATTTAAAACTGAATATGTTACTCCCATGTTTATATTGGGTTCTATTCTCTGTTTGGTTTTTTGGTTTGTGATTTTGTTTTGTTTTCTTTTCTTTTCTTTCTTTCCCACTTTATCTGGGTGCTCTTTATAGGAGTCAGTTGATTTTTTTCTCAGAGAATTAAATCAGAAAGTGAGAAAGGCACTTTCATGTGTACTGATTCACTCTGCCCAACCCCTTGCCTTAATGGGGCAATTATATGCTGTTTGACTTCAGATTTTAAGGGGATCTTTAAGGTGGTTATTAAATGAGTACAGCATTGAGTTCTCTTGGACACCGATGAGGAGGGTTCTGTGTCAGAGTCCTCATTTTTCCACATCACTACTATCTGGACAGGGCTGGGAGCCCTCCCTTGAACCAGCACTCCAGGACGTATCCTTGTCAGATTGCTGGGTCCCTGTTCAGGTTCATGTTGGGGAGCGGGTAAGTGGAAGACGGTGTATATATAGGAACAGCTCTTCCCCCTTAAGGGTCAAATGTTTAAGATACATTTTTGCTGCAGTGCATGGAGAGCAACGATTTTGAACCTTTTATTTTTCTACTGTGAGTGACATTAACTGATTTGTTCATTCAGATTATTTCTGCCATTCAGATTTTTCTCTTAAATAAAAGAACATATTTACATATGGGACTTTAGCTCACTTTTCCTTGCTCTTATAAAACAACATTAATTGCAAGATAGCATTATAGTATTATTGGGAGTCCTGATTGATAATAAACTAAATATGAGCCAGCAATGTGCCCTCGTGGCCAAGAAGGCCAATGGCATTCTGGGATGCATCAAGAAGAGTGTGGCCAGCAGGTCAAGGGAGGTTCTGCTCCCTCTCTACTCTGCCCTGATGAGGCCTCATCTGGAGTACTGTGTCCAGTTCTGGGCTCCTCAGCTCAAGAGGGACAGGGAAGTGCTGGAGAGAGTCCAGCGCAGGGCCACCAAGATGATCAGGGGAATGGAACATCTTTCATACTAGGAAAGGCTGCAGGAACTGGGGCTGTTTAGTCTGGAGAAAAGGAGATTGAGAGGAGATCTTATTAACATTTATAAATATGTAAAGGGTGAGTGTCAGGAGGTTGGGACATCCCTTTTTTTTATAGTAGCTAGTACTAGGACAAGGGGTAATGGGATGAAGCTGGAACATTTAGCTGAAGCTATGGCAACAGCATTGAAACCATTAGTTCGACAACACAAAGGAAATCGGAGGCCAAAATGCTTTAACTGTGGAAAAATGGGACGTGGAAAATCAATGTCAGTCCAGACCATTAGTATGGACAAACAGCTCCATCAGATCATCAGGGTGCAACGGCAGATTTAATGGTAATTGTTACAGATGTGGCAAGTTTGGACACAGAGCCACTGAGTTCTCGAGTGGCCAGACACGTGATGCCTAAGGGAAACAGGTTAACAAGCGCAAAAAGGGCAAGCGCGATGACACAAACGCCCTTCAACACCAATGGCTGCCTGGATGGCCTCAGATCAGCCACTGCACAAAGCACAGGAGTGGATGTGGAAACAGCAGTAGATGTAACCATCCACAATACAGATGTAACGGTTATCTCATCCAATGCTATTGGACCCCTTGGCTATGGTTTAAGTGCTCTGCTTTTAGGATGGTCATCAGCCTCTCAACAGGGTATTTTTGTACTCCCCGGTGTTATTGATGCAGATTATGAAGGAAACATTAGAATAATGGTTAAAGTTTGGCAGTCACCAGTTTATATACCTAAAGGAACTAAAATAGCTCAATTAGTTCCTTTCAAGGCTAAAGTTCCATTTGCAGGTAGTCGTAAGCATCGAGATGGTGGTTTTGGATCCACTGGAGTATCTGAGGAAAGACTGGCAATGCCACTTTCGCAGGGAAAGCCCACTCAGATGGTTGTATTCCAACATCCAAATGGTGAACACATGGTTGGGTACAATATGTTACTGGATACGGGAGCAGACGTTACCATTGTTCCATTATCCTATTGGCCAAAAAACTGGCCTGTAGAGAATTTAGACACTCCTGTTGTCGGAGTAGGAGGAACACAGATGACAAAAATTAGCAGAGACCTGATTTCGGTATGGTTACAGAACAAAGAGAATAGATGTGTACAAATTAGACCATATGTAATGAACACTTCAGTTTGGCTTTTAGGTAGAGACGCCTTAACCCAAATGGGCTTTCATTTGTTGAATGAAAATTTTCAATGGCGGCCATTGATGGGCGACCAATCCTGAAGTTAACCTGGCTCACAGATAAACCAGTTTGGATTGATCAATGGGCGCTAAGCAAAGAAAAGCTTTCCCAGATTCATGAATTAGTAAATGAACAATTAGAAAAAGGTCATATTTAGCCATCCACTAGTCCATGGAATACACCAATTTTCACTATCCCTAAAAAATCAGGGAAATGGAGGCTGTTACACGATATAAGAGCTGTTAATGCAGTGATGCAGGACGTGGATGCTTTACAGCCAGGATTACCTTCTCCTGAAATGCTTCCAAAAGAATGGCCCCGGTTGGTGATTGACCTAAACGACTGTTTTTTCACAATTATCCTACATGAGGATGAGAGTGAGAAATTTGCTTTTACAGTACCATCTATTAACAAACAAGAGCCGGCATTTTATTTTACCATTTACCAACATGTTTTATTTTACCATTATATGGATGATATCTTGATTGCAGGAAAAGACCTGGACCAGCATCAGATTCTGCAAGAAGTGAAGTGACAGTTGAGCATCTCTGGGTTGGTGATCACGCCAGAGAAGATATAAATGCACGTCTCTTGGAAATATTTAGGTAATATTATCACCAGTGTGCGTATTTATCCTCAGAAGGTGGCAATTAAAAGAGAAATTTCTAATTTAACTGATGTTCAAAAGCTAATAGGTGATATCCAATGGGTACGAACCATATGCGGTATCACGAATGAGGATCTTGCACCACTAATGCCTTTGTTAAAAGGCTCAGTAGAGACTGACAGTGTGCAAAAACTATCCCGGCAGCAAATACAAGCAATAGAAAAGATAGGAAACAAGACAGTCAATAACTGCAGTCATCGATATGATCCTGACTTGTCAATTAACATTGCTGTGATAAGTCAAAACCAGCATGTAATGGCAGTCTTGATGCAATGGGATTCAGTAGCGAAAGACCCATTGAGGATCTTGGAGTGGATATTTTTGCCATATAATTTGCAAAAAACAATTACCACAAGCCTACAGGCAATTGCAAAAATAATAGTTAAGGCCAGGAAACGTCTGCTGGAAATAGCAGGGATTGAGGCAGACGTCATTTTCATTCCTCTCACAGATGAGTTCTTGAACTGGGCACTGCAACAATCTGATGAATTACAGTGGGCCTTATTGTCATATAAATAATCATTATCCGGTCCATAAATTGTTTTCTGTTAAATTTCAAATGGAAGACCGGCTGTTGAGATCAGCAGTACCCGTTAAAGGCCTGACTGTTTTTACCGACGCAAGTAAGATCCAAGCCAAAGCAGGAGTGGTTTGGTGGGAGAATGGAAAATGGCAAAATCTAACTGTTCACTCCCCAGGCAGTTCAGTTCAACTGCTGAAGCTGATGGCTGTAGTTAAAAGTTTCAAGAAATGGCCAGACGGCCCATTAAACATCATCTCTGATTCCCTCTATGTGGTTGATGCCCTCACTCGATTAGAGAAAGCATTGTTGAAAGAAATCTCTAATCAGAATCTGTATAACTTATTTCTGCGGCTCTGGCATCAGATAAATGAACGTCAAACTGCTTATTATATTGGACATATTCAAAGCCATTTGGGCTTAAAAGATGGCCTATCAGTTGGCAATGAAGTTGTTGACAAGACAGTAGCAGCTCCGTTATTGATACCTATGGGGCCAATAATTGACAAATTTTCTCAAGCCCAAAGGTTGCTTGATTTTTTTCACCAAAGTGCGAAAATGCTGGCAAAGCAGTTTGCCCTGACCATATCGGACACTCAGGGTATCGTTTCCACATGCCCTGCATGCCAGAATCAAATCAGCCTAGGAGTAGAAGTCAATCCCAGGGGTCTGGCACCATTAGGAATATGGCAATCGGATATCACTGTCTATGCTCCCTTTGGACGATTTAAATGAATACATGTCACTATCGATATTTATTTGGCCATGGTTTGGGCCACAGCCTTAACCAGTGACAGTTCTCGAGACGTCATAAGATATTGGAAGAGTTGCTTTGCAGTCCTTGGTGTTTCAAGAGAGATAAAAACTGATAATGGCTCGGGATACATACCCAGTAAAACATGTAAGTTTCTGAACTTATGGGGTGTTAAACATACTACTGGAATCCCAGGAAATTCTTTCAATCAAGCCATTATCGAACGTACTCATCAAACCTTAAAAGGACTACTAGAAAAACAAAAAACGGGGGAAGAGGGAGTGAGCCCTCAAGATGGACTAATGAAAGCCTTTTATACAATGAATCATCTCAGAATTGTGGCAAACCGGAATGAACCACCAGCATTAACACACTTTGCCCAAATGAGTCGGGATTTGGATTTTACTGACAAACCTAAAGTTTGGTATAAGAATCTGTCCTGGTTTGAGCCAGGATAGAGTTAATTCCCGTGAGGAACCAGGAAAGGGCACAGCCTGAACAGCTGACCCAGGCTGGCCAGCAGGTATTCGATACCATCCTAACCGTCATGCCCAGGGTACAGGTGGGGGCTGGCCGGAATAAGCTCTTGCCCCGGAATAAGCTCTTCCGGGGGGGGGGCGGGCTCTCGGTCGCCGGTCGGGAGCGGTCGCTTACGTCGGGTCCCAGGTGGTGAGCAACTGTATCACTCACCAGTTTTCTTTGTAATATTCCCTTGTCTTTGTTATAGTTGTTACTCTTCAATTTCCCCAGCAAACTGTTCTTATTTCAACTTACGCGGGCTCTTTTACTTTTTTTTTCATCCCTCTCCGATCCCCTCCGCATTCCGTCGGGAGGGGGAGGGGGAGGAGTCGCGGTTTTCTTCCCCTTTGCTCCGGCTGGGCAAAACCACGACATTTATTGGCGCCCAACGTGGGGCCCGCGAGGTTGAAATAGAACAGAGTGGGTTTAAACAAAATCCTTGTGTACACTCCTGACACTAACTGATTGCTGATCACAATGTTGGTTGATATGCTCGTATGGTGGTATTACATGTCCTCTTATCTGCATCATGTATGTCTTGTGATAGTGTTTCTCGTCAGTGAAAAATGTATAAAAATTCTCATGCTACTGGATGGGATTGGCTTATGATTTTGTCATGGGTTATTAAGTTGGGTTGGAATGTGTACATGGCTTTTCTATCTCTTCCACACTTTCTCCTAGAACTTAATAATGGCACTCAATTTACGGGAAAAGCTGACGTGTAATTCTTCTCACTATGTCACTTACCCTCATTTTTTCAAGATGCTTCTAATGGATTCTAACAATAATACTTGGAATGTTCTAATTGCCATGTCTGTATTATTTTCCCATGTTTCTACCTTGGCTTGGATTGTAAAATTTTTTTTGAGATCTGTGAGGAAAGGCATACAGAATATGGACAGGTGTCCAGGGAGCTTTTTACCTGTAAAGATTTGGAGAACACAGGAGCCCATTCCTAACTCAGCTGTGCCAGAACCAGTTGCTGTTACCACTGTGGACACTCATACCCAGACTGTGAATATCGTTATGTCCACTCAGACTGCTGCTACAACTGTGGATGCTCAAACCCAGACTGTTGCTGTTACAACTGCAGCCACTCAAACTGAGACAACTGATACAATTGCTGTTGAATCAGAGTGTCAGTCTGTGCCAGTATCAGTTGCCCCTGTACAGAAAAAGAAATACACAAAAAAAACAGTTCGCAGCACTAAGGATGAAGACGAACAAGGGATATCACAGAAGGAAGAAGAGTTGGAGCCAGAGATAATCAGCCGGTTCTTGTCCCTGAGTGAACTGCGAGATGTGCGGAAAGATTACAGCCGTCACCCAGGTGAGCACATTATCACCTGGCTGCTCCGATGCTGGGAAAATGGAGCCCACAGTTTGGACTTAGAGGGCAAAGAAGCCAGGCAATTGGGCTCCTTGTCCCGGGACAGGGGCATTGATAAGGCTATGGGAAGACTGTCACAAACCCTCAGCCTCTGGAGACGACTTTTGTTGGGCGTGAAGGAAAGATACCCCTTCAAGGAAGATATTACAAGTCCCCCAAGTAAGTGGACCACCATGGAGAAAGGCATTCAATATTTGAGGGAGTTAGCTGTGCTGGAGATTATTTATAATGACTATGCACCCACAGACCCAGATGAAATTCAATGCACACGAGTTATGTGGCGAAAGTTCCTACAAAGTGCACCACCAAACTATGCCAGTTCGTTGGCAGTTGTCTCCTGGAAAGAAGATGAGAGGCAAACGGTGGAACAACTAGCCGCTCAACTTCGGCAATATGAAGAAAATGTGTCTTGTCCCCTACAGGCTGTTGTTTCAGCTGTAGAGAAAATGTCACGGAAGTTTGACCAATTCATGTCTCGCTCTCCACCTGCCAGTACTCCAGCTTTTAAGAATAAGCATCCCCGTGCTCAAGAGCAGGAACATAAGGAGTATACACCCCAGGATGTTTCGCGGTCCCATCCACAGGACCAAGGAGAGAATATGAGCAAGTGTGATAGGCCACCTACCCCATCTACTCCAAGAGCACAGGCACAGGAGTTGCGTAAAGGAAGGGTTAAAAGAAGTAACTCTCCTTGGAGGAATGTTGCTCCAGTTTCCAGTGAGCAACCCCCTAGACAAGATAGGAGGGTTGATTTCAATTCTGATTCCCTCGAGGGGACCTCTGGTGTTTCCTGGGAAACAGTAAATGATGACTGTGATGACCAGTATTAGGGAGGCCCTGCCTCCAGCCAGGTGGAGGAAAGGGATAATCGGGTTTATTGGACTGTGTGGATTCGTCGGCCTGGCACATCAAATCCACAAGAATACAAGGCTTTAGTGGACACCGGTGCACAATGTACTCTGATGCCATCAAATTTTAAAGGGACAGAATCCATTTGTATTTCTGGAGTGACAGGGGGATCTCAACAGCTATCTGTATTAAAAGCTGAAGTGAGTCTGACTGGCACAAATTGGCACAAGCACCCTATTGCGACAGGCCCCAAAGCTCCATGCATCTTAGGTATAGATTATCTTAAGAGAGGGTATTTTAAGGACCCAAAAGGATACAGGTGGGCCTTTGGTGTGGCTGCAGTGGAGGCAGAAGAGATTGAACAATTATCCAGCATGCCTGGCCTTTCAGAGGACCCTTCTGTTGTGGGTTTGCTGAAGGTTGAGGAGCAACAGGTACCAATTGCAACCACAACAGTGCACCGTCGGCAATATCGCACCAACAGAGACTCTGTGATTCCCATTCATAAGTTGATTCGCCAGTTGGAGAGCCAAGGGGTGATCAGCAAAACTCATTCACCCTTTAACAGCCCTATATGGCCGGTACAAAAGTCTACTGGAGAGTGGAGACTGACAGTAGACTATCGTGGCCTGAATGAAGTCACGCCACCTCTGAGCGCGGCTGTGCCAGACATGTTGGAACTCCAACACGAATTGGAGTCCAAGGCAGCCAAATGGTATGCCACCATTGATATTGCCAATGCATTCTTCTCAATCCCTTTAGCAAAAGAGTGCAGGCCTCAGTTTGCTTTCACTTGGAGAGGGGTGCAGTATACTTGGAATCGACTGCCCCAGGGGTGGAAACACAGCCCCACCATTTGCCATGGACTGATCCAGGCCACGCTGGAGGAGGGTGAGGCCCCAGAACATCTGCAATACATTGATGATATTGTGGTGTGGGGTGACTCAGCCGTGGAAGTCCTTGATAAAGGAAAGATGACAGAGACCAGCTCTTTCCAGGACGATGAAGGACAGGCGGACCACTGCTCTTGAGGCAAGTGATAGTTTATTACTTCTTCCTAGGCTCTTTTTATAGTCAGTACATATCGCAAAGATCATCAGTTCACATCGACAAACAATATGAATATGTGCAGTTTCTATATACTACAGAACAATCAAGTATTATCTACAAAATTTATGATGTTGTTTACTACATACTTTTAGTGCATGTTCCGTGACTGCAAAACATCTGGTATTGTTATTTGTCGCGTACTCTAAACACAGGATGTACTTGATTAGACCAAGAGCTTTGTTCCCATGAAACCAACCCTTTCAGGCAGGTTCTTAGAAAAGATTAACCCTTACCAGGCAAATCCTTTCGAGGGCCATTCTACCCTTTCAGGCAGAGTGGTCTCATCAGAAAGAAAATAATTCAAATTCTTCTAAAGGCTGGCTTTGCCATTAAATGCAGTAAAGTCAAAGGACCTGCACAGGAGATCCAGTTTTTAGGAGTAAAATGGCAGGATGGACGTCGTCATATTCCAATAGAGATGATAAACAAGATTGCAGCCATGTCTCCACCAACTAACAAAAAGGAAACACAAGCTTTCCTAGGTGTTGTGGGTTTTTGGAGAATGCATATTCCAAGTTACAGTATGATTGTGTGCCCTCTCTACCACGTAACATGGAAGAAGAATGATTTTGAATGGGGTCCTGAGCAGCAACAAAGTTTTGAACAAATTAAACAGGAGATTGTTCATGCGATGGCACTTGGGCCAGTCCGGACAGGACCAGATGTTAAAAATGTGCTCTACACCGCAGCTGGGGAGAATGGCCCTACTTGGAGTCTTTGGCAGAGAGCACCTGGGGAGGGTCAAGGCCGACCCCTCGGGTTCTGGAGTCGGGGATACAGAGGATCCGAGGCCCGATACACTCCAACCGAGAAGGAGATACTGGCAGCATATGAAGGAGTTCAAGCTGCATCAGAAGTGCTTGGCACAGAAACACAACTCTTCCTGGCACCTCGACTGCCAGTGCTGGGCTGGATGTTCAAGGGGAAGGCATTCCCTACGCATCATGCAACTGATGCTACATGGAGTAAGTGGATCGCACTGATCACACAACGAGCTCGCATAGGGAAGCCTAGTCGCCCTGGGATCCTGGAGGTGATCACAAACTGGCCAGAGTGTGAAGATGGTGAAATATCACCAGAGAAGGTGACACGTGTTGACGAGGCCCCATCGTATGATGAACTGTCAGAAGATGAGAAGCGGTATGCCCTGTTTACTGATGGCTCTTGTTGCCTTGTGGGAAGACATCGAAGATGGAAGGCAGCTGTATGGAGTCCCCTACGCAAAATTTCAGAAGCTGTAGAAGGAGAGGGTGAATCGAGCCAGTTTGCAGAGGTAAAAGCCATCCAGTTGGCTTTAGACATTGCTGAACGGGAAAAATGGCCAAGGATCTACCTCTACACTGATTCGTGGATGGTGGCAAACGCTCTATGGGGATGGCTACAGCAATGGAGACGGAACAACTGGCAACAACGGGGCAAACCCGTCTGGGCTGCTCCACTATGGCAGGACATTGCTGCTCGAATGGAGAAACTAGTTGTGAAGGTGCGCCATGTAGATGCTCACGTACCCAAAAAGCGGGCCACAGAAGAACATCTGCATAACCAGCAAGTGGACAAGGCTGCTAAGATTTCTCAGATAGGTCTGGATTTGCAACATAAGGGGGAGTTATTTTTAGCTCGATGGGCCCATGATACCTCAGGTCATCGAGGCAGAGATGCTACCTATAAATGGGCTCGCGATCGAGGAGTGGACTTAACCTTGGACACTATTGCACAGGTTATCCATGAGTGTGAGACGTGCTACAATTAAACAAGCAAAACGATTGAAGCCCATATAGTATGGAGGACGATGGCAGAAATATAAATACGGAGAGGCCTGGCAGATTGATTACATCACACTGCCACAGACTCGCCAAGGCAAACGCCATGTGCTCACAATGGTGGAGGCAACCACCGGCTGGTTGGAAACGTATCCTGTGTCTCATGCCACCGCCCGGAGCACCATCCAGGGCCTTGAAAGGAAAGTCCTCTGACGACATGGCATCCCAGAAAGAATTGAGTCAGACAATGGGACACACTTCAGGAACAACCTCATAGATGCCTGGGCCAAAGAGCATGGCATTGAATGGGTTTATCATATTCCCTATCATGCACCAGCCTCAGGAAAAGTTGAGAGATACAATGGGTTATTGAAAACCACACTGAAAGCGATGGGAGGTGGAACTTTCAAGCACTGGGATACACACTTGGAAAAGGCCACCTGGTTAGTCAACTCTAGAGGATCTGTTAATCGAGCTGGCCCTGCCCAATCAGGACCCTTACATATTGTAGAATGGGACAAAGTCCCTGTGGTACATATAAAAGACATGTTAGGGAAGGCAGTCTGGGTGTGTCCTGCCTCAGGTAAAGGCAAACCCATCCGTGGGATTATTTTTGCTCAGGGTCCTGGGTGTACTTGGTGGGTGATGTGTAAGGATGGGAAGACCCAATGTGTGCCTCAAGGGAATTTAATTCTGGGTGAGAATAACCCGTGAATTAAATTGTATAATGATAGCTGTTGAATGTCACGATTCCTATAGTTGCTCTATGTTATGTATGTGTAGGTGATTATGATGTGTAAACCTAGACATGATGTGTAGATGGTATAGAATAAGGGGTGGAATGTCCTGGTTTGAGCCAGGATAGAGTTAATTCCCGTGAGGAACCAGGAAAGGGCACAGCCTGAACAGCTGACCCAGGCTGGCCAGCAGGTATTCGATACCATCCTAACCGTCATGCCCAGGGTACAGGTGGGGGCTGGCCGGAATAAGCTCTTGCCCCGGAATAAGCTCTTCCGGGGGGACGCAGGCTCTCGGTCGCCGGTCGGGAGCGGTCGCTTACGTCGGGTCCTGGGTGGTGAGCAACTGTATCACTCACCAATTTTCTTTGTAATATTCCCTTGTCTTTGTTATAGTTGTTACTCTTCAATTTCCCCAGTAAACTGTTCTTATTTCAACTTACGCGGGCTCTTTTACTTTTTTTTTTCCCTCCCTCTCCCATCCCCTCCGCATTCCGTCGAGAGGGGGAGGGGGAGGAGTCGCGGTTTTCTTCCCCTTTGCTCCGGCTGGGCAAAACCACGACAGAATCCCACTACTGGAGAGTGGCAAGGACCTGCAGATCTGTTAACGTGGGGAAGAGGCTATGCTTGTGTCATTACAGATCAAGGTCCCCGGTGGATTCCAGCAAAATGGATCAAGCCACATCAACAGAAAGGACTTAATGACTGTAAGAACAATGGAAGAAACAATCTTGAGGAAAGAACCAAGTGATCCACCCTCAATCCATCACCCTATTAAAATGTAAACCCTCGCAACTGTGGCCCCACATATGCTGTTGTAAATTCCTCCAGCAATCTGTATCGCATTAAAAGAATTGAAGAACTTAACAAGACGACCAATGGGAACTTGAAAGCAAAAATGGTGTGTTTTCTACAGATGAAGAGATACTTCCATCTTACAGATAATGCTCACAGCATGCTAAAATTGAAGAAAAGTCCGAAACTACATTTAGGAAACAGAAATATCAGTGGAGTTACCAAGAACTCAGCCCTTCTTGCCAGTATGCGTCCCTCCTAGCAACATGTATCAGATTATTTTTGAGTTTATGGATTTTTGTATTATATTGTTCAGTGATGTAGCTGTTATTGACCTTTTGTTGTAAACTCATGGCCATGGGTAAAAATATTTATGTCTTCTTCATGTACCTTTAATTTTGAAATGTGTTGCTGAAGGCTGGCTGGTCCAAAAAGAAAAAGGGGGGAACTGTAGGCACAAATGTGGCTTGGACCAGCCAGCTTGAATAAAGATGGTAGGGACAAGTTAATGCAGCTGGCAAGCTACTTCCAATTATCAGAAACAGGTGCTGCACGTTAATCAATTGGGCCCTGGGTGATCTCATGGGCAGAAGCAGCACATAAGGAGGTAGCTAGCAAAGGAAGGGTGGCTTTGAGACGACTATGTTGGTTATACTACGTTGCCCAAGTACGTCTCTGCACATGCATTACCTAGATTCTCTACATCTTTGAATGAATATTGCTTGCACCACTACAGCAGACCTTATTTATGTGAACCTGCTTCAGCAGGGGGCTTGGACTAGATGATCTCTAAAGGTCCCTTCCAACCCCTACCATTCTATGATTCTATGATTATAACTTAGTATTCCATTCAGGAGCCACAATTCCTCATCATCCAGAGCATACCTTGGCCATATATGATTGCAATATTCAATAAGCTGCTTTTAACACAAATCGTTATCACGAAAAACTTATCTACACAGGAAATGCAGATAAACAGGCACTTCTTTATTATGCAGTGCTGGGAAGTGTTGGGGGATAGCTCCTCCATACCTGCTTCTTGTTAGTTACTATTTTCAGGGTTTTTATATATCTCAAACAAAACAATCACATTTGCCAACATGCATTCTATTAATTTTGCCCTTTACCTTGATTGGTTCCTAACTATCACAAACTTTCCAAAATCACAGTGATTGGTCAAAAAAATATATCAGTCTCTTTGTTTTAGTAACAACTAAGGTAACAGCGAAGGCAACCTAACGAATACATATACCACGGTCTCGTGGCTAAGGTAACAGGTAAGGTAACAGGTCCCCATTAGGTGTGGTATGTAACTCTTGCAGTTTGATCCTTATGTGATTCAAATGAATACTTACTTAATCAATAGGTGTTTATTTGCAAGTGCTTAGCTAATTGATTGAACTATTACTAGGTGATTAACAAGTGCTTGACTACTTATTATGGTGAAAAGTTGTTAACTAAAATAATTGTGTATCTACCACAAGGGGGCTGGAACATCTTTCATATGAGGAAAGGCTGCAGGAACTGGGGTTGTTTAGTCTAGAAAACAGGAGACTGAGGGGGGATCTTATTAATATTTACAAATATCTAATGGTGGATGTCAGGAGGTTGGGACATCCCTTTTATCTATAGTAGCTTGTAACAGGACAAGGGGTAATGGGATGAACCTGGAACACAAAAAGTTCCACTTAAACATAAGAAAAAACTATTTCACTGTGAGGTTGTCAGAGCAGTGGAACAGGCTGCCCAGAGGGGTTATGGAGTCTCCTTCCTTGGAGGTCTTCAAGACCCACCTGGACATGTTCCTATGTGACCTGGTCTAGGTGAACCTGCTTCTGCAGGGGGGATGGACTAGATGATCTCTAAAGGTCCCTTCAAACTCCTACCGTTCTATGATTCTATGAATTGTGCCTGTTCCCCTGTATTAGGATTATTTTTTAAACATATTTCATATTGTCGTGTCACCTGTTGAATAGCTGTATACAAATTTCTTCCTATCCATTTCTGATTTAGATATTTGTATGGAGAATCCACTCCCCAATGCTTTTATTTTTAAGTTCTGCTTTAACCAGACCCCAAATATGGGTGGAGGGTAGTATTATTCTTCCATCTTCTAGTTGTGCCCATCCTTTAGGAGGGACTTTTATCCCAAGTTCTGACATTAATTCTTGATCCAATTTAGAATATTTAACATCTTCTTGATCTCTTAGTTCACTATTTCTATTTGTCAGAATTAAAGTTAAATTTGGACTTTCCTTTCTGCAGCTTGATTAATCTCAGTATCAGCCAATCTGTTTCCTCTCTCTGGATCAGTGTTACCTCTCATATGTTCTTGACAATGCATAATGACAACTTTAGTTGATAGTTTCACTGCTTTCAAAAGACGAAGTATTTCTTCTGCATATTTAATATGCTTCCCTTGAGTGATTAAAAGTCTCCGTTCTTTCCAGATTGCTCCATGGGCATGTACAACCCCAAAAGCATACTTAGAATTTGTCCATATATTTATCTTCTTCCTTTTTAACAGCTCTAATGCCCTGGTCAGGGCAATGATCTCTGCATTCTGAGCCCAACAGGCAAAGGTGCCGATTCAATTACCTCAATGGTGGTCACTGCATATCCAGCCTTACTGGTACCTTGTCAGACAAAACTGCTACCATCTGTGAACCAGGAATCCTGAGTGGCATCCAAAGGTTCTTCTTTCAGGTGTATTCTTTTGGAATACACAGCTTCCATAGTCTCTGCAACAGTTTGGCCCAGTTAGCACAGAAGCACCATGACAATCTCTCAGTGCCCTCCATTCACTCTCACCCTCGTTAGGATGGTGGAGGCCCCAGCGAAATGGGAGTAAAACGATAATCAAGGATGTTGTGGATTGAGACAAGGACAGGGAGGGCTCGCTGCCAATTACAGTTCCAGGCAAAACAGACTCCAGTACTCGACTGAGAGAGGAAAGTAGGAAAGTTTATTCTATTACCTACAAGAAACAGAACAAAACAAAAAGCAAAAATAGAGTAGGATGATTGAGAAAATTACAACCAGCACTTTAAGATCTCCCTCCTCCATTCCTCCTTTCTTCCTGGGTCCAGCTCTCTGTTCCTGCTATCTCTACCTCCTCCCCACTCAACGGCTGGAGGGGGTAGTGACTGGGGAATGTGGTCAGTCTCTCACAGATGGGCTCTGCCGCTTCTTTTTTCTCAGATGAGGATGACTCCTGGCATTCTTCCCCTGCTCCTATACAGGATCCCTCCCATGGGACACAGTCTTTAAGGAACTTCTCTGCTATGGGTTCCTCCCAGTAGCTACGGCTTCTGTGGATACAGAGTCCCTCACACGGGATGCAGTCCTTGGTGAATATCTCTGGCGTGGATTCTTCTCCACAGTTGCAGCTTCAGCAGATATGAGGTCCCTCCCTCAGGACATGGCCTCTTCTGGGCATAGTTTAAACAAGCTTCTTTGGTGTGGGTTCCTCCCCACAGTTACAGCTCCTGTGCATATTGGGTCTCTCCCACAGGACACAGCCTCCTCTGGCCATAGTTACTGCCCCTGGCATGGGGTCTTTAATGAAGAGAATCACTGCCCCTGGCTCATAGTCTTATTTAGCAAAATGATTCTCTGCCCTTAATGAGGGGTCTTCAGCAAAATGAGTCTCTTCCCCTGATATAGGGTCTTTAGCAAAATGCAAACGAATCTCAGCTTCACCAGTCCTTTCCATAGAATGCAAGGGAGTCTGCTCCAGCACACCTCTCTTTCCTCACTGACCTTGGAGTCCACATGGTTGTTTCCCTCTCTCTTCCCACTCCTTGCACCACCACCAGCTGGAGAAGAAGAAAGGAACAGAAGAAGGGAGAAACAGGAAGCAGTCTCCTCTTCCGACTTCTTCTTAAAAAGTGATCGTGGAGGCGTCTAATTGGCTCAGCCCCAGAAGTAGGTCTGGCTCAGAGCTGGGGAGAGTTGCGAGCAAATTCTTACAGGAGTCATTTTTACAGTCCCTTTCTCCTTACCAGAAAAGGCTGTCATGTCAAACCATGACAGTAGCGAAAAGTTGTTTTCAGAATGCTATTTATAAGATGCTGAAAATCTACTGATGCAGTGAAGAACCATATGCATTTCTATTGTATCAAGTATTGCCTCAGAGTTAAAGCAAAACAGTCTAGCATGGAAAAATTAGCTTTCATTATCAGCCTATGGCAGAGTCCTAAAAAAGAAAGATTCTGAGTTCTAACTACTGCTGTTTGCCTATGAAAGAAAACAAAATGCAAGGCTTTTATGCTGGGGAGACAACATTAGTCATTAAGGTGCATTTTAGAAACACGGCTTAATCCTGACTGTTGATAGAGCACTTAACAAGAAAAGGCAATAGTAGGCAGCTAGAACTGAGGAGTGTCCTTGTCTGACCAGGTGACCTTGTATTGTACTTGTGGTTACTCCTCATCTTCCTTCACCTCCATGCAGGGCAAAAAAGAAAGTGGTTGTGCACCATACTGAGGTGGATTTAGCTCCACCTTGAAGAACAGAAGAGTTAAGATTGTATCATTAGCTGTGCACAGTGTGATTTTTCTCTATTTTTTTCTGTAATTTATAAGAAATTTAAATCTCCATACATTATGTTATTAACTGACTTTAGTAAGTACTTAAGGCTCCTATTTTTTTTTATAAACAACCTTTAGTCAACTTCTTTCTACAGAGAGGGGAGAGCTCGGCCTTCTGAAGACACACTGGTCAGAAGGTAATTGTCCAAGACTCGGGAGGCTTTCCTGAGGCACAAGGAGGGAAAGGGGGCAAGGCAGCTCCCAGCCCCACCTCTCCCTATCACCACATTAGAATGATGCAAACTTGCATAAAGGCATGCCTGAACTGTTAAGGACCACCAGTGTCTCCCGCTGTATGCTGTTCTTGCTAGACGTGCCAGGCGAAGAGTGAAAAGGCAACGTCCACCTGGAGAGCTTTCACCTTATTCACAAGAGGAGCATATTCCACATGCAAATGAAAACACTTGACATAATGACAAATCAGTGTAATAATAACACAATTGCTTTACAATATGATATCTGGTGGGAGGGGACTCACTGTTTCATAGCTTGTTCGTGTGAGCCTACAGAGATAAATGACTGCTTCTTGTTAAAGAAAGTAATGACTAATAATAATCACTAACAACAATTAACAGCTATAATTACTAATTGTTATAAGTTGCTGTGAAAAAGTTCACAAGCCAATTTAAGTGACTCATAGATCAAATTTATTAAGCAAGCGGCAAATAAGCAAAACAGCGCTGGGCGGCCGGGAGACTCTGCTCCACCAACGGCGCGTGACCCCATTTCACTTATTTCATCCTCTCCGTTGGCTAACTGCTTATATTGCTTCCTAACCAGCATTAAGTGGGCTGCTTCTAGCCTGGTTTTTACAATCTCCATTACCTTATTGAATACACAAGGCCCAGTCGTCAGCACTAATACCAGTATAATGACGGGCCCAGCTATAGCTGACAATAACGTCTCGTGAGCCAAGGGGAATAGTTGAACCATGACTTATACCAAACTTATTGCTGTTCCCTTTCTTGTTTTCGTTTCTCCAAGCCCTCCCGTAATTTTGTCATCCTGTCTCTCACTATACCAGTATGATCTGCATAAAAACAGCACACAGTAAAATAGTAGATCCAACCCCCGGCAACTTTGTAAAGCTACTTCTGAAAGCTTGGAATTTCTGGTTCTGCTGCACTAGAGATGTAATCCTGGTCCCTGCTCCCGCTGCCCCAGTTGCCATCAAGGTAGCTATAGTTAGGGCTGTGAAAGGCTCCGGCTTGTGCCAGAGCACCCTGGTATTCCAATGATTATAGACAAACTCTTCAGGGTGATTATAAAATGCATGGAACAGCGGTTACTTGAATACAATATTCACTGCTAGCATTAAATACCTTTAAAGAGGCATGGGGTTACACTGATTCTAGAACAAATCCACTTGGAGCTGTTCACAGGTCTGATTGGTTCAGTCCGATTGCCTCATAAAATGGGGGGTTCATGCTATAACATAGCCAGCAGCAGGAGAGTTAACCACTCCATCAGCCAAATAACAACATACCATCCCCAGATAATGGGTGGGGCCTTTATCAAATAAAATGGTACTTTCCTTTTTAGTTTTTCACCCCACATTCTTTTAGGTGCAATGCTTTTACCCTTCTTAGAGGTAGGCTTAGGATCTTAGGATTCCCAATTTGAGGCTTTGAGAGACTCTATACCCCACTCCCAGTACGCCTCTGCCTCCTTCACCTACTCTGTTGCTTAGAGCAGTGAGGTTTATGATCTTCTTGGCAGCAGTCGTAATCTTCAGGGGTATTCTCTGTCTCCTTATAGGCCTCTTTCCTTTTGCCTTTTCCTCCAGCACCCATGGGGTGCCTGAAACGCAAGCTTTCACATCCAGGTCTCGGTTCTACGGGCCTTCTTCATATAAAGCACCCTTTTATAAATTTAAATTACAATCCCCACTTGACTCAGATTGCTTTATACTTCTAAGGTATTTCTATTCCATGATCTGTTACTTTAAAATAGGTATTACAGCCCCACCGATTATCTTACACCTTTCTGATGATCACAATTTAAACATTAAACTCTAATATTTTACAAAAAGGAAATCACTCCACTCTGCTCCTCAGTCAACATGTCACTTTTTACGCAGCTTAAGTTTCAGTTCTCCTGGGACCTCTGCAGCTTCCCACTGCTCCTGGGAAATTGGTCCTTAAATAAGACAAGAAAAGAACCCTCCCATCGGGGTGTTAAAGATTATTCTTTCCAGGTTTTTATCAAGACTTTGTCCCCAGAATTAACCATGTGGATAGCAATATCTAAGGGTGGTCTCTGTACCACCATTCCCTTTTTACAACATTTCAAACGGAGAAGCCCCTGTGTCTGTAACAAAGCTAAGGGTAAACATTTAATCCAGGACATTTTTGTCTCTAACATTAATTTCATTAGCTGTTTCTTAATTTCTCCATTTATTCTCTCCACTCTTCCGGAACTTTGGGGATGCCACGGGGTATTGGCTCCCAATACTGGTGGTTTCTATTTCTAATTTCAGAGAGTGGATTAATATACCTTCATATTTTAAGAGCCTAGCATCAGTTATCCATTTTTCTGCCTTTTGTTGTAATATCCCCCCCTGAATGTTATGGGGAGAAAACACCTTTAACTCCCCTCCAAAGGCAACAAATAAAAGGTTTTCTAACATCAGGCAGGCTAAGCACAGGAGCATTAATCAAATCCACTTTTAAATTCTCAAAGTCTCTTTCATAAACTTCGGTCCATTTAACTAATCCATCTCGAGTTAATTTCTGGTACAAAAACTTTACCTTCTTAATAAAATTTTCAATCCATTGTCTGCAATATCCCAACAGACCTAAAAGCTGTCTAACTTGTCTCTTACTCTTTGGAGCTTGTAGGGACAGTACCCCATTTACTCAATCTGGATCAAGTTTCTTACTTCCCTTTATAAGCCAGTGTCCCAAATATTTTACCTTTTCTTCAGCAAATAGTAATTTACATTTAGACACTTTCAACCCTTGTAAACTCAGGAATTTAAGCAATTTAATACTTTCCTGTCTAACAGCTTCTTCATCTCTCCCTGCTAATAATAAATCGTCCACATATTGAACTAAAATAGCTTCTTTGCCTAACTCATAATTTCTCAAGATCCGTTCTAGTGCTTGTCCAAAAAGATTGGGGGACTCTGTAAATCCCTGTGGTAATACAGTCCATCTCAACTGTTGTTTTCTATGTGTGTCAGGATCTTCACATTCAAAAGCAGAATAATCCCTGCACTCCTCTTTCAGGGAACATGCCCAAAAGGCATCCTTAAGGTCTATCACACTATACCACTGGTACTCTGGACTCAATTGACTCAATAAGGTGTGCGGGTTAGCTACCACAGGGAACCTAGTAATAGTTCTCTTGTTTATCTCCCGGAGGTCATGTACTAATCTATAAGTCCCATCAGATTTCTTTACTGGCAATATGGGAGTATTGTAAGGGGACATATAGGGCTCAAGTAGTCCCTTAGATATTAGTCTTTCTATTTCTGGTTTTAATCCTTGTCTACCTTCTTGTGACAAGGGGTACTGCTTTACCCTTACTGGCAGCCCGGGGTTTTCCTAAGTCTATAATTAAGTCTCTCCCTAATAAATTATGATCAGCCTCCGGAACTAACAAAAACGACCTTACAGCATATTTTTGCTGCTTCAGATTCTATCAGTACCTCCTTCACAAGAGGTACTTTAAATGTTTCCCCTTTTGCCCCTATTTGTATTTTCTCTGAAGATATCTTACACCCCTGGGGCAATCACTGGATTGTAGATCTCTCAGTCCCAGAGTCCACTAAAAATTCTACTTCCTGATGCTGAGGACCTAACTTCAGTTTTATCAAGGGCTCGGTTACTCTTGTGGTCCTCAGCAAATAGAGCCCTTGACTCCCCTATTCTTCCTTAAACATCTGTTCATCCTGGAATCTCCTTCTACAATTCCTTTTTAAGTGTCCCTTCTGTTTACAATAAAAACATTCCATCATCCTTTGATTCCTTTTTTTTTTTTTCCTGATGAATGCACCTGTCTCCCAGGCTTTTGTTTCCCTTTCTAGCCCTTTTTTTTGCCAATCTTCTAATTTTTCTATTTTCTTTTGGATATCTACCCATGATTTTGCCACAAACTGGGTCTTTAATAATGCCTGTCCCACTGGAGCTGCTGGATCTACTCCAGAGTACAGTTGGAGGCTTTTACATAATCTCTTAAGCCAATCAGTCGGGGTTTTGTTTTCTCTCTGTCTCTCATTGAATGCTTTGTTAATATTCTGTCCTCAGGGAACAGACTCTCTGATTCCCTGGACAATGATGGCTCGGAAGTCTGCCATATGGGCTCTGTGCTCCGCCATCTGATTATTCCAATTGGGCCTTTGCAAGGGCCATTTCACATGTGGGTCTGGTCCTGCCTGGTGCTGTTGATCCCAGATTCTCATTCCTGCTCTTCGAATCATTTCCCTTTCCTCCATTGTGAATAATATAGTTCATCCCAGGTATAGAGATTTGGCCCTAAGAACTGATCTAATCTCTCAGACACACCCAGAGGATCCTCTACCAAATCTCCTCGTCGGGTGGGCTCTTAGCTTTCTTTTCCTTAACAGCGAACAAGGATACCTTATCAGAAGGTTGGGGTATCCAGAGACTCGCATATTCAATTTCCTCTTGGGTAACAGTCTTCTTATCATTTACCCACAAATTGAGGTCTGCTCATAACCAGTCCTCAAAAGACCCAAATATGGGCCAAATAATATGGGGATTTCTTAATGACTCTTTCCCCCAAAGCTTCCATACAGTAATGTACCATCTTTTCCTTACTCTGTCTTCTACGGGGAGAATCATTCCAAAACTTTATTATCATCCCCAGAGGACTTTCTGGGGGAATATCTGGCAGCCTATCCTTATGCCACCCATGGGATCAGAGGGCTTGCTCTTCCTCTGTCCCATCTTCTAGAGTGCCCTTGACTCGTTCTCACAATTGTTCCCCTCGGTCGTGACCCACGCCCTCACAGGCAATGGGAACTGCACTACTGGAGGGTCCGCACTCACTTGGTCTCCTTGAGACCTCTCAGTCCTCTCTAGGACACCCACCCCTGTGGAGAAAAAATGAGGGAGCATGGACATGGATCCCGGGGTATAATTGTAAAGGCTTTTTTAAAGACTCTGAGAAATATTTTGATGAGGAGGAGTGGAGAGCATATGGGACTTGTCTTTGGGACTTGGTTATAGACGAAGATAAGACTGCTCGGAAACTGATGAAACAGTGGAGAGAAGTAATTAACTGTTTGAAAAAGTATAAGTTGGAAAAGGATTTGGCCGCTGCTGTAACTCAGCGGCTTGATATGCCTGAGACTGTAGCCGAGCCAACAGCTGGACTGTTTGGTATCCGGACTAATTATGTCTCACTTCCCTTTTCTGGTGAGTGGTGAGAAATTGGAAACCTTCTCTGGGAAGCCACTATTAGTGGTGATAAGGACAATAGTAAGATCAGTAAAGATCTAGGTCTCCTTTGGAGAGACGTGATAAATACTTTAAAAGAAATGCCTGCAGCCCAGGCGTTGACTGTTGCGCTGAGGCTGAAGGAGACAGACAAGGGAACGGACAGGTTCCTGCAGGAAGCATTAAAGAAACTGGAGCGACAAGAGACCATCGAGACACAGCCTGTCGCCACTGAAAGCGGGCTGAAGGGGCTGAAGGGGCTTCGGAGCAGAGCCCCCGCGGGAGAGCTGCTTCCCATTCAGAGCACAACCCGCCGAGTTACCCCTTGCAGGGGAATGCCAAGTGGGCAGAGTCGGGCGGGGGTGCAGCGCAGGACGATCAGAGGAGTGGGGGAGCGCGACCCCGTGTTAGACTGGGCACCATCGGGCACGCGAGGGGAGACAAAGAAAACACAGGAGAGAGTAATACCGACTGCGTCGCCGGCGCCGGGGACGGCAAGGAGTGAGCCAGACCCCCCCCCCCCCCGCCCCTTCCATCCACAGCCGCCGCCGCGCAGCCGCTTCCCGCGCCCGGTCAGTGTCTCCGGAGTGCCCCCACACACACACCGCGCACCGACACCGCCGGCCCCGGCCCTCACGGACCGCTGGGCTCGTCCTTTCCATCCTCAATACATTGCCTCAACGAGTGTAAAAACTGTTGGTCGTGACGTTATGCATTTTGCTGTAAATGTGATGATGAATACTGGTTTTCTTACAGTGGAAACTTTCTAAGGTGTTTTAGGTTTCAGGAACAGAACATTTTGACATTGAGAAGCTAAAACGTGGTTTGTGTTTTAGACTCATTGGTGAATGATTTTTTTTTTTTTTTATCAGGAGTATGGTTTTAGGCAATTTCAACAAACCAAGCAAAACATGTGGGTTACACTGGCCAAAGCAATCAATCAGTCTACAATATGTTTATCAATAGCCACTCCAGATAATCCTTTTTCTAACTGTTTGGTGGGAGTTCCATCAGATGTGGCACAATGGCCTGTATCAAATGCATTAAAAACAAATCCCTTAGTTAAGGGTAATGGCAAAGCTGACAACTGGGATTTGATCATTTCATGGTTGCCAATAATGACAACAGAGCCACAGGAGTTAGAATTATTGGGATCTATAAAGATGGATTTTTGTGTTATGTTTAATTTTATCAGCAATACCAAAACATTTGGGACAGAATGTGGATCCCATCCTGGGCATGTATGAGAACACAACATCTTGGTGCAATTATACTTCACCAAAAAGATTCAGGCCTAGTCTTGTGCCTGTACAGTTACCAAAGGGAATTTTTCTGATCTGTGGGGATCAGGCATGGCCTGGAATATCCTCGAGATTACAAAGGGGACCACGCAGTTTGGGACAACTGACGATCTTGATGCCTAATCACACAATGATTTGGAAACATCATTGTCCAAAACAATTTGTGCATGCATTTACTGGCGAATGTGATGACCATGTTACCTTTGGTCTCCCTCAGCAATAATAGCAACTAGTATATTTGCTCCAGGTGTAAGAGTATCTGCTTTATTCTCAACTATGCAAATTAGGATGCTGGCTTAGCAAACAAAGTAACCAAACCTCAATGACATTAGAAGGCTTGATTAGTGATGTAAATAGTATTAGACATGCACTTGTGTATCATTGTATGCATGATATCCTCATTGCTCAGGAGGAGGCATTTACTGTAGATCAAGAGAGAGATCAAGAAACCATGTTATTTAGGGAAACTAACTTTGCTCCTTGACAGCAGGACTGGTTAAAAATTACCAAGTTACAGAAAACAAGAGATACCCACAACTTAAAAGGAGATTGTGATGGTAAAGTACAACTGTGGTCCATTATGGAGAATGTATTTTGCTTCAGCATTTGTACCTGGGTTGGCTGCAGCCCAGGCCTTACGGCAGTTAGAAAAATTAGTGAGTTGGTCGGAGCAGCAAGCTAATGTTACTACTGATGTTATTGAAAAATTGTTGGCAGACCAGAAAAGCCTTAGACATGCCTTATTGCAAGATCGTGCAGCTATTGATTTTTTGCTATTGGCACAAGGGCATGGATGTCAAGACTTTGAAGGCATGTGTTGTTTTAATCTTTCTGATCACAGTGAATCTATTCACAAAGCTTTGGCATATTTAAAGGCTCACGCTAAGAATATTACAGTGGGTTATCACCCTTTTGAAAATTGTCTTCAATCAGCTTTTGGGGGGTTGTCACCTTGGTTGACTATGTTAATCAAAGAAGGGTTAAGATGGATTTTGGTTATTTTGCTTTTGCTTATAATGTTTAAGATAGTATATAGTTGTATTACAAAGGCAGTGCATAAATTGACTGACTCAGTCAAACAAAACAGGGGAATTGTGGAGAAAAAATGAGGGAGCATGGACATGGATCCCGGGGTATAATGTTAGGCCTGATGGGGCAAGGCAGCCTGGGCTCTAGTTATATGAATTTAATGCACAATCAAGACCAGAGTCAGAGCCATGGTTAAAGCAGTTGCTGTCACGTAGTCAACATAGACAGCAGGCCGCTTTCTGTTCCCTCAAGGTCGGACTGTTTTCAGCTAACGAGCTAACAGCTCAAGGTGGTAAACAACTTCGGAGAAAAACAAGATGGGAAAATGTGAGGGAGCTTGCTTATCGCAGAAACCGCAAGTAGGATGAACATAAGAATGTAATCTATTAGCTGCTGTCGCTGAGCTAGCTTTGAAGCTGCTGGATATAAGTTAGAGCCTGCTCTCAATAAAGTGAAGATTTCTGCTGTCACTCACATTGAGTAGGACTGATTTCTTCCCATCCAGCTGAGAATCGGACTCTGGGTTGATCGCCGCATGAAGTAGGCTTGGAGCTGGTTTTTCAGGCTTCGAGCCTGGGTTTTTCAGGCTTTGAGCCTGTTTTCAGGCTTCGAGCCTGATTTGCAGACTTCGAGTCTGGTTCATTTTTCAGGCTTCGAGCCTGGTTTCAGGCTTCGAGCCTGGTTTTCAGACTTCGAGTCTGGGTTTTTCAGGCCAAGAGTCGAAAACTTCGCGGCACACCCCGACCGAACAGAACCACGCAAATACTTACCTAATCCAGAGTCTTCGTTCGGATCTTCGTGCACAAAAATTATGGGGTACTGCAGGTTTATTTGCTTATTTGCCAAATTTGGAAGGGGTTCGGAATACAGAGTTTGGTAAGGGAATTTCCCACACCAGGGCCATCTGCAGATGGGCGCCCCCCTAGTCCGGGAATCCAATACCAAATCTACCTCTATCCGAGTCACGGCACCAAATTGTTATAAGTTGCTGTGAAAAAGTTCACAAGCCAATTTAAGTGACTCATAGATCAAATTTATTAAGCAAGCGGCAAATAAGCAAAACAGCGCTGGGCGGCCGGGAGAGTCTGCTCTACCAACGGCGCGTGACTCCCCCCCTCCCCCGTATCAGAGTCCTTTTATACAGTCCTTATCGGTCCAGTGCATCGCTCCCTGATGTACTCTGCGCATGTGCCCGTCTTGTTACTAGGGGGTCTTCTTCTGACTCCTGGTGGTCGTAGGGTGGTCGCTGGGATGAAGTCAGTAGTCTTCTTCTAGTAGCCCGCTCATGAACTCTTCTCTTGGCTCTTATCAGCTCATGCGCAACCTATTGTACCTGCTATAAGCATCTCAGCCAACTGCACCTGTGCACATTGTAGAAACTTTACAGTTAAAGTTTTACAAGACTTTTACAATGACTTTAAATGGTTCCTTGCACAACTATTCTTTCATTATTTTATTAACGAACATGACCTCTTCCATTACACTAATACACACTTTGTAGCCAGACAGATAGAAGAATCTAAATTATTAATTGCAACTGTATATAAATATATGTGTCATAGTTCAGGCCTAATCAGAAATGAAGCACCATGCAACCTCTTGCTCACCCCTCCATACACTCCCACCTCCTATAGGATGACAGAGGCCTTAGTGAGATGGGAGGGAAAAAAAAACCACCAAGTTCCTTGTGTATCAAGACAAGGGCAGGGAGGACTCACTGCTAATTATGGTTCGGAGCAAAACAGACTCTACTACTTGACTTAGGAAAGTAAGGAAAGTTTTTTCTAATACCAACTAGAAACAGAACAGACAGAAAGCAAAACCAGAACAGGATGATGAGAAAAATACAATCAGCACTTTAAGATCTCCTTCCCCCCCACCTCCCTTCTTCCTGGGCTCAGCTCCCTGCTCCCAATATCTCTACTTCCTCTCCCATCAATGGTGCAGGGGGATAGGGAATGGGAGATGTGGTCAGTCCCTCATAGATAGTCTCTGCCACTTCTTTTTTCTCAGAAAAGGAGGACTTCTCACATTCTTCCCCTGCTCCAACACGGGGTCTCTCCCACAGGATACAGTCCTTAATGAACCTCTCTAGCATGAGTCCTTCCCAAGGGCTACAGCTTCCCACAAACTCCTCCAGTGTGGGATGCCTCTGCATTCCAAGCACCTTCTGCTGCAGTGCTGCCCTCCCACAAATTCACAGCCTCCTTCAAGCACAGTCACTACCCCTGATGTGGGATCCTCCATGAACTGCCAACAAATCTCAGCTTCACCACTCCTCTCCACGGGTTGCAGGAGGACAGCCTGACATTTCCCCATGGGATGCAGGGGAGTCTCTGCTCCAGCACACCTCCTACTTCCACCACCACTCAGAAAAGAAAGAACCCTCCTCTTTTGGCTTCTTAAAAAGTTATTGTGGAGGTGCCCAATTGGCTCAGCCACAGAGGCGGTCCTGACTCTGAGCTAGGTAAAGTTTCAAGCAACTTCTTACAGAAGCCATCTTTACAGCCCCTTCCTCGTTACCAGAAACGATACCACACAAATCCATGATAACAAGCTGAATACATATGCACATAACTATTGTGGTGGTTTAGCCTGATGTCCACCCAGTCATAAAATCACTCCCCCTCCTAAACTGGACAGGAGAGAGAGAGAAATAGAATAAACAGCTTGTGAGTTGAGATAAGGACAGAAAGATCACTCAGCAATTAGCATCATGGGCAAAACAGACTCAACTTAGGGAGAAAAAGGTTTGATTTATTAAAGAAAAATAAGAGCAGTGAGTGAGAAATAAAACTGTCTTAAAAACACCTCCCCCCCCCTCTTCCTGGGACTCCCCTTCTTTCCCCCCCAGCAGCGCAGGGGATGGGGGTTGTGGTCAGTTTGTTACAGATGGATTTTGCCACTGCTTCTTCTCAGGGGGGTGCCTCATCACACTTCCCACTGCTACACTGTGGGGTCCCTCCCATAAGAGACAGTCCCTCACAAACTTCTCCAGCATGGGTTCTTCCCATGGGTTACAGCTACTCACAAACTGCTCTGGCATGGGGCCTCCCACGGGGGCAGCTCCTCACACAATGCCCCAGCGTGGGTCATCCACCGGGAGAACAGTCTTTTGGGGACAGACTGCTCCAGTATGGGTCCCTCACAGGATCACAAGTCCTGACAGCAAACCTGCTCTGACATGGGCATCTTCCCCCACGAACTCCCAGGTCCTGCCAGGAACTTGCTCCAATATGAGCTTCCCACAGAGTCACAGCTTCCTTCAGACATCCACCTGCTCCGGCGTGGGATCTTCCACAGGCTGCGAGTGGGTCTCTGCTTCCCGGTGGTCCTCTTTGGGCTGCAGGGGGACAACCTGCTTCACCATGGTTCTCACCACATATCACAGGGAAGTCTTTTCAGTGCCTAAGCACCCTCCTCCCCCTCCTTCTCCACTGACCTTGGTGTCTGTGGAGATGTTTTCACATTCTCCCTCCATGTTGCTGCTGCAGTTTAGCAACTGTGCAACAACTTCTCCTTCTCAATTATGTTATTCACAGAGGCATTACCTCTATCACTAATTGGCCAGGCCTGGGTCAGGTGCAGGGTCCAGCTTAGAATTGACAGGCCCTAACCCTATGAGCTACACGGGAAGTTTCTGGCAACTCTTTTTGTTTAATGAAGCCACCCCTGTAGCCCCCCTGCTACCAAAAAAACTGGCCCAGACAAAACCACTACACTCCCACAATATTATCACCCACACTACCCTGCCCCTTAATTCTCATCCATAAGCATTCAACCCGCCTCTCATACCCGCCCAGGCAGAGCTCCATGCACTCTAGTTGCTCTCTCACATAGAGAGCAACTCCACAAACTCACTTCATTTGCCTGTCTTTCCTAAATAGCACATAACCCTCCATGGCTGTGTTCCAGTCATGGGAGCTCTCCCACCATGTCTCTGTAGTTGCAATGAGGTCATGGCCCTGCATCTGCACCCACATCTCCAGTTCCTCCTGATTATTCCCCAGGCTGCATGCATTGGTGTACAGGCAATGCAGGGGCTTACTGGAGCAGACAGGTTTCCCTGGATAGGTGCAAGAGGATCCTCTCTCATTTGACATTTCTCAGGTCCTAGAGCCCTGCTAACGGCATACCAAAAATGGATTTTGTTAGATGTTAAGCACAGGATGCCCAAAGCAACTAATTGGTCTAAATTGTACAAAATGAAACAAGAACCACTTAAGTCTCCATTTGCTTTTATGGAGCGACTAAAAACAGCAGCTAGGAAATGTTATAAATGAGCACAATGGGCCATTTAAGCCAATTAAAACCAATTTATTAACACAGAAAAGAAAAAGCAAAGCACAGCGCTGGGCGACAGGGGGAGTCACCGCTCCACCAACTGCGCAACGAGAGTCGTTCTGTTCCTCCTTTTATACTCTCCTCCACGTCACCCCTCTAGCGTCCTTCCGCGCATGTCCACCCAGTTGCTAGGGGTCGTTTTCTGCCTCCGGCTGATCGTTGATGAAGGCCCCAGTAGTCTTCCTTGGTGTCCTTTGCTTAAGTCTGAAACTCGGAACAACTTGTAGTTGATTAGTTCAGTAATGTTTATCTTTTGCGGTTTCTCAACTTCGTAAACTATCACAAGGTTGCTAGCCCTTGGTTAACTATTTACAATATATTCTTTCCTGTTTCTAGTGAACAAAAAGTCATGTTCCCATCACAATCCCCCCTTTTTCTATTTCACTCTTTTTGTTCACTGAACCTGGTGAGCTCCTTTCTGCTGAGCTCCAAGTAGTCCTCTGCGTTTTCACTGTTTAGTGGTTCATATCTTGCTCTAACTAGCATAAGGTGAGCAGCCTCCAATCTTCCCTTCACTATGTTTATCAATTTGTTAAATATACAAGGCCCAAAGGTTAATATCAAGATAAATAATATTAGAGGTCCTGCTATAGTGGACAAAAGCGTTGTGAGCCAAGGAGAGTGGTTGAACCATGATTCATACCAACCCTGTTGTGCTTCCCTTTCCTTTTTACGTTTTTCCAATTGCTTCCTGAGCTCAGCCATGGTATCTATCACTATTCCAGTGTGATCTGCATATGTGCAACATTCCTCTCGTAAGGCTACACACAACCCTCCTTGTTGTAAAAACAATAAATCTAAACCCCTCCTATTCTGGAGCACTACTTCTGATAAGGACCTTACTGATTTGACTAGCCCATCTATCGCCTTTTCGATTCTACTCGAATCTTCATCTACTGAGGCTCTTAAGTTTATCATACCTTTTTGTTGGTTTATTAAGGCAGCTGCTCCTGTTCCTATTCCCAATATTCACAAAAAAAATTCCCCAGGGTAGTTGCAATATGCCTTCCCTGGATTTGATGCTGGGCACATATAGAACCCTACCTTATTCTTACAGGGCTGAGTCTGGATAATGTCACACAGCTGACATCTAAAAGAGGGGGCCCCCGAAGTTGTAGTTTTTGCAATGACCCGTTGATCTTCCCATCTGATAAGTGACCATTTAAAGGGTTCATGGCTTGGTACATTGTCTCCTAGTGCTGTCCTGATCAATGACCATATCATCCACATCCACATTAAAGTTAAGTAAAATCCACTGCCAGTGTGGGTATGGTTAATTAGTCTGCCCAATTTTCCCATCCTTCTAACCCGAATCCTCTCGCCCCTTTGGTCATTGCCTGTAAGCTCCATGGGGTTCCGTCCTTTCACCAAGTATCCCTCTGCCTCGCTCGTCAACTAGTTTGCTGCTAGTTACGAGGGTTATTATCTTCTTGGCAGCAAGGATCCTTTTGGGGATGGAACTTACATTCCTCTCGCTCTTTGAGAGAGTTCACAGGGAGTTGCACCTGCAGCTGTTGGTTCGCCCACGGCTTGACCCTCGCGGGGGCCGAGAGGCTGGTTAGAACAGTATTGCCAAATTCAAATAAGAGGCCCCAATCCCGGCTTTGAGGCCTCGGATTGAGGTTATGCCCAAACTATCCCTCCCAGTACGGTTGGTAAGTATGGGCCCTCCCTTTTTCTGACAGTGGATTTATCACAACTTCTTACAAGTTTTAACTTGTAACAATTTTATAACAAAAGTTCAGCAAGCTAAATAATTAACAAAAATGCAAAAGTTAGCTGTTAAAAATTCAAGCTCGGTAAATAGGGACACAAAGTCAATGATAGCTTTCGCTGGATTCTTTCCTGGTTTGCTGGTGACAGTCTTTCCCACTACTTAAGGGGCAGGGATTTATAATCGTACCGTCTTTCCTTCCTCCAAGTCTATGAGCTTTGTCCGGACGTCCCTGGTGTAACCTTAGTTAATACCAGCTTTAGGTCGTCTGTTGGTGTCTTTACTTTCCACTGAGGAGCCGGACACTCTGGGAAGTTGGAAGGGTCTACTGGCCCCTTTATTCGGCTTGCATGAGTCCACCCTTTCTCGGCTGTTCTTATGGCGGTGTCTGTGGTGAGCAGTGTTAAATAGGGCCCTTCCCACTTCGGTACTAGTGGGTTTTCCTTCCAACTTCTGACTAACACCCAATCTCCGGGCTGCACCTGATGTAATACAAGATCCAAAGGAGGTCTTTGGGTCCACATTCCTTTTTCCCATAAACTTCTCCTATACTTTGCCAAAATAATTAAATAACGATTCAAATTTTCGTCATTAATATTGGGGTTTGTTTGTACCTTTTCTAAATTATAAGGCATTCCATATAACATCTCAAAGGGAGATAACCCCGTATCTGCTCGTGGTTGTGTTCTAATGTTCAATAGGGCCAGTGGTATACATTTTACCCATGATAATTTAGTTTCTAACATCAGTTTAGTTAATTGTTTCTTTATTTCTCCATTCATCCTTTCTACCCGCCCTGAGCTCTGAGGATGATATGGGGTATGTCTTTCCCACTTTATTCCCAACGCATTAGCTAAATCCTGAGTTATTTTCGAGGTAAAGTGCGGGCCTTGATCTGAGTCTATGGTTTCGGGTACCCCATATCTCGGTATTACTTCTTCAAGCAAAATTTTTACTACAGTTTGGGCAGTCTCTCTCGTAGTTGGGAATGCTTCCACATAGTGTGTGAGATGATCCACCATCACCAAAAGGTATCTTATTCGCCCCACTTTAGGTAGTTCTGTAAAGTCAATTTGTAGGCTTGAAAATGGTCTTTTAGCTAAGGGTCGACCTCCGGGAGGTAATTTCCTCAAGTTACTCCGATTAACTCGTAAACAGGTAGGACAACTTTTGGTGATGTGTTTGGCAATGTCGTGCAACCCAATAGTCATATATTTGGTTGCAAAATGATCTGCTAGTCCTTGAGCTCCCCAGTGTGTACCTTGGTGTAGTTTATACATAATTCTTTGGGCTACTGCTTTGGGCAATATTTCCCGCCCATCCTGGGTTATCCATTTTCCATTGTCCTTAGACAATTCCAATTTCTTTAACTTGTCCTCTTCTTCGGAGGTGAAGACTAATTCCGTGTCCTCCGTTAATCTATCCTGCCTCTTCGGGTTTTCCCTTAAAAGCATTTCTCTAGCTGCTGCTCGCTTAGCTTCCCGATCTGCTGCATTATTCCCCCTAGTTTTGAGGTCCGTTCCTGTTTGATGGCCTTTTAGGTATACTACTGCTATTCTTTTGGGTCCCCTCAGGGCTTGCAATACTTCAATTATCAATTGCTGGTGAACTAACCCCTTCCCTTGTGAGTTAATTAATCCTCGTTCTTCCCATAATTTTCCAAAGGTGTGTACTACCCCAAACCCATATTTGGAATCAGTATATATCGTTCCCTCCTTCCCCTTCAAAAGTTTTAAAGCTCGAAGGATGGCATACAGTTCACAGGCTTGTGCTGACCAGGACTTATCCAAAGCCCCTGATTCCACTACTTGTAAGTTTGTGCCCCTTATGATAGCGTAACCTGATTGACGTTTTCCTTCTACCACCCGGGAGGATCCATCTACAAATAACTTTTCTCCTTCATCTAATTCTTCTTCTTCTAAGTCAGGCCTAATTTTAGTTTGTTCTTCAATAGTTATCAAACAATTATGTGTCAAAGGTGTTTCTTCTACATTCCCAAACAAAAAGGTAGCTGGATTTTGAATAGCAGTTGTTTCTAAGGTAAAATTTGGTGCTTCTAATAAAATTCCCTCATATTTTAGGAGCCTAGTGTCTGATATCCATTTGTCTGCCTTTTGCTGCATAACGCTCCTGATATTATGGGGAGAATAAACCTTGAGATTGCTATTAAAGGTAATTTTCCTAGCCTCTTCGACTAATAACGCGCACCCAGCTAACATTTGCAGACACGCAGGCCATCCTCTGCTTACGGGGTCCAAAAGTTTCGATAGATACGCTACAGGTTTCCTCTTATCTGCCCATTCTTGGGCTAGTACTCCAAAAACTATTCCTTCCTCTATATTAACAAATAAGTAAAAAGGTCTTTTTAAATCAGGGAGGCTTAAAACTGGGGCATGCATCAGACTCTCCGTTAGTTCCCTCAGTTTTTCTGTGTCCTCCTGAGTCCATTTCATCCACCCATCCTGAGTCAGCTTTTGGTATAAGAACCTGGCCTTACTACTATAATTCTCAATCCATTGTCTACAATATCCTGTTAAACCCAAAATTTGTCTAATTTGTCTCTTGTTTTTAGGTATTGGCAATGATAGAATAGCCTGCACTCTTTCTGGGTCTATTCTTTTCTCACCTCGTTTTAAATAGTGCCCTAAATATTTTACTTCTTCTTCCACAAACTGTAGTTTGGCTCTTGAAACCTTTAATCCTTTAAGTCCCAAAAAATTTAAAAGTTTTATACTTTCTTTTCTTACTGCTTCTTCATCTTTTCCTGCTATTAATAAGTCATCTACATATTGTATCAAGGTTATCCCAGGTTCAGTTTGGTAATCCTCCAATATTTGTTCCAAAGCCTGCCCAAATAAATTAGGGGATTCTGTAAAACCTTGGGGTAACACCGTCCATCTAAGTTGTTGTTTCCTCCCTGTCTCTGGGTCTTCCCATTCAAAGGCAAAGTAATCTCTACTCACTTCATCTAAAGGACAAGCCCAAAAGGCATCCTTTAAGTCGATTACACTGTACCAGTGATTGTCCGGGCTCAGTTTACTCAATAACGTATAGGGATTAGCCACTACTGGGAACCTGGCTATTGTTCTCTTGTTTATTTCTCTTAAGTCATGTACTAAACGATAAGACCCGTTTGGTTTCTTTACCGGTAAAATTGGAGTATTATAAGGGGACATACAGGGTTCCAGTAGTCCCTGTTTGATTAGCCGGTCGATTTCTGGTTTCAGCCCTTTTCTCCCTTCCAAAGACATTGGGTATTGTTTTATTCTTACTGGCATCTCTGGATTTCTAATAGTGACCTTGAAGGGAGTAATTTCTAATCTTCCAGCGTTGTCAGGATTATACCATACTTCAGGGTTGATCCTTTCCTCATCTTCCAATCTCAAGGGGCACAACTTAATTTGGATTTCCTGTTCCACCACTGTGATTTGAATACCTAATTCTACAATCATATCCCTTCCTAATAGGTTATAATCTGATTCGGGTACTAATAAAAAGTCCCCAATGCCCATTTTGGAGTCTGATTCTACCATTACCTCTTTTATTATCTTAACTTCAAAAGGTTCTCCTTTTGCTCCCACTACTGTGGCAGTTTCTCTAGATAATTTACACCCTTTAGGTAATGACTGGAGTGTAGACCTTTCAGCTCCAGTGTCAACCAGGAAAGTAATATCCTGGCCCTGGGGACCCACCTTCAATTTTATCAAGGGCTCTCTTCGATGTTTCTGGGTCCCCAAAAGGTAGAGCCCCTGACCCCCCTAATCCTCCTTAAACTCCTTCTCATCCCTGATCCGCATTCGACATTCCTTCTTAAAGTGTCCCTTTTTCCCGCAATAAAAACACACCTTCAAGTTTTGTTTATCTTGTCCATTCCACCTGGATTCCCTTTTGTCTTGCTTGGGTTTCCTATCCATCTCCCGGCTTTCACGCATTGCAGCCACCATTATTCGGGCTTGTTTCTTATCTCGCTCTTCCTCCCTTCTCACATATACCTTTTGGGCCTCTCTTAGCAATTCATCTAGCTCCCTATCTTGCCAATCCTCTAATTTTTGTATTTTCTTTCTAATGTCTTCCCAGGATTTGGAAACAAAGTGTACTTTCAGTACTGCCTGTCCCATTTGTCCATCCGGATCCATTCCTGAATACAACTGAAAGTTCTTTCTTAGTCTCTCCAGCCATTCAGTGGGGGTCTCATCTGTTTTTTGTCTTTCGTTAAAAGCTTTGTTAATATTCTGTCCCCTTGGAACAGACTCCCTGATCCCTTGCACAATTATTGTTCTGAGATCTTGCATATGCACTCTATGGGCCGGATTCTGATGGTCCCAATTAGGGTTTTGTAACGGCCATTTTGTATCTGCTGCCGGCCCTTGCGCGTGCTGCGTATCCCAGATGCGCATTCCTTCCCTTCTGATCATATTTTTCTCTTCTGCTGTAAATAAGATGTTCAATATAGATTGCAGTTCTTCCCAAGTGTACATGCTGGGTCCCAAAAATTGATCTACCCGCTCGGCTACTCCAAGTGGATCTTCCAAAAGGGATCCCATTTCTTTCTTAAAATCCCTAACATCCCCCGAACTTAGAGGCACCGATATAAACCCTATGCCAGGTTGGGGTCCCCCCATAGGCATCTCTCTTAAGGGATATAAACCCTTCCTGGTCCGGCTTCGGGTTACCGGTCCTGTATATTCGGGTTCGTCTGAATCTGAATCTGTCCCTGCTGGTGCGCTCGGAGGAGCCACTGCTGCCTGTACTTGGGGTGGGGGTACATAGGGTGGAGGTGCCACTAAAGCGTCATCTGGTTTACTTCCCTTTTTCTTACTCTTATTCCCTTTTGGTATTTCGGAGAGCTTAAACAGAAATACCTCCGGTCTCTCCACCCACACCCTAGCGTAATGACTCTCTTCTTGGGTACAGGGGGGTATTTTGCTATTCACCCAAATATTTAAGGCTTGTCTTACCCAAAGTTCTGAGGAACCGAATATAGGCCAAAACACCCTTTTAGAAATTTCCTTCCCTCCCCATACTTCAACGCAATATTGAATCATTTTGGCCTTATCCTTGTCCTGCGTGCCTGGAAAATGTCGCCAGTTTTCTAACACAAACCCTAAAGGGCTTTCCCTAGGTACTGGAGGGAGTTTTACCTCGGCAGGGGGCTTACTCTTCCCCTGTCCCATTCTTCCGGAGTGCTTTCTTTCCGCGCTCCGGGATCCCACAGGGGCTTGCCCTTCCCCTGTCTTATTCTTCCGGAGTGCCTTCTTTCACACAATTCCTTTCGCTTCCCCTGGTTCGTGGCCCAAGCCCTCGCGGGTCTGTGGGAACCGCACTACTGAGGGTCCGCACTCACTTGGAGAGTCTGGCTGCCAGCTCTCCTCTCATGCATATCACACAGTCGCACTCCGGGATCCCAACCCCCGCCCGGACGGATCCCGTATTACTCACGCGCCCTGGACCGTCGTCCCGCGTCTTCGTCCGGACTTTGTGCACAAAACTTTTAAGGGGGTTCCCCGGGCCCTTAATTCTTCCGGAGTGCCTTAATTGCACTCCGGGATCCCCTTTGCTTTCTCTTTTCTTTTTTTGGGGTTCGTCGGTCGGGGTCGAGGGTGGATTTCAAGCACCGGGGCCACCAAATTGGTGGGGCGCCCCCCCTAGTGACTGAAAATCCTCCCCTACGGCCTCCGATCCGAGTCACGGCACCAAGCTGTTATAAATGAGCACAATGGGCCATTTAAGCCAATTAAAACCAATTTATTAACACAGAAAAGAAAAAGCAAAGCACAGCGCTGGGCGACAGGGGGAGTCACCGCTCCACCAACTGCGCAACGAGAGTCGTTCTGTTCCTCCTTTTATACTCTCCTTCAGGTCACCCCTCTAGCGTCCTTCCGCGCATGTCCACCCAGTTGCTAGGGGTCGTTTTCTGCCTCCGGCTGATCGTTGATGAAGGCCCCAGTAGTCTTCCTTGGTGTCCTTTGCTTAAGTCTGAAACTCGGAACAACTTGTAGTTGATTAGTTCAGTAATGTTTATCTTTTGCGGTTTCTCAACTTCGTAAACTATCACAAGGTTGCTAGCCCTTGGTTAACTATTTACAATATATTCTTTCCTGTTTCTAGTGAACAAAAAGTCATGTTCCCATCACAGGAAATACACAAATTTGAACCCTGAGAAACCAGAAGAAGCTATTTTATTGTCATCTATTTTCATGGGACAATCAGTCCCATATATAACAACAAAACTCCAAAAATTGAAGGGAATTGCTTCTTGGGATATGAAGAGAATGTTAGAGATGGCTTGGATTGTTTTTAGTAACAGAGAAAGAGAAAAAGAAATGAGACTGATAAGGGATAGTACATTAATTGCTGCATTAAGAGGGCATTCAGAAGGAGATATGAGACACAGGTGTGGGAGAGTATTGGGCTGCAGGCAGCTTTAACCTTGAGACACAGCTCTTCCCTTGAAGCACACAGATAAACAACTCTGAGAACGAAGTGATGAGACAGAAGAACTAAAGCATAAAACCAGGATGCGAGCATACCAAAGAAGCAGCAAGACCGGCACATGAACAATATAGAGTTGACTTGGTTTTGTCCAGCCAGGAACAAAGAGCCACGAGGGTGCTCGCTCGCTCCTCCCCCTCCCGGCGGAGCGGGGAGGGGAACCAGATAAAAAGGGGAAAAACCTGCGTAGGTTGAAATAAGAACGGTTTAATAGAACAACAATAAGAAGAAATAAGTTCAGGGGAAAAAAAAAAAAAAAACAACCAGTTTTAACGGTAAATGAGGGAATATACAAAAGGAATGGTGCATGCCACAGCTGCTCACCGCCCGGGACCCGACGCGACCGCTCCCGACCGGCAGCCGAGCCTGCACTGCCGAGGCCCCGCCCCTGACTAGCTCCCTGCCTATATGTACTGGGCATGATGTCAGTATGGTATCGAATACCTGTTGGCCAGCCTGGGTCAGCTGCCCATGCTGTGCCCCTTCCTACTTCCTCATCAAAGTTAACTCTGTCCTAGCCCAAATCAGGACATTCCACCCCTTATTCTATACCATCTACATCATGCCTAGTTTCACAATATACAACATCTAAACACCACATTTCCTCTCCCTGAAAAAATATGGGCACACACAGAGAAGTATATAGTTCCCTCAGTTTGTAGTCCATCCCCCTAACATTCCCTTTGAGTGCATTTAGTCCATAACTTCAGGTCTTACTCGTCATAAATCTTTTGCAGCAGGGCAGATGGGGTGTGTGTGTGAAATAGGTCACTGCATGCAGTATCAGGAGTTTGCAGCTGGTCTATTCAGTGTGTCTTGTCTGTAAGTTGAAGGCACTGATCTTGAGGATGTCACTGGGCGCCAATTCACATCCCGCCATTCTGTATCTTGCTCGTTCAGGTCCATCTTTCAGTGATCTGGGTGGTTCTTACTGTAGTGTCAGTGATATGGCATAGAGCAACTATGGTAATGGTGACATACAACAGCAAAGTTATTTAACAACTGACATAATACAATTAGATTCGTGGAATTTACAGGCTATTCTCATCCAAAATCAAATTTCTTTGAGGTACACACTGGGTTTCCCCATCCTTGCGCATCACCCACGAAGTGTACCCAGGTCCCTGAGCAAAAACAATCCCACGAATGGGTTTGCCTTTACCCAAGGCAGGACTCACCCAGACTGCTTTCCCTAACAGATCTTTTACGTGCATTACAGGGACTTTATCCCCTTCTACAGTATGTAAAAGTTCCGATTGGGCAGGGCCAGCTCTGTTCACAGATCCTCTGGAGTTGACTAGCCAGGTGGCATTTTCTAAATTTGTATCCCAATGTTTGAATGTCCCACCCCCCATTGCTCTCAGTGTGGTCTTCAATAGTCCATTCAATTTTTCCTGAGGCTGGTGCATGATAGGGGATGTGATAAACCCATTCAATGCCATGCTCTTTGGCCCAGGCATCTATGAGGTTGTTCCGGAAGTATGTCCCATTGTCCGATTCAATTCTTTCTGGGGTGCCATGTCGCCAGAGGATTTTCTTTTCAAGGCCCTGGATGGTGCTCCGGGCGGTGACATGAGGCACAGGATACGTTTCCAACCAGCCGATGGTCGTCTCCACCATTATGAGCACATGGTGTTTGCCTTGGCAAATCTGTAGCAGTGTGATGTAATCAATCTGCCAGGCCTCTCTGTATTTATATTTCTGCCATCGTCCTCCATACCATATGGGCTTCCACTGTTTGGCTTGTTTGATTGTAGCACACATCTCATACTCATGGACAACCTGTGCAATGGTGTCCAAGATTAAATCCACCCCTCGATCACGAGCCCATTTATAGGTGGCATCTCTGCCTTGATGACCTGAGGTGTCATGGGCTAACCGAGCTAAAAATAATTCCCCCTTGTGTTGTCAGTCCAAATCTATCTGAACTGCTCCAATCTTTGCAGCCTTGTCCACTTGCTGGTTATGCAGATGTTCTTCTGTGGCCCTGTTCTTAGGTATATGGGCATCTACATGGCGCACTTTCACAACTAGCTTCTCCAGCCGAACAATGATGTCTTGCCATATTGGGGCAGCCCAGATGGGTTTGCCCCGTCATTGCCAGTTGTTTTGCCTCCATTGCTGTAACCACCCCCACACAGCATTTGCTGCCATCCATGAGTCAGTGTAGAGATAAAGCCTTGGCCAGTTTTCTCGTTCAGCAATGTCTAAAGCCAACTGGATGGCTTTTACCTCTGCAAACTGGCTCGATTCACCCTCTCCTTCTGCAGCTTCTGAAACTTTGCGTAGGGGGCTCCACACAGCTGCCTTCCACCTCCGATGCTTCCCCACAAGACGACAGGACCCGTCGGTGAACAGGGCATACCGCTTCTCATCTTCTGGAAGTTCTTTGTACGATGGGGCCTCTTCAGCACGGGTTGCCTCCTTTTCTGGTGATATTTCACTGTTTTCACACTCTGGCCAGTTTGTGATCAATTCCAGAATTCCAGGGCGGCTAGAATTTCCTACACGAGCTTGTTGTGTGATCAGTGTGATCCACTTACTCCATGTAGCATCAGTTGCATGATGTGTGGAGGAGGCCCTCCCTTTGAACATCTAGCCCAGCACTGGCAGTCGGGGTGCTAGGAGAAGTTGTGTTTCTGTGTCAATCACTTCTGACGCAGCTTGAACCCCTTCATATGCTGCCAGTATCTCCTTCTCAGTTGGAGTGTATCGGGCCTCGGATCCTCTGTATCCCCGACTCCAGAACCCGAGGGGTCGGCCTCGACCCTCCCCAGGTGCTCTCTGCCAAAGACTCCAAGTAGAGCCATTCTCCCCAGCTGCGGTGTAGAGCACATTTTTAACATCTGGTCCTGTCCGGACTGGCCCAAACGCCATTGCATGAACAATCTCCTGTTTAATTTGTTCAAAACTTTGTTGCTGTTCAGGACCCCATTCAAAATCATTTTTCTTCCATGTTACGTGGTAGATAGGGCACACAATCATACTGTAATTTGGAATATGCATTCTCCAAAAACCCACAACACCTAGGAAAGCTTGTGTTTCCTTTTTGCTAGTTGGTGGAGACATGGCTGCAATTTTGTTGATCACATCTATTGGGATATGGCGACGTCCATCCTGCCATTTTATTCCTAAAAACTGGATCTCCTGTGCAGGCCCTCTGACCTTACTTCGTTTAATGGCAAAACCAGCCTTCAGAAGAATTTGAATTATCTTCCTTTTCTCAAGAACTTCATCTGCTGAGTTGCCCCACACAACAATGTCATCAATGTATTGCAGGTGTTCTGGGGCCTCACCCTCCTCCAGCGTGGCCTGGATCAGTCCATGGCAGATGGTGGGGCTGTGTTTCCACCCCTGGGGCAGTCGATTCCAGGTATACTGAACCCCTCTCCAAGTGAAAGTGAACTGAGGCCTGCACTCTTTTGCTAAAGGGATTGAGAATAATTCATTGGCAATATCAATGGTGGCATACCATTTGGCTGCCATGGATTCCAGTTCGTATTGGAGTTCCAGCATGTCTGGCACAGCTGCGCTCAGCGGTGGCGTGACTTCATTCAGGCCACAATAGTCCACTATCAGTCTCCACTCTCCACTAGACTTTCGCACTGGTCATATGGGACTGTTAAAGGGTGAGTGAGTTTTGCTGATCATCCCTTGGCTCTCCAGTTGGTGAATCAACTTATGAATGGGAATCACTGAATCTCTGCTGGTGCAATATTGCCAACAGTGCACTGTTGTAGTCGCAATTGGCACCTGTTGTTCTTTGACCATCAGCAACCCCACAACAGAAGGGTCCTCTGAGAGGCCGGGCATGCAGTTGTCCAATTTCCCCTGTCTCCACTGCAGCCATACCAAAGGCCCACCGGTACCATTTTGGGTCCTTAAAATACCCTCTCTTAAGGTAGTCTATGCCCAGGATACACGGAACTTCTGGGTCTGTTACAATGGGGTGTTTGTGCCACTCATCCCCAGTTAGACTCACTTCAGCTTCTAACAAGGTTAGCTGTTGGGATCCCCCTGTCACTCCAGAAATACAAACAGATTCTGTCCCTTTACAACTTGATGGCATCAGAGTGCATTGTGCTCCAGTATCCACTAAAGCCTTGTACTCTTGTGGGTTTGATGTGCCAGGCCATTGGATTCACACTGTCCAATAAACTCGGTTGTCCCTCTCCTCCACCTGGCTGGAGGCAGGGCCTCCCTAGTACTGGCCATGACAGTCATTGGATACTTTTTGTGGAAAAGAGCTAGAAGTCCCCTCGAGGGGACTAGAATAGAGCTCAACCCTTCTATTCTGTCTAGGGAGTTGCTCACTGGAAACTGGAGCAGCATCTTTCCAGGAGAAATTGCTTCTTGTAGTTGTTCTTCCCTGTAACTGCCGTGCCCGTGCCCTTAAGGCCGAAGTAGGTTGTCCATGCCACTTGTTCATGTTCTCCCCTTGGTCCTGCAGGTAAGACCACAAAGCACCTCATGGTGTCTGCCCTCTATATTCCCTCTCTTGAACAGAGGGACATCTACTAATAACTGAAGTATGGACTTGGGCAGGTGGAGAGCGGGGCATATCTTCTTTGAATTGGTGGAACTCTTTTGACGTTTTATCTACAGCTGAAACAACAGCCTGTAGGGAGGAAGACAGACTGTCTTCATATTGCCGAAGTTGAACACCCATTTCCCCCACTGTTTTCCCCTTGTCTTCTTTCCAGGAGATGACTGCCAATGAATTAGCATAAGATGATGGTGCACTTTGCAGAAATCTTCGCCACATAGATTGTGTACACTGGACCTCATCTGGGTCTGTTGGTAACTGCTCATTATAAATCATTTCCCACACAGCTAACTCCCTCAGGTACTGGATACCTTTGTCCATTGTGGTCCACTTGCCTGGGTGGCATATGATGTCTTCTTTGAAGGGGTATCTTTCCTTCACACCAGACAAAAGTCTTCTCCAGAGGCTGAGGACTTCTGTCTTTCTTCCAATTGCCTTGTCAATGCTGCCATCCCGGGACAGAGAGCCCAGCTGCCTGGCTTCCCTGCCCTCCAAGTCCAAGCTGTGGGCCCCATTCTCCCAACATTGGAGCAGGCAGGTGACAAGGTGCTCACTTGGGTGGCAGCTGTAATCTTCTCTCACTTCTCGCAGTTCGCTCAGGGACAAGGATCGGGTGATTATCTCTGGCTCTGGCTCTGACTCTTCCTTCCATTCCCGTGATGACACTGGTTCATCTTCATCCCTCACAAGGCAAACTGATTTTTTTATGTATTTCTTTTTCTGGACAGGAGCAACTGACACTGGCACAGGTTGATCCTCTGATTCAGGATCAGTGTCTGCTGTTGGAGTTAGGGCAGCAACAGCATCAGTTGCCTCAGTTTGAATAGCCACAGTTGTTGCTAGGGTGACATTCCTAATCTGTACAAGTAAAAAACTCTTCCAATACCTGTTCATATTCTTCTGTATGTCAATCCCTCCATAGCTGCCCAGACTGTTTCATAACAGTCTGAAAAACAAATTTTGCAACTCTACCCAAGAAAAACACCCTACCTAGAGGACAGAGCAATAAAACCACAATGGCTGGGACATCCCAAGTGCATTCTGAATTGTCAAAAGCTATTGCAGTTAACTTGAATGAGGAAGGGAGGATGGAAAAAATGGAAAAATTACGTCCCTCCATTTTTCCCATGAACTGTCATTACTGTCACTACATTCTGAAAATAAATGTCCAAGTTGCAGAAATGCCAACCAAGTCATGTACAAGTATTGGCCTAGCTCCATACCCAGTGATAGAACCACACCATAAGCCAATAACAACCAGTATATCAGAATGAGTGCTTTCGTCCCTTTTCCAAAGGCAATAAAAACTATCACAGAGAATACATAGTGCATATGAGAAATTATTGGCCAACACCATTTAAGCATATAAATCAACATTGTGACCAGCAGCTTTTTTTTAACTAATATCAGAAATGTACACAAGAAAATTGTTTCAGCCCACCGTGTCTTATTTCAACCCTGCGGGCCCCACGTTGGGCGCCAAATAATGTCGTGATTTTGTCCAGCCCAAACCAGGACAAGAGTGACCAATCATTATGTTAGCATAGGCGAGTGCTTTGAGACTGTTATCCAATTAACATAGAATAAACTGTGCGTGAGAAGAGGATAAGGGTATATTAGGGGGAAGCTTTGGCAATAAAGAATGTGCTGCACCATGAACTGAACTCTTCTCTACGAGTGATTCTTGGCTGCTACATCTGGTGTCCCCAACGTGATCTCAGCAAGCCAGAACTTTTAGAAGAAAAAAAAAGGAGTGTTCAGTCTGATGATACCTCCCTGACCCCGGTAGGTGAGTGGTAGTAGTGGAGCCCAGCTGAACAATTTTGGTTCAGCGGAGAGAGCTGACAAGCCCTGGCCAGGCAGAGACTGAAAGTACCTGAGGAGCAGGTGAGCAGCTGGGAACAAAATGAGTGCGCAGATTTTTTCAGAAGAGCAATCTATCCTAAATATAATAATGTGTATTTTAGAAAAAAAAAAAAAAGGTTTGGTCTGATGATAAGAGCTTTTATTCATTTGGGCAAGTAAACAGAGGGTTCCTTCTGAAGCTATGACAGCATTTCAGGCTAATACCTGGGAGGATTTGGACAAATTGCTTTTTGAACATGCTTCAAATGGAGATAAAATTGCTATAGAATCATTAACTACTTGGCAACTTATAAAGGAGTCAATATTGCAGCTTAAAAGTGGTTACTCTGTGGCCCCTGCTGCTGCATCAGCAACCTTCCTGTTGCCCTTGCCTCCCTCTATTCCAGGAGCAAAAGGCCCACCTGATAAAAGTGTAACACCTTTTAACTGTCCTTTGTCAGATGATACCATCAAGAAAAATGCTAAAAACAAACCAGATGTGTATTCCAAACAAACAGAAAACACAGAGTGGCACAATGATGGAGAGGACAATCAGCCCTTTAAGAGCACCTTCTCCTTACTCCTTCCCTCTTCTCGGGCTCAAAGTCCTAATCCCAGTGTCTTTTTCTCTTCCCTCTCCACCACACAAGCCACATGCAAACTCTAGGCAGATCCCCTCGGCACCTGCACAGTCCCAATCCTTCCGTCCAGGGTGGAACTCCTTCTCTCCCCAAGGGGAATACGATGTTCCCCTTAATTCCCTAAGGCCAGGAAGTTGAAACCACCGGCAAGTTTCTTGTTCTCGTTCCTTGTTCTTGTTCTCTACCTTGATCGAGTAAAATAGTGCTATTAAAATATATTTCTTGACACCCTTGATTCACATTAAACATGTAGACAAGTTAGCCAACACCACAGTTAGTTCACATGCTTCATCGCGGAGATATGGAATCCCTGATAAAGACTTCGCACTCACTTCACAGTCAAACTGTGTCTCATTCATTCAAACACTCAGTTCACACATACATCACAACTTTAACCACCATATCAACACTATCTGTTAATCTTTCAAACAAAAATAACCCTGGGCACTTCCAACACCAAAATACCAGTTATCCCTTTAGCAGCTGCAAACTGAAACTAAGATGTCATGTGAATTCACCCTATAACCATCCGGATAGTAGGTTATCGAATCACTCCCTGTGATCAACAACAGTCCCCCCCTTCCAAAATCTCGACTGGGACCTCTGAGTTACAAACAACAAGTACCCTCCCCTCCAAATGCCGACTGGGGCATTTGAGTTACAAACAACAGGTACCCTCCCCTCCAAATGCCTACTGGGACATTTGAGTTACAAACAACAGGTAACCCCCCCAAATGCCGACTGTGAGAAATAAAACAAGCTTTCTCGCGAAAGACTCAGGTCAGACTCTGCAGTGAAGCACTTTTATTAAGCGTTCTTGCAAGAGCGGGTGTCCTAGCTAGTAGGCACACCTGACAGGTTCAACATTTGGCTTTTTATTCCCTATCCCGGCCGCAAGGTTCCTCCCTCGTTTCCCCATTGATTAGGTACTCCAAGGTTTACAACTTCTCGAGGTGCCTACGACCCCCCCAGGGGATGTCTAGTTTTTGTATATTATCACCCATTCCCCATAGACCTGAGACTTAAAACTCTAGTTAACATTACAAACAAACAGATAATAGTCATGGTCAGTCCACTGATTTGCATTACACAGAGGCAGATAGCAGTCAAAATTCCTTGTCCTAACTTCTTTCTAATTCTGCAAAAGCAACATCAATATTTCTCACACCGACTGAGGCCACTGAGTTGCAAACAACAGGTAAACACCCCCAAATGCCCACTGGGGCTTCTGAGTTACAACGGGTAAACACCCCCAAATGCCGAGATCCTTCCCAATCTATACCTATATGGGGACTCTGTCGTGCACCAGACGTCTCTGCACGACTTAATCGCCCCGACCACGATCCCCTTTTCCCTCTTTCACATACCTTGTCCATAGAACAGATGGTCGTTGTCTGCTTCCGCAGTGAGCAGCTGGGAGAGGAGTTCCTCCGAGAAAAGCCTCGGGCCACGGCTAAGACGTCCGTTCCTCAGTCCCTCCTGTAGCCGAGCAGAGCGCGTCCCATCTGGGGTGCCAAAATGACATGCGGAACAGACTCCATAACTCAAAGAGTTATAAAGACAGTATGTTTATTCAGCGCCGGGCGCAAGGGGGATCACTCCACCTGAATCAAACGTGAGCACCTGACTCGGAAAATTGCTTGACATATTTGCTACAGAGTTACAAAATCACATGATGACATTATCCGCCTATACAAAGACACAACCTGTCCCCGCTTTCGCATGTAAATTAGGTTTCCTCTTCCTTTCATTTGCACAATGTCCCCCAGTGATGGTCGTGGTGGATGAGAGCTGATAGTCTTGAGTCTTTCTCACCCTTGATCTTTGCACAACTTCAGATATCACTTGGCCCCTCACCGACACAGGTTTCACTCACTTTTCTGCCTCCAAGGAACTTGGAGGACGCTGGAGATGTTGTAAGCAGATAAGCATGACCCTTTTACAGCTCATGTGTGCTTATCTCCAAGTAGTTTTGTCTGTATGAAATTGAAGCTTTAACAGTTAAACTTATACTACTGCAATAAGTTAGTATAAAGTTTATTAATACATGTCAGTATAAAGCTCCACATCAGTGGGGCAAGAGTTTAAAGCTAAAAAGGAGTTGGGGTTTGCAGTTCCTACCTTTGTTGTGTTTACATGGTGATTGATTTATATTGCTTTACAACCTCTGACGAAAGAAGTAACAGAATCCTTTGAGATAAGAAAGAAGTAACACCTAGTGCGTACCCTGAGAGAAACAAGCTGGGGCCCAAAAGGTAAATATGATGAATTAGAATCCGAGTCCCCGGATTATTCATCTCCCCCCCCTCCTCAGGCAGGCACAGTGAAGCTGAGCCAGCTGCAGCTTTTCACTCATCTCACATGCCCCATTCCAACTCCTGAAATCCCTTGTCCTGATCCATCCCTGGCAGAAGTCGAGGGAAAAGGGTCTATTTTAGAGACATGTTTTAGGGAAGCATTAAATAATGGAGATCCTGTTGATTCATAGGAATGGAAGCTTGCTTATTAAAACTTACAATATTAGCTATAAAATCGCACATATAGTTTTATCAAATTGCTAGTCTTGTAAGCCCACAAACAGAGGTATTAGAAAGACACCGCTATTTGTTGTAACATAACTATTGCACAGTGCTGATAGTTTCAAGGCTGGTATGTACCTAAACAAAATTATTGTGGCAAAGCTCTTACATTAGTTCTACACTTGAACATTTGGACATTGTATTCCACTGATAATTACAAGGGCTGCCTAGCCCTAAACAAAACTGTTATCGGGGATGGCAGAGGATTTAGGCCAGTTTTCATCCTGTCCAGGGACCCAGTTCCTACATCTCAAGGAAAGTTTGGATCTTAATCCGATAGTGATCCCTAATGATCACTGAAGGAAGCAAGAGGACGCTGAAAGAAGCGCGACAGAGGTGTAACTTGGGTGGACCAAGACAGGACTATGGGCAGACCCTTTCCTGGAAACGTGATGAATATTCATGTTTGCTGTAAATATAAACTGAAAATCCAAAGGCACGTTTTGGTGGAGAAATCCCCCATGTTCCCCAGCGCTGCAATAAAGAATACCTGCTTCATGGTCACATTGGCTATTGAGTCCTGACTGGCTTCTTCACGGCATCACTGTGGCATTTGCAGTGATTTTAAGCCCCTACCAACAGCCTCAACATGAGTCCCCGCCCTATGTTGTTTTTAAAGAGCTGCAGAAAAGCATCAATGAGAAGGGACTTCAGAGCCCATTTGCAGCAGATATATTGGAGGTATGAGGTTACCTTAACAATAGGAAATGCTATGTCATTTACTGCTACTCCAATTAATGAATGCGTTACTGATGTGCAGGCAGGACACATGGTTGAAACTTTAAATGGTCACTTTTTTTTCCTTTTTTTCCTCGGGACTTCCCAGGCAGCATTTGCCATTTAATCTATAACTGTCCTGCATGGATCCCCAAAGTGGGATCTGGTTGTGCTGTCTGTGCCTACCAAGGTGGTAACTGTAAATCAATATCGTATTCCCAGGGCAGAGGAGGAAATTTCCCAAACCATTCAGGTACCTCAAGAATCAGGAATTGTTAGGGAAACTGTGATTGCTTTTAACCACCCCATTTGGCCTGTCCATAAACCAGATGGCACTTGGAGAATGTCTGTAGATTATACAAAATTGAATAAAGTTACTTCCCCCTTCCCTTTGCAGTTATGGCACTGGGCACAGTAAGTCTCAGAGAAAAGAAAAAAAAAAAAACCAGCAAAAATTTACAGCCTTGGAACCTGGTGATAGATCTTGCTAATCCTGTCTTTTCTATAATTGCTTCAGAAAAACCAAGATCAGTTTGCCTTTACTTAACAACAAAAGCAATATACGTTCCAGGTGTTGCCTAAGGGATACAAACAGGGTTCCTCTATTTGTCACCAAATGATAGCAGTTGATGTAGCACTACGGTCTGGTACTGTCACTGTTTATCATTATATTGATCATCTATTGATTATATCAGATTCAATATCAGAAATTGAAACGGTTGCTGAATCAGTGACAGCCCGTTTACAAGGACCAAGGCTGCACAATTAATCCAAAGACAATACAATTAATCCAAAGAAAATACAGAGCTCTAATACTGCTGTACAATTTTGGGGATTATTTTGGCATGGACAAATTAGAGAAATACTAAATAAAGCAGAGCAATCAGTCCAGAGATTTCCTGTACAAACTGCAGTGAACCACTTACAAATCTTTTTGGGGATGTTTAGAGTATTGTAAAACATTTATGCCTATACTAAGGGAAACTCACCCCCTTGGAGATATCCTTGCATCTCCTGTGGAGGAGGCATTCCCTTATGACAAGTTAACAGAAGAGCACAAAAAAAGATGCCTAGTTTACTGATGAAAGCATAGCATACACAGAAACTACAGGGAAAATGGAATCATTTACACCTACAGATTGCATGGGGGGACTGAGACCTATTAGTCTACATGTGAAGATTCATATAGTAAGCCTTGAGAAAGCCATATGGTTCTGTATCTCAACTTCTCTTATTTTACATCCTTTGCTGATATCAGATTCTTGAGTTCTTGTATTTCAGATATCTTTGACCTAGAAGAGACAGTATTGGAACAGTATTGCTGATATTGTGAACCCAACATCTAATTGAAGTCCAATCTGAAAAAGTGAAACCACAGCTCTCCAGTGTATGGACAATTACTCCACATTAGGTTACTAAACCCAAACTAATATTAGGTAAAGTAGCTGGAGCAACAGTGTATGTATTACTGAAAGATGATACTCCTGTTTTCCTCTTTTATTACAGACTGGCTTGTTGTGCTTTGTAGTCTGTGCTACAAACACATACACTGCACATATTTCTGTAAGATCACTATGGCAATATTTAACTCAGCCTCCATTGTAACTAATTTATCCGCCATTTACGTTGATTCATTTTCTGGGATGATACATGCCACTGCAGCCTCTGGGGAAAATGTTGTATGTTTACCAAGTCACTGATTGAGCTTTTTTATGAACATAGGGGTGCTGAAAGAAATTAAAATTGATAATGGCCCTGGTCACATAGCTCAAAATGTATACAACCGTTTTTACAACAATAGAGAATTTGACATAAGATGGGTATTCTGTATAACCCCACAGTACAGGCAATAGTCGAACGTGCACATGCTACATTGAAAGTCCTGATTTTAAAACAAAGAAGGAGGAATTCTCTGGACACATCACATAATCAGCTACCAATGCCTTTATATACTCTCAATTTTTTAAATAGAAATCGCTTTGCCCTGACAGCTGTGGAGTACCATTTCAGCACTACAATGAACCTTGCAGCTAAACCATGGGTTCTGTACAAGGATCCTGAAGGAGATCCAGTCTGGAAAAGGCCAGTAGATCTATTGATGTGGGAGAAGAGTATGCTTGTGTTTTATCACCCACAGGTCCTTGGTGGACACCAGCAAGAAAAGTTAAGCCAAATCATGAGCTGGAAGAATCAACCTTTTAACCCAACATCCCAGATCTCCCCACGCTGCAGGAATCGACACAAAGGCAACAGATTCCTAGGAACTCAGCGACTGCAGCTGTTACTTGGGGAAGTCTGAAACAACTATAACAGAAAGCAGAGAATATGATGGCATGGGTAGGAGAGATGTCAATACCAGAAAATACCTTTTTTTTCTTATCTGACCCTTATTTCGACTACCTCAGCAGTAAGTATAAGTTTGCTATTTTTATTTTGGCTGGCACACATCATCAAACCACCATTTTTGCCTTGGTAATTTAGTGGGATCCTAATATACCGGTAGCCAGTAATAACACACAGTAGACTGGAGGAACTTGGTTTCCTCCTTGGGATGCAGAGAATCAGTCATATCATAATATAACATTGTATGCGGAACCACACAATTTATAGCTTTTGCAATGATAGCGCCATCGATCACAAGGTCACCATCTGTGCAACTCATCCTTACATTTTGTTGGCTAGAACTCAGGCACAATTAAGCAATAGTGTTGTTCATTCTCAGATTACCATCATAGACAGAAGTGCTGAGGCCTAAGCAACAGGCCCTGAACCAAAGTTGACCTATAGATGAACCTCCCAATTAAACATTATATAAGTAGCTCATCATTAGTGAAATATGAATTATTGATGAGGATAAAGTTTCCAATTATTAATGAAGGATATAGCTAAAATGTTTATAAGAATGTATTATTTGATGTATCTGTTTCTATATGTACAGGGGTTGGTGTTTGAGACAGAGATGTTTAGCCTTGGTCAGTAGTACATGAAAAAGAACCAAATAGATAAGGAAACTCCTGGGGCCCTGACCAAGCTTCAGGTGGCATCTCAACGGAGAATAAAATCAGATGTTCCGCCTATAAAGTTATGTGGGATTATTCAACAATATAAAAGGCTGGACCCTCTTACAGTGACTTTGGAGACCTCATCTACGAGTGCACAGACTGCGTAGGGCTTCCCAATTGCCAGGACAGGTTCCCCAAATCCTCCCTGTAACAGGGGCTCCCCAGCGACTGCAAGTCTGGATGATGGTAAAGTATTAGGGCAATGGGTTATGTATTTTCTTAATCACTATCACTATTCTCATGTAGTAATGATTAAGTGCATTGCTTTGCTTATGCTTTTCACTGCTTAGATTGTTTTAACTGAATACATGTTATTTATTCATTTGTTGTTGCATTGTGTAAGGGAACATGAGGATATATATGGGAAAGTAATACTTTAAGAACTCAAGACAGTTGTTTAGACACTGAACAGAGCATTTGTCATTTTGAAATGTATTCTGATAATGATCCAGAGTCTGTCCTAGAGTGTGTTGAAAAAGGTTGTATATGTCTGAGAATCCTTTGTGATAATTTACTAACAGACAACCTGGAAGCATCACTGAACAATTACTCAAATCCTGGCATTTGCAATTTTACTTGCATTTCAGGGTGTGACTTTAACTACTCAATACTGAGGACTGTGTACCATAATATACAGTAACAATGTCTTCTCACCAACACCTATAAGAATTAACATCATGTTGATCAGGAAGCTGCTAGAGCACCCTGGTTTACACAATTTAATAGAAAGACTGAAGGAGAGAACTCATAGACTCCTGATTACATTTCACCATGACACACAGGACATATACATCATGTGTCAAAATGAGTGACCAAATTGAGTGAAAAAGATGTCAAGGTTTGACATGAGAGCCTTTTCTGGTAAGGGGGAAGGGGATATAAAGATGGCTCCTATAAGAAGTTGCTCACAACTCTCCCCAGCTCTGAGCCAGACCCACTTCTGAGGCTGAGCTAATTAGACGCCTCCACGATCACTTTTTAAGAAGAAGTCGGAAGAGGAGACTGCTTCCTGTTTCTCCCTTCTTCTGTTCCTTTCTTCTTCTCCTCTGGTTGGTGGTGGTGCAAGGAGTGGTAAGAGTGAGAGAAACAACCATGCGGATTCCAAGGTCAGTGAGGAATGAGAGGAGGAGGTGTGCTGGTGCAGAGACTCCCCTGCATTCTATGGAGAGGACTGGTGAAGCTGAGATTTGTGTGCATTTCATTAAAGATGCCGCATCAAGGGCAGAGACTCATTTGGTTAAAGACCCCAGACCGGGGGCAGTGACTCATTTTGCTGAAGATAACCCATCAAGGGCAGAGACTCATTTTGATAAAGAAGACCCCGTGCCAGGGGCAGTGATTATGGTCGGAGGAGGCCATGTCCCGTGGGAGGGACCCAATATGCACAGGAGCTGTAACTGTGGGGAGGAACCCACACCAAAGAAGCTCATTAAACTTATGCCCAGAAGAGGCCATGTCCCAAGGGAGGGACCCTGTACCTGCAGAAACTGCAACTGTGGTGAAGAATCCACGCCAGAGATATTCATTAAGGACTGCCTCCCATGTGAGAGACCCTGTATCCGCAGAAGTCCTAGCTGCTGGGAAGAATCTACACCAGGGAAGTTCATTACGGACCGTGTCCCATGGGAGGGACCCCATAACGGAGCAGGGGAAGAATGCAAATACTCATCCTTATCTGAGAAGAGAGAAGCAGCAGAGCTCATCTGTGAGAGACTGACCACATACCCCATTCCCTACCCCCTCCAGCTGTTGAGGGGGGAAGAGGTAGAGATAGCGGGAACAGAGAGCTGGGCCAGGAAGGAAAGGAGGGATGGGGGAGGGAGATCTTAAAGTGCTGGTTATAATTTTCTCAATCATTCTACTCTATTTTTGCTTTTTGTTTTGTTCTGTTTCTTGTAGGTAGTAGAATAAACTTTCCTACTTTCCTCTCTCAGTCGAGTACTGGAGTCTGTTTTGCCCGAAACTCCCTGCCCTTATCTCAATCCACAACAACCTTGTTTATCTTTTTTTCCTCCCATTTCGCTGGGGCCTCCACCATCCTAACAAGGGTGGGGATGAATGGGGGGCACCAAGCGAGAGACTGTCGTGGTGCTTCTGTGCCAGCTTGTCCAAACTACGACAAAAGAATGGAGAATATCACTGGTGGGACGTTTTGTTTGGATGAACTCTGAATGCTACTGGAATCTTTAACAGAATACTGCATCCTGAAATAGTGTTGTTGGTACTAAACAAGTTATGCCTAGTCTTGATAATCATCAAATATCTGAGAGTGTGGTACATGATTCAAGACTTAACACAATTAACAACACCTAGGATGGTCACATTAAACATAGAAAATTATGTTTCTTAACACATTTGATGGTAACATATAAAATACGTGGCGCTTTTATAGCATGGAGGCAAGAGGTATCTGCATTACCACTTCATGAGGCAAAGATTGACTGCAGTCTCACGGTGGAGTGTAGCAGGACACTCCCCCTGGTGAAAAGATACAAGCTGAAGGTCATGTTGTTTTCTAATGGCAGAGGTCATTAAAGATCAGCCTGACTTAACCATCTCCAAGGATAACTTGAGAAGATGCGAAGATTCTTGAGCCAATGGGCAGTGAAACAGACATCTGTGATAACATTGTTGCAGGAGACTAGATGTTCCTGCTAGCCCTACAGAGATGTAAGTCCAACGACAAGATGACTGACAGTCAGTCACTTTATTCTATAAAAGCCTAGTCTCAGTTCTGTGGAGCGAGAAGATTTCTGCATACTCTCTTTTGGAGTGTGTCTGAAAATTTTTCCCCTTTTTAGCAGGGATATCCCTTAAGGGTACCCTCCAGAGCCGAGAGATTCTCTTGCTCTCTTTGACATGGTTGAATAACATCATTCTCTCTAAAATAAATGCTAAATCACAGTTGATTGTGATGATCTCCATGAAAATAAAACTATAAAATAAAAAAGGAGGAATTGTGGGAGAATATTGGGTTGCAGGCAGCTTTAACCTTGAGACACAGCTCTTCCCTTGAATCACACAGATAAACAGCACTGAGAAAGAAGTAACAGAACAGTTCTGAGAAGACAGAAAAACTAAAGCATTAAACCAGGATGCAAGCATACCAAAGAAGCAGCAGGACCAGCACATGAACAATATAGAGTGATCAATCATTATGTTAGCATAGGCGCGTGCTTTGAGACTTATCCATTTAACATAAACTGCGTGAGCAGGGGATAAGGGTATATTAGGGGGCAGCTTTGGCAATAAAGTATCTGCTGCACCATGAACTGAACTTGTCTTTACGAGTGTTTCTTGACCGCTATGACACACAGGCAAGGGATTTGGAAGGGAAACAGGTAGAAATCCCTTAAACAAATTGAAATAGGGGCCTAATCAGTATGCGATATGTAAAAGAGAAGGGCACTGGAAAAGGGACTGTTCCCGGAAAAAGGGGATGGAATTGACTGTAGGAGGGCTGAACTAAATTACTTCAAATGAATCCAGAAGGTGACCAGGGGAGACCTCCCCAGCAGAACTCCTGGTTACTCTGATGCTGGGGAATCAAGAAATAGATTTTCTTGTTGGTACAGGGGTGACTTATTCTACGTTAAACACCTGCACAGGAAAACTAAGTAATCAAGTTACAAAAGTTGTTGGTGCTACAGAGAAAGCTGAAAGTTGATCTTTTCTTCAACCTCTAAAATTTCAAGTAAGGAAGCAATGGGGAATTCATCAATTTTTATATATGCCTGAATGCCCGATAGCTCTATTGGGGACAGATATACTAAGTAAATTAGAGGCACAAGTAATTTTTTTAAATGGAGAAATACAGTTATTTATCCCTGAATCAAAAGCTGTGGAAGTGATAATTTTTCTGTTACAGGATGAACTAAAGAAGGGAAGTAGAAGATGCAGTTGCTCCTCTAGTGTGAGCTAACAAAGTTCCAAGACAATCTGAAACAGCAGAAATGGTACAGGTCACTCTTGAAGAGGGCACAAATCTGGTAAGGCAAAAACAATATCCCTTGAAATTAGAAGATCGGAAATGGTGAGGTAAAGTAATAAAAAATTTTATACAGTATGGATTGTTAGTGGAATGTGAATCAGAATATAATACCCCAATATTGCCCGTAAAGAAATCAGGTAGTGGAGACTATAGATCAGTGCAAGATTTAAGAGCAATAAACTCACTAGTTCAGGATATACATCTGTTTGTAGCTAATCCTTATATACTGTTAACAGTCTTGAAAGAAAAGCATAAATGGTTTACAGTTCTAGATCTGAAAGATGCCTTTTTCTATATACCTCTGGGGACAAAAAAAAGAACCAGGTAGTTTTTGCTTTTGAATGGGAAAGCCCTATGACAGGATGAAAAACAGAGATTATGTGGACTGTATTACCCTGAGGATTTAAAAATAGCAAACAATTTCTGGAAATCAATTAGCGAAAGAACTGGAAGTATGGGAGACAGACAATCCAGGAGGGATAATGTTGCAGTATGTGGACAACATCCTATTAGCTGCTGAATCCCAAGAAAATTGTATACAAATGACTATTAGCCTCCTGAACTTTCTGTGTCAAGGAGGATAACGAGTATCAAAGAAAAAGGTCCAAATTGGAAAAGAGACTGTAACTTATTTGGAATTTGAGATTTTGCAGGGTTATCAAAAGATGGGAACTGAACAGTAAGAAGCAATTTGCCAGACTCCAGAACCAAGAGGAACCTGGGATCTGAGAGTGTTCCTTAGCATGGCAGGATGGTGCCAATTATGGATCCCCAAGTACGGATTGCTGGTAAAACCTCTCTAATGAAACTGTAGAGGAATCAGAAGGGGATTCTCTCCTATGGAGTTCAGAATGCCTGTGGGGAGTTTTGTGGAGACTTGGCTAGAGAAAAGAGGACATGATAGAATACAGCTGGTTAGGCAGTAAGCACTAAGCGATAAGCTATTGGACTCCTGCTCAAGGCCGTGAGAGCAAGAGAGCTGTATGATAACAGGATGAAAAAGCAGGAGCTTAGTTTGGGTTAAGCAGCCACAAGTATCTGGAGTATGTTGAAACAAGGGCGAGGTTTGCACCTAACTGGGAACCAATGATGAGCTTAGCTTTTGCAATATGTATGAGCCTGATTATTGTATCTATAAAAGAGTTGTATCTTTGCAAATAAAGTTGAGACTTGTTGCACTACAGGGTGGGCTTGTCTCCCGTCGTCTTCAGCAAATGGTGACCCCGACGCGATACACGAAGGACGTGATATACCGACTGGACGCCACGGCGGAGCGACGAAGGGGTTCGGGTCCTATGCAGCAAGGATGGCAATAAGCGTGAAAATTGGGAACACGCCGTGCCCTGGGTGACCGTATAGACGAGCCCGGCCGATACGTGCCGCCGGACCTTGAAGGGCTGCAACAGCGCGCTGACAAATAGGTATGGAAAGGCAAGCGGCATAAGATTTATTTACTGCAGAAGCGGCAGATAAAGGGTATAGATCTGCAAAAAGACCTACCAGGGTTGTTAGCTTATGGGTATGCTAAGGGAGTGTTTCAGAATCCACATACAGTGCATGAATTGAGCGAATGGCGTAAATTTGGGGATTTGCTGTGGGAAGCTACCCTGGAGGACGATGAGATAGCTGAAAAGTTAGGGAAGCTTTGGAGGATAGTGCATAATGAGTTGTTGCAACATCAGGCAGAAAAGAAGGCTGCTGAGCACGCATCAGCAGCACAGAGTAAGAACAAAAACGATGAGCGTGACTGGTTCCAATCCACCTCGCTGGCTCCTACTGTCTCAAAAGTAGTGCTCCCCCCCCCGCGTGTAGAAAATAGCCCTGAAGGCACGGACGGGGTACGAGAACCACATGAGCCATCAGCCCCTCCCGAGGAACAAGAGTGCCGGCCTAAAGAGCCCCCGCCTCCCCCCCCCCCCCCCCCCCCCACTTAGTGAGCCCTGTCCCTGGGGCAGAGAGTGAACTGGCAGAGGCACCGACAGTAGTGCCGGGAGGGGCGCTGAGGCGGATGATACCGAGAAAAAAAAAAAAACTACACAACAGTTTTTACAAAGTTAGAGAGGCGAAAGGGGTTCAGAGCAGAGCCCCCGCGGGAGAACGGCTTCCCATTCGAGCCCAGCCCGCCGAGTTACCCCTGGGACGACTTGCAGGGGAATGCTAAGTGGGCGGAGTCGGGTGGGGGTGCAGCGCAGGATGATCAGAGGAGAGTGGGGGAGCGCGACCCCATGTTAGACTGGATACCATCGGACACACGGGGGAAGAAAAAGAAAACACGGGAGAGAGTAATACCGACTGCGCCGCCGGCGCCGGGGACGGCACGGAGTGAGCCAGACCCCCCCGCCCCTTCCATCCGCAGCCGCCGCCGCGCAGCAGCTTCCCACGCCCGGTCAGTGTCTCCGGGGTGCACCCCCCACACACACACACCGCGCTCCGACACGGCCGGCCCCAGCCCTCACGGACCGCTGGGCTCATCCTTTCCATCCTCAATACCTTGCCTCAACGAGTGTAAAAACTGTTGGTCGTGATGTTATGCCTTTTGCTGTAAATGTGATAATGAATAGTGGCTTTCTTACAGTGGAAACTTTCTAAGGCGTTTTAGGTGTCAGGAATGGAACTTGGAAGAACAGAACATTTTGGCATTGAGAAGCTAAAAGGTGGTTTATGTTGATGCTTCAAATGATTGTGGTAAATGGTTTTAGGTAATTTCAACAAACCAAGCAAAACGTGGGTTACACTGGCCAAAGCAATCAATCAGTCTACAATATGTTTATCAATAGTCACTCCAGATAATCCTTTTTCTAACTGTTTGGTGGGCACAATGGACTGTATCAAATGCATTAAAAACAAATCCCTTAGTTAAGGGTAATGGCAAAGTTGACAACTGGGATTTGATCATTTCATGGTTGCCAATAATGACAACAGAGCCACAGGAGTTAGAATTATTGGGATCTATAAAGATGGATTTTTGTGTTATGTTTAATTTTACCAGCAATACCAAAACATTTGGGACAGAATGTGGATCCCATCCTGGGCGTGTATAAGAACACAACATCTTGGTGCAATTATACTTCACCAAAAAGATCCAGGTCTTGTGCCTGTACAGTTACCAAAGGGAATTTTTCTGATCTGTGGGGACCAGGCATGGCCTGGAATACCCTCGAGATTACAAAGGGGACCACGCAGTTTGGGACAACTGACGATCTTGATGCCTAATCACACAATGATTTAGAAACATCATTGTCCAAAACAATTTGTGCATGCATTTACTGGCAAATGTGATGACCATGTTACCTTTGGTCTCCCTCAACAATAATAGCAACTAGTATATTTGCTCCAGGTGTAGGAGTATCTGCTTTATTAACTCAGATATGCAAATTAGGATATTGGCCTAGCAAACAAAGTAACCAAACCTCAATGACATTAGAAGGTTTGATTAGTGATGTAAGTAGTATTAGCCATACAACTTTGCAACATAGACCTGCTAGAGATTTTACCTTTAGCACAAGTATAATAACTTTGTTTGTCAGCTGTGCTTTTTTTTCAGTGTATAAGAAGAAGCTTACCAGGCATGAGTTGCTAAAACTAATGTGCAGATTGTCCTTGAGCTGCTCTCTAATGTGAGAAACGAAGAAGCAAAAATACCTACAAGATAACAACTTGGAGCAAGGAGGAAGCTGAGGCAGCATGTGAAACTGCAAGGCTTCTCGCAGAAAACTACAGCTGGCTTTTAGAGAAAGGACCAATTAGAAGTACTATAAACACGCTAGCTTTGCTGCTGATTGTAAGGGTCTGATGCTTGTTAGTAACATTTGAGTTATAGGCTGCCCGCAGGGGTCATGGACATACCAGCTGTCCCCATGCATTGAGCCACGGTATCCCTCACACTAGTCTTAGGGAGGGGGAGAGCATGGGGCATAGAAGATATAAGTATAACGGTCTACTGAGTCTCTCTTGCAGATTGATGTGTTTCTCGGAGTGCTCACCGTGATGCAGATCAAGATGGAGTCACTCAACTATTGGCAAGATTGAATAGTGAAGTGGAACACGACCACCACCTGATCATATCTTCCTGCAATTGACTCAGCTAGCATATGTGCTGGGTAGACACGTTATGTATCAGCCCGTGCCACAGGACACTGGAGTCATCGAGCATAGGGAGGGGAAGATGTGGTAGGCGTCCGGAAGATTTCGGGTTGTAATGTGAGAGGTGAAAGGTACAGTAGAGGTGGGCACGGGGTGGAGTGAGAGGAGGTGCTGGTGGTGGCAGATGTGAGCACACGGTGTAAATAAGGGGTTGAAGTTTGGCAGATGGATGTCACTCGTGGCAGAGTTTGGAAGACTAAAATATGTGCATGTAACCATAGACACATGGAGCAAATTCGTTTGGGCAACAGCACAGACAGGGGAGAGGGCCATACATGTGGGGCGTCGTTTATATAGTTGTTTTGCAATAATGGGAATTCCTCAGAAAATAAAGGCAAACAAGAGGCCAGCCTATATAAGTAGAAGCATAGAACAGTTTATGAGGCAATGGGGAGTTAAACATGTAGCAGGGATTCCCCATTCCTCCACAGGACAGGCCATAATAGAAAGAGCTAATGGGACTCTAAAAAGATATCTTGGTAAATATGGGGATGTTAAAGACCCACATAGGAAATTGTTAAAGGCATTCTTTGTTATGAACCACCTGTGTGTGTTTGGGGAACAGAAGCTACCACCTGCAATAATACATCATAATCCAAAGGCACAAAAGGAGAGAAAGAAAGAAATATGGGTTAAATATTGTGACCCTAAAAAAGGGATATGGTAGCCTCTGGCCAAAGTATTATACTGGGGACGTGGGTATTTGTGTGTTGATTCTCCCACAGGATCCATTTGGGTGCCAGTCAGGTGGACAAGAGCTGTCCTTGAAGCTGCGGAGATCAAATCATCTGATGAAAAAGGACAGGAAGAGATTGAAGAATAAATACACCCTCGTCTTGCGGTCATTGGAGGACTGGCTAACAATCAAAAGACTGAAGGTTATATAACAGAAATATAGCGATTTTTAATGAATAATAATGTAATGTTTTGTTATAATCATAGCTTTTAGTGTAACTATCATTGCTAACAGCTTGACGCATTTTAATCAGCCTAGAGATAATATTTGGATAACCTTTGCTAATCAAACTGGTCAATCATCTCTTTGTCTTAGTTTGGGAGGGGTTACTAATCCTTTTAAAACATGTTTGATAGGATTGCCCGTGTGGAATCCGGAGGAATTTTGTGGACTAGTAGACAATAACACCTTGTGTAATAGGGGTTGAACACAATTAGCGATGATCACGATCATCAACGAAAGGTCAATGTGAGATAATTAAGTCCCTTAATACCACATTAGCCTCACCCCCTGAGGAAATAGACCTGTTTGGAAGTGCCAATGCAAGCTTCGGTACTAATGGAACTGGGGGAAAAAATTGGATAAGTTTTATGTCACGGGAGATCCATAACTTTAATAGAAATCAAAAATATTGGGCCACCTTAGACTCTTCTTTGAAGTCAGAAACGGTATTTAAGCAATTGTATTCCAGCTGGAATGTCTCTAGTATTACATCACCAAAGAAATTGCCCACGGGTATATTTTTAATCTGTGGAGAAAGGGCCTGGAACGGAATACCAGTAAATCCCCCGGGTGGACCCTGTTATTTGGGGAAACTCTCTTTATTCCACCCTAACTTAACCGCGCTAATGCAGCTTGCTGACCATAATAATAGCTCCCGCAAAAAACGTAGTTATTATGAGTTTGATTGTACTGATATTGGTCCCCCACGATTTTGGAGTGAACTGAAGCAAGTCATAGTTGCCATCCTTTTGCCAGGAGGAGCAGCCAATAAGGCCATGAACTTGGCTAAACAGTTAGGATATTGGACTAAGGATGAGGTAAATTAAACTTCAGAAATGATTGGTATGTTAACAGTTGACGTTCAAAGTGTAAATCATGTAGTGTTACAAAATAGAGCTGCCATAGACTTTTTATTATTAGCCCACGGACATGGATGTGAAGAATTTGAAGGCATGTGTTGTATGAACCTGTCGGACCATTCCACCTCGATACATGCCAAACTGAAAGAACTTCAACAGGGATTACATCAGTTGAAACAAGAAGAGGGATTAGAACTTGAAGGATGGTTTAAGGGATGGGGAACAGGCCCTTGGTTGCAAACTGTTATAATGTATGGAATTGGCTTTATGGGTATTGTTTTATTTATATTGTTTCCCTGTTTTATAAATTGTATTCAATGGACAATAGAAAGAACATTTGAGAGGATGTGGCAGGCTAATACTATTTTCCAAAAAGAAAACGGGGGAGATGTGGGGAGTTTTGTGGAGACTTGGCTAGAGAAAAGAGGACATGATAGAATACAGCTGGTTAGGCAGTAAGCACTAAGCAATAAGCTATTGGACTCCTGCTCAAGGCCGTGAGAGCAAGAGAGCTGTATGATAACAGGATGAAAAAGCAGGAGCTTAGTTTGGGTTAAGCAGCCACAAGTATCTGGAGTATGTTGAAACAAGGGCGAGGTTTGCACCTAACTGGGAACCAATGATGAGCTTAGCTTTTGCAATATGTATGAGCCTGATTATTGTATCTATAAAAGAGTTGTATCTTTGCAAATAAAGTTGAGACTTGTTGCACTACAGGGTGGGCTTGTCTCCCGTCGTCTTCAGCAAATGCCAAAAGGCCTTTCATAATGTGAAGCAAGCATTGACGTCACTCCCTGCTTTAGACCTACCAGACTTATCAAAGCCTTTTGAACTATTTGTGCATGAATAACAGCATTTGACTTTAGAAGTACTGACTCAAAAGCTAAGGGACTGGAGAAGACCTGTGGGCTATTTCTCAAAACAATTAAACAATGTAAGTGATGGCCAGGATGCTTGCGAGCTGTGGCTGCAACAGTTCTTTTAATACAAGAGGCCCAAAAGTTAACAATGGGACAAAACATTCTAGTTTATGTCCTTCACATGGTCATATCAGTTTTAGAGCAAAAGTGGGGACATTGATTGTGGAGAAAAAATGAGGGAGCATGGACATGGATCCCGGGGTATAATGTTAGGCCTGATGGGGCAAGGCAATCTGAGTTCTAGTTATATGAATTTAATGCACAATCAAGACCAGAGTCAGAGCCATGGTTAAAGCAGTTGCTGTCACGTAGTCAGCGCAGACAGCAGGTCGCTTTCTGCTCCTTCAAGGTCGGGCTGTTTTCAGCTAACGAGCTAACAGCTCAAGGTGGAAAACAACTTCGGAGAAAAACA